>NC_081407.1:835329165-835646471 GCF_030272615.1 Cryptomeria japonica | reverse complement strand
CATAGTAAACAAGGGAAAAAAATCACAAACACACTCCCAACCTAGGGCTACACTGTACCACACATTGTGATGTCTTTTCAAGGGTGGTAGTGGACCAAGTACCCTAAGGAGACTGCAAGTATGGTAAAACCTAAGCCACCTCATGGCAAACCAAATACTTCATAAGTATAACAACCCCACATCCTTATTCCCCCCCAAGGTATTCATGCCTTATTTCTTTCCTTATGACCCCCAAATGCATAAACAAGCCATGTAGCAAGGGTCACATAAAATCCCTTATGATCACTCTCATAACGAGAGCCTCTCACTCGAGGGCTGTCACTTCTACCACCCATAAGACTATCCTCTCTCCCAAGAGTAGGAGGCCTTGATTAATCCTAAAGCACATAAAATGCATACAAAAAGTAAAACATAGAACACAATAATTTTCCAAGGAAAACATGCAAGAAACTAGCCTTTTTACACAAGCAAATCCTTTCAACACAACATGCAATATAAAACAATACAAGGAGAAAATATGACCAACCTTCAACTGCCCAAAGGTATGATAGATTGGTTGAGGATGAGCAGCCCAATTCCACAATTCCTTTATTCTCTATCGTTAGCCAAATTCCTAAAAAAACAAATCTATCTTTTAAAAAAAATATATATATTTTCTGCAAGAATAGAGAGTGGGTGATTACCTACAAAATCTCTCATTCCTTCCTAAAAAGGCCTCAGTGAGAGTTCTTATAGGTTTCTAAAATTGAAAAAGGAAAAGTTAGAAAAAGATCCAAAAGGATCTCTCATCAAAAAGGAAAGTTAACAACTTAGGTGATGCCTTGTAATTTTCAATTTTCACTCAACTTAGGAAATCCACTTTTTAGGGTGTCTAAATGGTCACATGGGAGTTGAAACATGCCTAAAATTACTCCTAACCCTTAGGTATACCTTATGGGCTTTAGGAAACACTCTTAAACTACCCCTAGGTGTCCATTTAACCCATTTTAAACCACTCTGAAGTTAATTTTGGGGTCAAACTTAAGTTGACCACCCCAAATATTCTCTTCCCAAGGCAATTATGGAATCACATTAAATTAATTGAAAAAGATATGGTTAAACAACTCCCTCCAAGAGACAATTTAAAAAAAAACAAAACGTAAATCAACACATGTGTCAAGTGACAGAATAAAAATACTTTTGCAAAATTATACATGAAATCTTGTCTCTTGTTGGATTTATACAAATAAATAAATTCAATCTAACACACATGCAACATTCACTTTTACAAATAAAATACTATACAAACGGGGTGTTGTCTTTCCAAATAGACAAATCCTATTTTTACGAATGTACATAGGTCTAGGTTTGGTTCTCCATAATATTTCCATGGTCACATGGATAATTTTCCTACGCATCTCAATTACACATTAGTAATTTCAAATAACCTCATATAATATAAAGCACATGAATAAGAATACACATCAAACACTCTACATACAATATACACTTAAACAAATCAATACATCTTATATCCAAATAAATCCACATAAGCAATTATCATAATTCTCATAATTTTGATCCACACATAAACATGCATCCTATTTATATCATCATAGTAAAGTCTTGCAAATCCAATAATGACATATATCATCTCAAATTCATCCTATTCTAGAATCATATAGAGTTCTATATCATAAAGCATATAAATGAAGCATCAACATATAGAAATGTTATCCAAATCATGGGATCATATAAGTTCTAAATCCATAATGCATAAAAATAAAGCATCCATAATAGTCTCAACATAAAAATCACTAAAATGCTAGACTAAGTCGAGGTAGGGCCTCACACTTTCATCATACCATGAAAGATTCTAATAGGCCTCGAAGAAAATCCCTTAACCGGGTGGCACCTAACAATGTCTTTGTAATCTTCTAATAGGTATGGCTCCTCACTGGGCGTACTTAAAAATAGTGCAAATTTTGTGAGTTTCTACTCACACTATGGTTTTCTCCCATTTGGGTTTCCACGCGATAAATCTTGATTGTCATGTGTGTTTAATTTTGTTTGTGCATGTTTCTTATTAATGGTGCTTATACTGATAAGTGTTAAAGTTTGAATAAGATTTTTGATTAAAGTTTAAATTTTTAATAAACTGATATAGTATTGATTCATCCCCCCTCTCAGTCACTGGTTAATATTAACAGGATAAGTATCTTAAGGAGAAAGGTTTCAGAAAGGGAAGTACGAATAGTAATCTATACATCAAAGCAGATGGAAGTCACTTGATTGTTGTTGTTGTATATATGGATGATATAATATTTGGTGGTAACAAGGATATCTTGAGTAAAGAGTTTGTTGATCAGATGCAATCAGAGTTTGAGATGTCAATGCTTGGAGAGTTGTCATATTTTCTTGGTTTGCAAATTTCATAGCAAGATAAAGGAATATTTATCTCTCAAACCAAGTATTCCAAAGATATGTTGAAGAAGTTTCAGATGGAAGACAACAAACCGGTAAGTACCCCCGTGGTGACTGAATGCAAGTTAAGCAAGGTTGATGAGTCACTGAAAGTAGATTAGACCCTGTATAGATCTATGATTAGTAGTCTGTTATACCTTAATGCCACAAGACCGAATATGGCTCAGGCAGTATGTATGGTGGCAAGATTTCAATCTACACCTAAATAGTCAGATGAGAATGCATTTAGAAGAATCTTCAAGTATGTATAAGGAGCACTTAATTATGGCTTATGGTATCCAAGGCAAGGATATTTTATTGGCATTCTACACTCTTATGAGAATAGTTGATGTTGTCATTGATGACAACCAACCGGTAGATACCGGCACTGGTAATAGATTTCTACATACACTGGCAGACACCGACATCGACAGGCACTTCACCGACATCAGCAACAATGCATATCAACACTCAAGCCAACATGGAATAAACTTTTGTTTATTGTATTTTAATATAAATATCTTTTGTAAGCCAACTAATTTGTATAAGGTGATATAGTTGACAGCGAAGTTTTTGGTTATTGTCTGAGCTTAAACTAGTACTGAACCTAGCATATGATATACTATTTTGAGCAGTACATTGTATTGGATTTGATAATCCATTTTGTAGTCAGCGTGACTCTTTATTGAGCAGTGAGCTCTAGGCTGTTGGCCTCCCTGCATGTGCAGGCCCCTCATTGTAAGTAGTATTGATTCATTGGCCAGCGAGTAAATATTGTGGGTCACAAATCCCACCAAGGTTTTTACCACATAGGGTTTCCTCATTAAATATCATGTGTTATGGTGTGTTTTCTATGTTGTCTCTGTTATTCTTATTTGCTGCATTAATTCTTATTTATCGGTACACTATTTTGGGATGCAAAGTTGTAAATAAGTATAAATATTTTGATAACCGGTTAGACACTTGTAGCGTCGTAAATTGTACGCACTTGCTAGGGTGGTACAATTTCACACCTAGTTTAGCACCCGCCTTGGCGCATTTTGCATTTTGCATTGCATTTCCCCTTTAGCACTTAATTAATTAAATTAATTAGGTCTAAGGTTCTATTTTATCATCTCCCATATCATAAAGTTGGGCCCTTTTCATTAAAGTGTGCCCCTTTCATTTTATTCTTCCAATACATCATTTAATCTAAAAACCCTAATTAGGTCCTATTTTGAACTTGGGGGCTTGATTTCGGGGGTCAAAACATCTCAAAATCACCTGTAACTTCAGGATTCTCTCTAAAATCATCATATCCGACGGCCCTGAAAATTTGGTGAAAAGTTGTCGGGACCATGGCGCCCGGAGTGCACACGGTCCCGGACATTTTTCTCAAAATTTTAGGAGCGCGATCCAATCATAAAATAAAGCTTAACCCCAAGAAATTGGCAGGAGATTCAATCTCTAGGTCGGCCAAAAGTTGAAATTAAGACCTAGGGTTTCATATATAAGAGCTCTCTTTCTTCATTTGAAAGGATCCGAATTTTGGTTTCAGAGACCTTCTATGCAGTGAAAGAGAAAATCTTTGAAGACTTCAACAACATTCAATATCCATCCATCAAGCATTCATCAATTTCATTCATCCATTTAGGGCTTTGAAGACATTGAAGAGCAATAGGGGATTACCGACTGAAGATTGGCTTGTACCCCTCCCTTGGGGTTGGGTATGATTTCATGTTGTTTTCATGTCTTTGCATAAGCCTCATTGCATCATTTTTATTTATGCTTTAGATCACTTTGCATCTTGATTTGGAGCATTTATATTATCATTTACAAGCAATTAGGGTCTACTTTCTAGGTTGCTCTAGTTTGCTTACTTGCATTTTAGGATCCTGCACACACACAAGGTCTGCACACACACTACGTTTACAATACAACTTGGCTATTCATGGAGGTGGAAATCACCAAAGCGGGGGTTTGACTAAGGCAAAACCCTATATAGCCGCCCACCATACCTTTTTAGATATAAGTGCAGATTTTAGGATTCGGACGACGCAGCAAGTTGCAGATCCGACAGAAGCAGACAAAAATTGAGCTACGCACCAAATTTTTGGGCAAAAGACCAGGATAGGGGCGTGGGGCACCCTGGTCCTTCCAGGACAAGGGTACTAGGTGCCCTGGTCCCTGGGACAGGGGCGCTGGGCACCCTGGTCCTTCTATCAGACAGCAAGTTCAGCATTTCCGATAGCTTTTCCAGGTTGTAAAATAGCAGTTTCAACAGTAGTTTCAGGAGCAGAATCAGGACAGTGGCGCCCGCGCCCCCGTCCTGAACATTTTCACTCAGATTTGAACTCCAGGTACACATCTGCATTCTTATCTTGTCCTTGTGTTTACAGCTTTCCATTGTGTAATCTCAATTCTGCAATCTCGTTATTAGTTCATACTTGCACTTTGGGGTTAGGAATTGAACTTGCATCATTCTATCTTTCAATTACAACAAAGGAATAGAAACCATAATAGGTAGCACATGGCTCTCTCTTCCACAAAAAGAAGTAGCAAATTGTGTGATACCTCTAGGCTCTTTCATATTCCACAATGTGTGTCAAAATGTAGGATTAGGGCATGTTAGGCTAGTCTCGCTTTTTCCCCTACACATTTTTGGTGAACCCGACGTGAAAATTATTATTGCTTTCTCTTGCATTGCATTTGTTAGATCTAGATCTATATTTAGTGTGTTTCATTTAAGTTTCATTTTCATTTAAAAAAAAAAAAAAAAAAACGAGAGAGAAAAAGAAAAAAAAGAGGAAAAAGAAAGAGTGTGTTTCTTTGTTTCTTGGCATTGTGTGTTTAAGTTTTATGCAATTTTTATTTCAAAATGTCAGATTTTTATTTGCAAGATGTTCATATTTATGATGATGTATGCAATTATGTTGATTATGAGTATAGCCAAGATGGATTAGATGAAGCTTTAGATGAGTTTTTGAACCCTAAAGATACCAAGCCTTCATTTTTCCAAAAACTCATAAACATTGTTACTATGCCATTTCATTGTGATGAGAAAGATAAGTCGAATGATTCCTCTCTAGGGTACATTCCAATCAACTTTTCCACTAAATCTAGTAACATGGTTGTTTTCAATGATCCCCTCTATGAAGATATGTCTCCTTTTGAATCAAGAGATAAACCTTTTAATAGATATGATCATGCTTTGTTGGATGATGCTCTTGATGACTTTGTGGCTCCTAAAAAACACTCCCTTCATGAGGATCCGTTTGTGCAAGAAGATGACATTATCCCTACATTTCCTAGTGATGGCATTTCCTTTTCCAACAAAATTCCCACTAGAGATTATGAGTTAATGATAAATGCTTACCCTTCTCCTAAAGTTTGTCTTACCCATAAGCATCCCTTAGAGAAAGAAGATGAAATAATAAGCAATTTCCTTAATTCTCTCTCCCCTAAAGATCATATTGAACATATTTTGAGGAAAGAGGATGAGTTTAACACATCTATTGATGCTCTCCCTCCTAAGGATGAGGAATTAATAAATAGTGTTATCTCCTCTCCTAAAATTGACAATACTTCAAACATTCCTTTCAACAACCTCACTACTTGGGATGAACCATTAGAAGAAGGTGTAGATTATTCTCTACCCCATGAGAGAACCCTAGCCAAAGGGGATGAAATCAAGATTGAAAACTCCCTTGATAGTTTCTCACCTTCCTTGAATCTCAATTATTCTCCCTCTAAAAATAAAGCATCTCCCTCTCCTCAACTTGGTTCTACTCATAAGGATACCCTAGTTCAAAGCAAGATGGTTAACATCTCTTTCAAAGATCTCCCTCTCAAAAGTGAGACTTTAGAGAGTAATGTTGATCCTTCTCCTAGAGAGTTTATTCCCCATGTAGATCCTTTGATTATAGAGGATGATATGACCTTTCCTAGTATTACTCTTCCTACTAGAAGATCAATGACTACCCCTTGTCTCTCTCCTAAAATTGATTTAATCCATGATAAGATTTTAGTGCAAGAGAAGACTATCAATAATTCTTCCAACACTTTTGTTCATTCCTCTAAACCATCCTCAATCAATTTGATACATGTGAATGAAACACCTAACAAACCTCTCTTCACTGTCCAAGGTGCTTGTCCTTCCCAAAATTCTCAACCTTTAAATAAGCCTATCTTAGTGGTTCAAGGTGGTTATGCTAATGATTCTTTTTCCACTCCTAAGAAACCTATTATTACTATGCAAGGAGGTTATTCTACTAAGAGTCCTTATAGTTATGCCAAGCAACTGACTAGAGAGAGTTATAATGCGGTTTCTCATACCTATAACACAAGAAACAATAGGCAACCTAATCCTCCTCCAGTTATCCCAACTTCACTTCCTCCTTCCCAACCTATTCTTCCTCAAGCTCCTCGTATTTCACAAATGCTTAGTAAGGACTATGATCTTATTGAACAACTTAAAACTACTCTAGCAAAGATTTCTATTTGGGATTTAGTTCAAACTTCACCTGCCTATCATGGGATGTTACAAGATGCTTTAAAAAATTTAGATGTCCCACCTATAGTGACATCTAATAATAATAATAATAACATGGCTTCCCTAATTGATTCTACAAGCAAACCCAAAGCTCAAATTGTGTTCAAACAAGATGAGTTACCTTCTCATGAAATTCAAAATCAATATGATCCTCTTATGATTGAAGTTATTATCAATGAAAGTGCTATAAGATGAACCCTTGTGGACAATGGATCTGGCCTTAATGTTTGTAGTATTGATTTATTGGACAAGCTTAATGTGGATCATTCTCTCATTAAATGTTCTTCTATTTCTATTCGAGGCTTTGATAATGATGGTAAAGAATTTTTGGGTATCATAACCTTACCTATTACAGTAGGTCCTATTACTTTACCTACACCTATTCATGTCATCTCTGGTAATTTGACTTACAATCTTCTATTAGGGAGACCTTGGCTTCATAGTATGCAAGCTGTCCCCTCAACTTTGCATGGGCAAGTCAAATTCATTTATGACAATATAACATACACCTTGCTAGCTGATACTAATCTTCAAGAACCATTACGAACTGGATCTTCTTGTTCAACTACTTCCAATCCTTCTACCACTTCAAATGCATCTACTTCCTTTAAGGATTTTGTCCCCTCTAGTACTCTTGATCCTTCTACTCAATCAGAATCTTCTCCCAAAGATATCTTTTCTCCTGAAAAGGCTCTCTTAGATGATGATTGGGTATCTTTAGACTTTAACCCTACTTTTGTAGGAGAATATAGAGTGCCTAAGATTGAGAAGGGAAAATCTAACGAAGAAACTAAAGAGAAGCCCACTTTGTCTAAGCAATTCAGTAACAACTTTGTGGCTACCTCCGATTCAAATAACTCTTCAACATCTTCCTCTAATACAAATAGCATTGAGACCTATGGGGCATCACCATCTCTCTCTGATTTAGCATCCCTTTATGGTCGTGGTTCTCACATTTTGGCTAAGAGTGGCTATAGTGGAAATGGTTGTGGCACAAATGAACAAGGAATTAAAGTTCCTTTAGAACATAACATGCATGAATATTCATTTGGACTTGTGGATAATCTTTCTAAGCCCACCAAAGCATCTAAAAGACCATCTCTCAATGTGAATGCTATATTTACTAGTGATGATGATCTCACTTCAACTAAATCATCTTCTACTTCTATCAACTCTCATTCCCCTCACAAGGAAATCTTGGCGATGAACAAATCTCTTTATGACTCCCCTCAAATTTCTAAATCCACTTATGAATCTTTATCTCCTATTCATCATAAAGTCCTTTCCTCCAGGGATAAGGCTCTAATAAATTACACTCATCCCTCTTCTAAGATTTCTTGTGACTTTTCTTCTTCAATTTTTATCATTTTATACATGTTTTTGATCTCACTTATAGTTGAGAATTTGGCATGTCATATTCAAATACCTCATTCAATCTATCATGTCTTTAAATAACATTAATGGCTATTATGTTGCTCATCATTATGTGACATTGGTAGCTCATTTACTGGGGGCTCATTGTCATTCATGATGGTACAATTTCAAGTGCAATCATATTTTTGAAGCAACATAATAGCCTAATTTTCTATGTTATCTCTTCTTCCTATGGGGACAATAGTGATTTCATACATCTCTTCTTTTTATGGTTAAAATTTCCCTTTGGGGTAATAGTGTGGAAATATTGATCATCTTTTCTTTAGAATCCTCTTTTCCTAGATATGGGAGAAGATGTGTATTCTCTTTCTTATCCTACCCACTTCTTGTGAGGAGCATTTTACATACACTAATGTCTTGCTTGCATGTAGTAGATTGTGTAAGTCCTTCTCATTGTCCTTATCCTTGGGAGGCAATGATCTTTCCTTATTTTTATCTAAGGATCTACCTTTTCCTATTTTGTGGATGGTGTGAACTTTATTACTTGATGTTATTCCTTGTATGCATTTGTTGTTGTTTGTTCAAGGATTCTCTCTTAAAAGAGGTGTAAGTCCTTGACTACAACCTCTTTTGCACTTGGTAAAATACATCCATAATGAATTCACTCTCCCAATTGGGTTAAAAAGAGTGTCATCCTTCATTAAGAATCACTTTCACCTCGCAAAAGAAGGAAGTATTGCATTCTAATTCTCTTCTTTGTCTTATTCTAGAAGATGTTATATTTGTCTAAGACAATTCCTCTCGAGGATAGGTGTCCTTTGTACAAAGATCTCTTCTCCTCTAAGGATCTCCTTTACACATACTACAAGATTTCCCTTTTTCAACTAGCTTATCCATGCTAAAAGAGTGCAAAACTCTCTTGCTTGCATCTATGACATTGTTGCATTTTTCGGGTATCTTCTTTTGCGATGAAGGTAGGTATCCTTGTTCTAGTTTACTTATGACATAAACATTACACTTTTTGAGCAATGGGTCATTCTCGGAACCAGAGTACAGACTCTTAGAGGAAGATGTCTCCATTTTTCTTTTATGCAAGGTGATTATTCTCGGAACCAGAGCACAGACTCTTAGAGCAAGATGTCACGCTTTTGTACTATACATATACAAGTTGTAGCATACTCGGGCATAGACTCCTATGAGGTGCTTCTAACCTCACTTACACACACATGCACGAGGTTGAGTGGAACTAGCGGCATAAGGCTAGACTTTCTCACTCTCCTCCCTTATGGATCACCTAGACAGACTCTAGGGGCTAGTTTTCCATGTCCTTTTCCCATGGATCACCTAGACAAGATCTATGGGCGAGAAGTCCATGTTTTCTCTCTCACTATTCTTCTCATGGATCACCAATGTGTGTATTCATGCTTTTTTCCTTTCTTTTCTTCTCTTTGCATTTTGTTTCCATTTACATCCTTCATCTTGTGTTAGAGAACTCTCAGATCCTCACACTCTTTGTTGTGTTGGAATTGAAATTTAGTCCTCTTTCTTACCAACTGATTCTCCATTAGTTTTTGATCTCATATCAAATCTTCTTGTGAGCATTTGTCATCAATATTCTTTAACAATTTGAAGTGGTAAACATGATACCCTGTTTCAACTCACTAAAATTAGCAAGCCAAAATAGGGGGGGGCATATAGCTACCCTTGAATTTTCATCACCTTCCTTAGTAAGCATTAGGTGATTTTGTGATCTAACATGTGTTTTGTAGGGTGTGGTTCCTAACTGTGTACTGTAGATACCGCTGGGGGCTTCGTTCAACAGACTTATGGATATATCCTTTTTCAAATAATGTTTACTTTTCTGTACTTTAGCTTGCATATGCACGTAGTGTTCATATGACCACTAAAGTGGGGGCTAAATGTAGCATCGTAAATTGTACGCACTTGCTAGGGTGGTACAATTTCACACCTAGTTTAGCACCCGCCTTGGCGCATTTTGCATTTTGCATTGCATTTCCCCTTTAGCACTTAATTAATTAAATTAATTAGGTTTAAGGTTCTATTTTATCATCTCCCATATCATAAAGTTGGGCCCTTTTCATTAAAGTGTGCCCCTTTCATTTTATTCTTCCAATACATCATTTAATCTAAAAACCCTAATTAGGTCCTATTTTGAACTTGGGGGCTTGATTTCGGGGGTCAAAACATCTCAAAATCACCTGTAACTTCGGGATTCTCTCTAAAATCATCATATCCGACGGCCCTAAAAATTTGGTGAAAATTTGTCAGGACCATGGCACCCGGAGTGCACATGGTCCCGGACATTTTTCTCAAAATTTTAGGAGCGCGCTCCAATCATAAAATAAAGCTTCACCCCAAGAAATTGGTGGGAGATTCAATCTTTAGGCCGACCAAAAGTTGAAATTAAGACCTAGGGTTTCATATATAAGAGCTCTCTTTCTTCATTTGAAAGGATCCAAATTTTGGTTTTAGAGACCTTCTATGCAGTGAAGAGTAGATCTTTGAAGACTTCAACAACATTCAACATCCATCCATCAAGCATTCATCAATTTCATTCATCCATTTAGGGCTTTGAAGACATTGAAGAGCAATAGGGGATTACCGACTGAAGATTGGCTTGTACCCCTCCCTTGGGGTTGGGTATGATTTCATGTTGTTTTCATGTCTTTGCATAAGCCTCATTGTATCATTTGTATTTATGCTTTAGATCACTTTGCATCTTGATTTGGAGCATTTATATTATCATTTACAAGCAACTAGGGTCTACTTTCTAGGTTGCTCTAGTTTGCTTACTTGCATTTTAGGATCTTGCACACACACAAGGTCTACACACACACTACTTTTACAATACAACTTGGCTATTCGTGGAGGTGGAAATCACCAAAGCAGGGGTTCGACTAAGGCAAAACCCTATATAGCCGCCCACCATACCTTTTCAGATATAAGTGCAGATTTTGAGATTCGGACGACGCCGCAAGTTGCAGATCCGGCAGAAGCAGACAGAAACAGAGTTATGCACCAAATTTCTGGGCAAAAGACCAAGACAGGGGCATGGGGTGCCCTAGTCCTGCCAGGACAAGGGCGTTGGGTGCCCTGGTCCCTAGGACAGGGGTGCTGGGCGCCCTGGTCCTTCTATTTGACAGCTTTTCCAGGTTGTAAAACAGCAGTTTCAGGAGCAGAATCAGGACAGTGGCGCCCGCGCCCCCGTCCCAAACATTTTCACTTAGATTTTAACTCTAGGTACACATCTGCATTCTTATCTTGTCCTTGTGTTTACAGCTTTCCATTGTGTAATCTCAATTCTGCAATCTCGTTATTAGTTCATACTTGCACTTTGGGGTTAGGAATTGAACTTGCATCATTCTATCTTTCAATTACAACAAAGGAATAGAAACCCTAATAGGTAGCCCATGGCTCTGTCTTCCACAAAAAGAAGTAGCCAATTGTGTGATACCTCTAGGCTCTTTTGTATTCCACAATGTGTGTCAAAAGGTAGGATTAGGGCATGTTAGCCTAGTCTCGCTTTTTCCCCTACACAACACCGATTCACCCCCTGCCTCTTAGTGTCTTTGGCACTATCATTGAATTGAGAAATTAGTATCAGAGCTTGGTCCTCTATTATTAAAAGCCTAACAGCTTAAGGAAGATTCTGACACTGGTACAGATGGCAAACTTAAGAAAATAGTTGGAAGGAGCTCTTGAAGATTTTGATGCAGAGAAATTGAAGAATATCAAACTTGAAGATAATCTGAGGATTGCACAGGAATTCAGTAAAGGACTTCAAGAGAACTTTGCTATAGCACAAAATAAAAGAAAAGAACTTCATGATAAGATACAGAATGATGATGATGAAAAATAAACTCTTAGAGACATTGCAAACAAGTTGAGACAAGAAAACAGTAATATGAAGAATGAAATGCAAGATATGACTATGAGGTTATGTAAAGATATTGAAGATAGGAAGAAGAATTAAGAAGAATTAACTAGGAGACTTAATGATGCTGGAAATGAAAATATGAGACTTAGTCATGAAAATGATATGTTAAAGATAGATTTGATTCACATGCAACATGATAAAACTGAGCTTATAAGACAAGTTGAAATTCTAGAAAATGAGCTGGCTACTGCAAATAAACACAAAGACAAATTCAAGAAAAGTTCAGAGGAACTTGATGACATGCTAAAGAAATAGAAGCCTAATAGAAATACAAATGGACTTGGATTTGAACATGGAGAGAGTTCTGGTACTACAAACAATCAAGATCAAAACAAATTGGTAAGACAACCTAATGCTTATTAATTTAAGGCAAATGTTTGAAATGCAACAAATATGGTCATAGAGAAAATCAGTGTATATTTAGAAATAATCAAAATATGAACTCACCCACCAGTCAATGTCCCAAATGCAACAAAGTTAGTCATAATTCAGAAAATTGCAAAATGAACGTGAAATGCTATGTTTGTGGAAGATTTGGACATTTATGTAATCAATGTAGATCACAAACCGGTCAAGGATATGGAAAGGCTATTTAGAAGAATAATGTAACTTGTTATTCTTGTAACAAGATTGGAAATATTGCTAAATTTTGTAGAAGCAAGAATGCACCGGCAAACAACAAAGGATCTAGTTTGAAAGCCAAAGAAAAGGTAGATGAAATCAAGCAATAATTTTCATAACAATGGATTAGGAAGAGTGATCAGAGAACTGATGAAACTATCTCTACACCAGTAGAACAAAGTAACTCTCCACCAGCAGGAGACTCTTCATCTAATTAAGGAATAATCCCTTGGGGGTATGGTAGTGAATTGAAAAACATGCATTCTACCCTCAGTTGATGGTGAGAAGATACATTTCTTCTTTACTGACAGGTGTGTTATGTTTTCACTTAACCGACGAGCATTTAATGATGTTTTATAGAACATTTTGGCTATAAAGCACCTGGAAACCCTCATTTCAAACTCACCAAGCATTCAAACTTTCTGTGAGCATGAAATCAAGAAAAGACATTTAAGGTGAATCTGAGAAGTGTTTTTCAAGCATTCAACAAACATCTGGATAAAAGGTATTTTTCATAATGGCTGCTTCATCTTCTGTTCCTGAATTTATTCTGAACCCTACCATTGTGGAGAATGTGAAACTCCCTAGGCCCATATTCAAAATAATTCCTGAGATTGCGAAGCAAGATGACTCTGTAGGAGCTTTTTCAAAAATACCTAAGGGTGTAGCATTTACAGAAGACCCTAGGATTTACATACATTGCAATATAGAAGACCTAGGATTTGAGGAGTTAATGAAAATATTTAACAAGGTCATTTGTGATGAACATGGAATTGTTAAACCCGAACATAAGATTGTGGAAACTTTAGGTTTTGTGGAGATACTGAATATCCCTCAGTTTCTAGAGGAGCTGGTAAGGATTGTATTGAGTAGAGCACATGGAGAATTCTTATGGTTGGATTCTTTTTGTAAGATAACCCGACAAGTAATTAGGCCAGTTACTAGTTTACCCTCAACCGGCAATAGACTTGATAAGACAAAGAAGATTCCCAACAAAATGGTGACAAGACTAACCAGAGCAACATCTGACAATAGATCACTTAGAGTAAATGACATTAAGGACATTAATGTGAGATATGTAAGTATGGTCCTTAGATACAAATCCACACATGCTAACAGACTCAATTCTATTTCCAGTCTTTGTATTTATAGTGCATATGAAATGATAAACAACAATGCTAAGATAGATGTGTGTGAATGGTTAAAAGATGAGCTTATTGATAACTTGGGAAAGATTAAGGGAGACAAAAAGGGTACGTTCTAATTTGGAAACCTTCTGGTATGTTTGATGTTGTATTTCACCATAGAGATCCCCGGTACAAGGCACAAAGACTTTGGTTATGATACACCAGTAGGAAAACAACTATAGGAAGCCTTTACTGGCATGGGAATTGATAGAGATAATAACATAACATATTACTTTAAAACTTTCCAATCTAAGATGAGAGCTAGGGAAATGATTCCTTAGAGCATAGTTGAGAAATATGACAAGCAAATATGTTTTGTCATTAAAAGAGATGAAACCTAGATGTAAGCAGTAAGCTCTAGAACTATTTGGGTTACAAAAATGGGCTATTAGGTTGATCTATATATTTTAGAAATGTATGCAAAAGCACTACTTGAAGCACCTAGAGAACCATCTGAGGAAATATTTGGAAGCGCTGAAACCATAGCTAGTAAAGTGTCAATGAAGAAAAATAAGAAGAAAAGAGACTAATTGTTTTGGGATGCATCCAAGAAAGCACAAGAAATCAAAGAAAATGTCATAAATGTTAGTGGCATATCAGCTAGTGAGCTAAAAGGACTTCAACCATAGGCACATATTTCACCGGTTGACACATCTTCTGACAGTGACAGTGGGAAGACTGTTGAGTTCAAAAGAGTAGAAAGGAAGAAAAAACCCTCACTGGTACCCTCTCCTTCTCCGAAGAAAACAAGAACATTAAGGAAGAAACAATAGGTAGTTAGGGAACCAAAGAAGAAGCTTACTCCAAAGAGAAAATAGACACTGGTTACCCCTTCACTAAATGATTTACTTAATGAAGTTGCACATTAGGGAAATCTGTCAAATGTGAACAAGTTATATCATTGTTTCAATAACATTGATAGGGAAACTATTGAAGAAAGCATTGTTCTTATTTAGACATTTATAAAAAAGTTCTTATTGAAGTTATTGATGAGCTACCAAATGATCTGTACATGAGACTAGAAGCTAAAAGGCTATCTATGATGGAATTAGATAAGAAATTGAAAGTTGAAGCACTCTTGGCTGTTCACCCAGTTAACTCCAAAGAAGAAATAGATGAACTTATTTCTAAGGCTAACCAATTAGTATTTGCTAGTGGACATCGACAAGTGAGCCTGATGGCTAGAAGAGTGAAGGAAATTGCAGAAGAAACAACAAATAATTAGGATATATTATTTGTAGAGAAAGAAAAACAAGAGGAAAAGAGAAGACCTAAGAAGACATTTAAGGTTTATCAGAAGGCAAGGATAAGGTCAAATGCTCGAGAACTTAAAAATAAACTTGGTCCTAAGTTGGACAATCTTAACACTTAGAGAATTGAAATATCTAAGGCATTAGTTCAAGGAGAGAGATCACCAAAGGAAAACATACATTATCTCACCGACATGATCCAACAGACTGAGGCAATTTTGAATTATAGCAAAAGGTTTATGCAGAGTCTCAATTTAGTTTTGGCAGATATTTTTCAGATTGTAACCAACCAGTTATAGACTTTGAGGTGACATTTTTGAACTCGTTTGATTATTTTTAACAACCTTTGTCATTGATGTCAAAGGGAGAGTAGTGGAGAGAAAAATACATGTATAGAAGAGATCACTTGCTCAGGGGGAGCACATCTTTTTGGATTTCAGTTTTTGGATTTTTTTCATGAGTATTGCCATTAGTGCCAAAGGAGGAGATTGTTGGCATTCTACACTCTTATGAGAATAGTTGATGTTATCATTGATGACAACCAACTGGAAACCATTTGGAAACCAATCAACAAATACCAGCACTGACAATATATTTCTACATACACTAGTAGACACCAGCACCGACGGGCACTTCACCGGCATCGACAACAATACATACCGACACTCAAGCCGACATGGAATAAAATTTTGTTTATTGTATTTTAATATAAATATCTTTTGTAAGCCGACATGGTACATTGTAATGGAATCATATATGTATGAGATCTTATAGGTGATTTTGTAAGTAGATGGATGAGAAGTATAAGGCAATTTTGTATAAGGTGATATAGTTGACAGTGAAGGTTTTGGTTATTGTTTGAGCTTAAATCGGTATTGAACCTGGCATATGAGATGTTGTTTTGAGCAGTACATTATATTGGATTTGATAATCCATTTTGTAGTCAGTGTGACTCTTTATTGAGCCGTGAGCTCTAGGTTGTTGCCCTCCCTCCATGTGCAAGCCCCTCATTGTAACTAGTATTTATTCATTGGCCTATGAGTAACTATTGTGGGTCACAAATCCCACTGAGGTTTTTCCAACATCGAGTTTCCTCATTAAATATCTTGTGTTATGGTGTATTTTCTATACTCTCTCTGTTATTCTTATTTGTTACATTAATTCTTATTTACTGATACACTGTTTTAAATAAGTATAAATATTATGCTAACTGATCTTTGGGACTATCATTGAATCTAACATATTTCACTTTACAGGCCTACACCGATGTTGATAGGATAGGGTGCATTGATGATTGAAAAAACACAAGAGATGGTGCATTCTTTCTAGGTGACCAATTAGTTTTAATATGGCACAACAAGAAGCAAGATTCAGTCTCCTTATCTACTGCTAAGGCATAATATATTGTTGTTGCTACATGTTCTCAAGTGTTATGGATTAAGCAGACCCTCAAGGGCATTCAGATAGAAATATCTGATCCTATTTCAATCTGATCTAATAACTCAAGCGTAATCAACATTTCAAAGAAGAATTTGGTTATTCACTCAAGGACAAAGCACATTGCTTACAAATACCATTTTCTCAGAGAGAAGGTTGCAGAGAAATAAGTGAAGGTAGAATATGTTCCTACAAGTGAATAAGTTATAGAATATCTTCACAAAACCTCTACCGGTAAACACATTTGAATATCTAAGACACAAGTTAGGAATTTTCTCACTAGATTTATGCACTTGAATATGTATGGAGATCTATGGTTCAGGGGGAGTTCATAGCCATACATTTTTCACTCTTGGACCATATGATAGACACATGGGGAGATCAGATGTCTTTATGGTAGTACCGGCTAGTTTGAAGCTTTGAGAAGTTGTCTATTCAATTTGTCTATCTACAAAAGTCACAATTAGCCTGCTAGGAGATAGGGTAGAGTGGTTTGGCCTACCATAAATTATTTTTTGAGCCCTTTGTCATTGTTGTCAAAGGGGGAGAAAGAAAGAAGTTGGAGATAGTGCATATTGCATGCACCCGGGTTGTGGAGGTTAACCCGATAATATGGGTGGTGACATTAATGCCAAAGGGGGAGATTGTTGGCATTGTATTGTCATTGATGTCAATCAAAAAGTTTGTAACCGGTATGAAAGATGTTGTTACCAACATTGGAGATTGTTGGCATATTTATGCCAACCAGTATTTCTATCAATCAGTAAGCAAGAAAACCTGGTAAGCATGGTTTGAGATAGCATGTTCTAATCGACAGAACATAAAAGTGCACAATACGAAGGTTAACCGGTTAATGTATACCGGTAGCATGTTCGGTCAGTGACCAAGTTTGAATCGACACAAATCAAGTGAGCTAGATACTGACAGAGATGTCATGTGGACTCTTGGGGGTGAACATGCAGTGGTAGATGAATGGTGTATTGGCGAGGTAGTTGTCGACTAGGTCGGTATTAAATGTCGATTGCGAAAAACACGGATCAATTGCAGTGGATTGTGGCTCAAAGAATATCAAAGGGTATGTTGGCATATGTGCAAAGTTTGATGACATGATGGGATTGTATGTTGTCATTGATGTCAATATGCTAAAGTATGAACTGGTATATTGAAGTAAGCAAACTGGAAAGTGAACCGGTATGTTGGAGTGTGAACCGGTATATGCAAAGTTGTGAAATAGTATATGCAAAGTTTGTATCAGTGTTTCATTGGATATGACTATTGATTAGTAGTCTTAGCTTTAAGGTTTCTAGTTGATGCATTCCAAGTCTATGTTATTCAACTGACAACATCCTATGATGAGTTAGCATTGAAATGAAGATTAGATCACGTTGCCATGTCATCCTTAGGTGCATGAAGAATCTCCTTGAGGATTTTGCATGAAGAAGATTGATTCTATCAACCTCAGGAATGTGCAAAGATTTTTTCAAGATTGCTTTACCCTATGTAATGTGTTTAAACAACCAGGATTGGACTGACTGTATTATTAACCTAGATGCTTAGGGTTTTAGGTTTTGGCTACTGACCTAATTGTTGTCTATAAGGTTGATGATGATTTTTATTTGAAGTTATTGGCAAATGAATATATGTGAGGTGATTCTTGCTAGACCAAAGGAGTAAGCAAAGATTTGCAGAGTGTGATTGCAAAGGAAAAGGAACTGAAGTGGATCTACCTTGGCATTGAGTGTTGTTATTAGATCAGTGTATTACCTGTTGACTTCTAACCATTTCAGCAGCTGAAAAATCCCTTTACTTGGTAGCTTTAACAGGATTTTTGTAAATCCTTTAACAGGGTGACTCAAAATCATTGAGTTCTTCAAATCCTCTTGCGAGGTAACCTTTAACAGGATTTTAACCTTTAACTAGGTATTTAGCCATCCCTTAACTGAGTGATCCCTAGCATTATCGGTTCCTATCAGAACCTATTGTAAAGTCTTTAACCGGACTAGGCTCCTAACAGAGTGAACTTCAGAAGAGTTCAAGAACAACTTGTGGATATTCATCCCCACCGTAGTTTTTCCTAGTTGGGTTTCCACGTGAAAAATTAGTGTGTTATGTGTGATTCTTTTTCATGTGATGTTTTTAGTGTTTTCTGTTAAGCGGTAATGCAAGCTGATCCAATGGTCATTGTATTTCTGATGTATTACTTTCTTAAGAATATGGGTGAAGTTGGGATGAGATATTAGGACTGGAGAAGATCTAGATGTTACCGGTTGATGTCTTTTACAGTCATACTATATTTTACTGGTAGTACGTTGATTTAGATCGGTGATATTGTTTACCTCTTAGTCCAGTCTTTGTAGTCTAAGTTGTTGAAGAAGTTTTGTCCATACTGATTCACCCCTCCTCTCAGTCTTTGTTGGGTATGTAATGTTCATCATTATCCATCAATTGGTATCAGAGCATGCTCCAGGTCCTCTATGTTATAAGCTTAACCGCTTGAGGAAAATATCCTATTCTAATGATGAAGAGGGAAGATCCTAAGTTCAATAGAGATAACTTTAAGATATGGAAGGACATAATGAAGATCTACATTAAAAGCATGGGTGCTCAACACTGGAACTATGTTGAGAATACTTATGTTGTCCCTACCGGTACTCTCACTGATGATCAAAGAAGAGATATTAAGGAGAATGGGCAAGTCATGGAAGCTCTTATCAATAGTCTATCTGATATTGAGTTTATAGATGTTCAAGACAAGACAATCCCAAAGATGTATGGGATACTCTAGAGTCTATCTATGGAGGTGATGAGCATGTGAAGCAAGAGAAGGAAGAGAGACTCAGGGGAAAATTTGAAGACATGCAGATGGTTGAAGGAGAGACCATTCAACAATATGGGATAAGAATTAAAACTATTATTGGAGACATAAAGAGTGCAGGAGGTACAATGGATGATTCCGCTGTTGTTAGCAAAGTTTTGAGAACCTTATTACTGGTCTATGCAATAAGGGTTGCCGCTATTCAGGAGTTGAGATCTATTAACAAGACAAAGGTATCCCTTGACTCTATCATTGCTAAATTGACCACATATGAGCTAAACCATTATGATGGCAGTGTTCAAAAGACTGAACTAGCCTTTAGAGAATCTACTACACTATCTAGAAAGGGAAAAGAGGTTGGTACCAACTATGAACCTAGACAAAGCAGGGATATGGATGATGAGGAGATCTTGATGGAGTTTGAATCTATTCTTGCCAAGAGACTTCCTAAGGGAACTGGAAAATACAGAGGTAAGCTCCCTTTGAAATGTTTTTCTTGCAATAGGATAGGACACATTATCGTCAACTATCCCAATAGTGATAATAAGGACAAACCAAAGAAGTTTAAAAACTTCAAAGGAGGAAATAAGAGAAACTATCTTGTTGCAGTCAATGAAGGTGTCACTAATGATGCATCAGAAGATGAAGAAAGCAAAGACACAGTGTTTGTAGCCATTAAGAAATATGTGTCAGACAAGAAGGCTCTTGTCTCTCACTTTGATAATTCTAGTGAGTGGATTATTGACAGTGGATGTTCTCACCACATGATTGGTGAGTAGAGGAAGTTTCTCTCTCTGGAAGAGTACGATGGAGGTGTAGTCCGATTTGGTAATGATGCACCATGCATGGTAAAAGGAAAGGGATTCATCTCTCTAAATGGAAAAAGAAGTGCTGATAATGTGTATTGGTTAGAAGGTCTCGAGCATAACCTTTTGAGTGTTGCCTAGCTGAATGATAAAGGACTCACTCTAGAATTCAAAGATGGAGTGTGCAAAATAAAAAGAAAGAGTGGTGAACTGATGGCCACCGGTATGCAGACCAAAGGTAACTTATGTTAGTTAAATACAAATATCAGTCAATATCTAATGGCTAAGTTTGATGATAGTTGGATATGGCATAGGAGACTCTGCCATGTAAATTTTGATAATATTGTGAAGGCCAGTAAGATCAAGGTAGTTAGAGGATTTCCTGTGCTAAACAAACTAGAGAATCCTTTGTGTAGAGAATGTCAACTAGAAAATGTCTTCCTCAACATTCAAAGGTAAATCTTTCACAACAGATAATTTACTTGATCTTGTGCATACTGATTTGTGTGGTCCTATGAAAACTAGGAGTGTTCAGGGAGATAGGTACTTTATGATTCTTATTGATGATTTCTCAAGAATGATATGGGTCACATTATTGAAAGACAAGTCTGAAGCTTTTGGAAATTTTAAAGCCTTCAGAGCACTAGTTGAAAGGGAAAGCAGTAAGAGGATCAAATGCCTTAGAACCGACCAAGGAGGTGAGTTCACTTCTAGTGAATTCAATAAGTACTATAAAGAGAACAACATCAAGAGGCAACTATCTCCACCCCAGAATCCACAACAGAATGGCCTAGCAGAAAGGAAAAACTAGACTGTAATTGAAGCTACTAGAACAATGTTGATTTAAGGGAAGTTTGATCACACTTTTTGGAAAGAAGCGGCGAGAACTGCAGTCTACACTATGAACTGGGTACTCATCAAGAAAGGTATGGATAAAAATCCTTATGAGTATTGGACCAGTAAGACTCCAGTAGTAAGCTACTTTATAGTGTTTGGTAGCAAGTGTTATAGCAAGAGAAGTCAATACCAGAGCAAGTTTGATGCAAAATGTGATGAGGGAATATTCCTAGGGTATTCCACCAAGAGCAAAGCTCTCAAGTGTTTTAACAATAGGACTTAGAGAATTGTTGGAAGTATCAATGTTGGAGTTGATGAAACCTTTGAGAAACCTAAGGAAACTAGCAGTAAGCAAGCGGTAGATGAACCAGATGTAACCTTCTGGGAACCAGTTGCAAGACAAACAAGTACAAGTAACAATGCTCCTACACCAGTAGATGCTGATTTAGATGCTGATGAAGATGAGGATGAAGAGGAAAAGAAAGAGGAATTAGTTAAGATCATTCCTAGGTATGTAAAGCTGCATCATGATCCAAAGCATATCATAGGGGATAAGGATGCAGGAATACTTACAAGAAGAAAGATCAAAGAGAATTCTTGCATGATTTCTGAATTTGAGCCCAAAACATTTAAAGAGGCACACAAAGATGAAGACTAGATTAAGGCTATGGAAGAGGAACTTGACCAGATAGAAAATAATGGTACATGGTCTTTGGTACCCAGATCTGAGCACAAAAATGTTATTGGCACCAAATGGGTTTTTAGAAACAAGCTGAATGAAGATGGCACAGTGGTAAGAAACAAAGCAAGATTGGTATGTAAGGGATATGCTCAAGAAGATAGAGAAGACTATGGAGAAACCTTTTCTCTAGTAGCTAGATTAGAAGGTGTTCGAATGCTACTTGCATTTGCAGCATTTAAGGGATTCAAAGTGTATCAAATGGATGCAAAATTTGCATTCCTGAATGGAATACTTGAAGAGGAAGTGTATATAGAGCAACCAGATGAGTTTTCCCTATAGATAATGATATGGTGTGTAGGCTACATAAAGCCTTGTATGGATTGAAGCAAGAACCTAGAACATGGTATGAACATTTAAACTCCCATCTTGTGAAGATTGGATTTGAAAGAACAAGTGAAGATAACAATATCTATCTAAAGATAGAAGGAGATCATATTCTAATCTATGAAGTGTTTGTTGATGACATAATTTTTGGTGGAGATGACAAGATGAGCCATGCATTTGCAGATGAAATGAAGAAGGAATTCAAGATGTCACTAATAAGAGAGATTAAGTTCTTCATTGGACTACAGATTCAACAAATGAAAGATGGTATCTTTATCACTCAATCCAAGTATGTCAAAGAGGTGTTGAAGACCTTTGGCATGGAAGACATCAAACTAGTTGGTACACCAATGATGACCAGTTGTAAATTGTCAAAAGAAGATGACTCAACTTTGGTGAATGAGAAGGAATACTGGTGAATACTTGGTAAGTTGCACTATGTAGTACACAACAAACTGAACATTGCACATTTAGTGGGCATTGTTGCACATTTCTAGAAAAGTCCAAGAGAATCCCACTTGGTAGCAGTCAAGCAGATTCTTAGATATATGAAGGGAACTATAGATTATGGATTGTGGTATCCATACAATAATGATTTCAATCTCAAAGTGTTTACTAATGTCGATTGGGCTAGTAATGTGGATGACCAGAAGAGCACAACTGGTGGTGCATTCTTTCTCAGTGGTAGACTAGTCTCATGGATGAGAAAGAAGCAGAGTTGTATCTCTTAGTCCATAGCAGAAGTAGAATATGTAGTAGCATTTATGAACTGCACTAAGACAATTTGGATGAAGCATGTATTAAGTGGTTTCAAAGTTCCTATATCTAAACCGGTGAGTATATTTTGTGATAACATGAGTGCAATTAATATTTCCAAGAATCTGGTATTGCTTGCTAGAACCAAGCACTTCGAGCTCAAGTATAATTTCTGGAGGGAGAAAGTTCAGAACAAAGAGGTTGTATTGGAACATGTTTCCAGTAAAGAGCAGTTAGCAGATATATTCACCAGTCCTCTACCGAAGGCTACATTTACCTATTTAAGAGGTGAATTAGGGATGCTGCCCCTTCAAGAGGTGAACTAAAGGTATGTACTCCACATCAGTCAGGTATTGCAATGTCAAATATTTTCAAGATTGATGTGTTGAAGGATGCTATTCCTTAGGGGGAGCAACATAGTAGATCATGGATGCTTGTGCCTCCACTTTGGCATTGTTGTCAAAGGGGGAGAAGATGTGAAGCAGAGAAGCTATCTGCAGTATTGAAGACATATAATATGGAGGAAGAAGTAGAGATATCTTTGTGTATTGCCATTAATGCCAAAGGGGGAGATTGTTGGCATATGTGCAGAGTTTCATGACATGATGGGATTGTATGTTGTCATTGATGTCAATATGCTGAAGTATGAACCGATATATTGAAGTAAGCAAACTGGAAAGTGAACCGGTATGTTGGAGTGTGAATCGGTATATGCAAAGTTTGTATCGGTGTTTCGTTTGATATGACTATCGATTGGTAGTCTTAGCTTCAGGGTTTCCAGCTATTGCATTCCAAGTCTGTGTGATTCGACCGACGACATCTTGTGATGAGTTAGCATTGAAATGAAGATTAGATCATGTTGCCATGTTAGCCTTGTGTGCATGAAGAATCTCCTTGAGGATTTTGCATGAAGAAGATTGATTCTATCTACCTCGGGAATTTTCAAAATCTTAGTAAATGGTGGAGAGCGCATGATGGGTTATCAGCTTCCAGAAGTGGCAAAGAACGGATGATGGAGAACATCTTGAGATTTGTTTAAGATTGCTTTACCCTATGTAATGTGTTTAAATGGCTAGGATTGGACTGACTGTATTGTTAACCTAGATGCTTAGGGTTTTAGGTTTTGGCTACCGACCTAATTGTTGTCTATAAGGTTGATGATGATTTTTATTTAAAGTTGTTGGCAAATGAATATATGTGAGGTGATTCTTGCCAGACCAAAGGAGTAAGTGGAGATTTCCAGAGTGTGATTGAAAAGGAAAAGGAACTAAAGTGCATCTGCTTTGGCATTGAGTTTTGTTATCAGATCAGTGTATTACCTATTGACTTCTAACCATTTCAGCATTTGAAAAATCCCTTTACCGGGTAGCTTTAACAGGATTTTTGTAAATCCTTTAATACGGTGACTCAAAATCATCGAGTTCTTCAAATCCTCTTGCAAGGTAACCTTTAACAAGGTTTTAACCTTTAGTCAAGTATTTAGCCATCCCTTAATAGGGTGATCCCTAGCAGGATCGGTTCCTAGCAAAACATGTTGTAAAGTTTTTAACCAGACTAGGCTCCTAACAGAGCGAACTTCAGAAGAGTTCAAGAACAACTTGTGGGTATTCATCCCCACCATGGTTTTTCCTAGTTGGGTTTCCATGTGAAAAATCAGTGTGTTATGTGTGATGCTTTTTCATGTGATGTTTTTAGTTTTTTCTGTTAAGCGGTAATGCAAGCTGATCCAATGGTCATTGTATTTCTGATGTATTACTTGCTTAAGCAGATGGGTAAAGTTGAGATGAGATATTAGGACTAGAGAAGATCTAGATGTTACTAGTTTATGTGTTTTACAGTCATACTATGTTTTACTGGTAGTACCTTGATTTAGATCAGTGATATTGTTTACTAGTTAGTCCAATCTTTGTAGTTTAAGTTGTTGAAGAATTTTTTGTCCATACTGATTCACCCCCCCACCCCTCTTAGTATCTGTTGGGTATTTACTGTTCATCATAATTCATCAAGGTAGAGATTTTATTCTTTGAAATTATGATTGAAGAAGGATATCTAATCATCTTGCTAATCTAGAGAATGAAACTGCTAGATCATTTATTGTGATCGACAAAATCAAGACTCGCGAATAGAGTCCAGTTTGCTAAATATAGTAAATTTAATAGGAAGAATAAAAAGTGGACAAAGTTTTTTGTTTAACTATTGTAGGTTGTCAATTCAAGAAGATGAGATGTGATTTGATACGAATTGAGGTTTGTGAAGAAAACCCTAAGTGTGTGAAGTTAGAGCTTTGTTTTGGTGAGAAAGCAAGAGTATAAATGTGCAGATCGTAGATCTAAGAGTTTGGTTTTTGGATGAGAGATTAATGATAAAATGAATCTCTGTGAGGCGAGACTTGATTAGTTTGTTTGTGAGAAAAAATATTGGAGCGACCAAGTGTTGGAGAAGAACTGGTAAGATAAGTATAACTGGCAAGGGTTGAGGTTGTCGATAAATAGTTATAGAGTATATCAGTTTATTAAACTGGCAATGTCTGAACCAGTAAGATAGAAAAAGATAGTGAAGGAGAGAGAGTGAGTTTCAGAGAAGGTTCGGCAAGGCAGAAATTGAGTTGTAGAGGATTTAGATAGTAAGAACAGAGGACCAATAGAGAAGTAGTGTGATAGAAAGGAGTTCAACCAAAAGAGAGAATTACTTCCTAGTGTTACAAAACTCATTTGTAACCAATTGTTTATCATTGTATTGATTTTATATCTCATTATATTTAATTGAGTGGGTGTTCGGTGCTCCTTGAGTTGGTGCTCAAAATAGATTAGGGGTTGGTTCTCCTTTGGGTAGGTACCAATAAATTGCTAGGGGTTCATGCTCCTTGGGTTGGTGCCCTAAACATTGTAAAACTGTTATTTTATTGTGAGGCTCAATTGGAGTAGTAGATCTCCAGCAGCATTTTTCAATGAGGTTTTTCCCACATTGGATTATCCTTGTATATCCGATGTTATGTGATGTTCTCTTGTGTGTGGGTGCTTGTTAGTTCTTTCAGTATCCTACCGGTTGCACACATTGTTTGAAATTTCTTATAATCATTGATTCACTACCCTCTCAGTGATATCTTGTGTTATACAAGTTTCAAACAAGTACCATCCTCTAATGATGAGTCATTTTATCACTAGGAGATAGGATTAATTCTTTTAAGAATATCTTAGTTAAATCATGATTAACCTCAATAATCTCATACATGTCATCAAAATTATTAGTGTCCATATTGTTAGCATCAATATCATCATCATCCAAATTAATAAACATAGGGTCTTTAATGTGAATTTTGAAAGAATCTTCATTTTGTTTTAATAATTTTAATTTCTGAGGTTGATAAAGATGAATTTCCTCTCTTGG
Organism: Cryptomeria japonica; assembly: GCF_030272615.1. Classification (NCBI taxonomy): domain Eukaryota; kingdom Viridiplantae; phylum Streptophyta; class Pinopsida; order Cupressales; family Cupressaceae; genus Cryptomeria; species Cryptomeria japonica. Next base: position 835,620,004 of record NC_081407.1, on the reverse strand, counting down.
GCTAGGAAAAGGTTGGACAAATGGGAACAAGTCAACATTTGGTGTCTTAGGGGAGGAAATGGTTTGGGAAAGAAGCTCATAATCCATAGCACTATGTCTTCATAGACATTATCTTGCAATATGATTTCTCATTATTACAGTTGAGACTTGTGAAGGTTCAAGATCAATCAACATAGGCTTCATTTCTTCCCTTGTAGGGAGAGGGATTGAAGAAACCTCACTAGGTTAATAGATGTAGGATGCTAGGAATTTTCCTCTATATGATGTAGGAGGTGGAGTCATAGCATATATGGGATGAATAAAATGAGCAGGATGGATTCCAGGTCAAGAATGAGGAGGAATATATGTGGGTGAAGGATCCTTAGGATTACTCAAGGACAACATCCTTTCATGTTTAAATTTTTGATAAGATAGGAAAATGAAATCTTCTGGGGATTTTAAAGGTTCAAGTTTTTAAGGCCAAACGAAATCTATGATGGATTTTTTATGTATTTCTAAGGGATTATAAAGAATATTATTGGCCATGACAATATGCCCATCATGCGGGAACTTAAAACATTTATGGATGGTATAAGGGATAGCTTTCATGGAATATGGCCAAGGATGCCCCAACTTCATAGAAAATTGGTTAGAGGTAGGGATGATAGCAAAGGTAAAATATAAGAACATAGTTCCAACCTCGAAAATAAGAATGATGGAACCTATAGTGGGACAAATGAATCCATTATGCACCTTAATCATAGTATCATATTTTTCATAAGTATCTTGATAGAATTATTGAGTATTGAGATGTTATTCAGTAATAATATTCACCATACAAAATACAACAATAAGCACACCTTGAGAGAATTTTCCTCTAATTTTCATAGTAGTGTATAATTGTCCATAGGGTACATCAATAGTCTCTCCTGAGTCAAAGGTAAGTGAGGTTAAGGTGTAGGTTTGGAGTGTACAATAAGGTTCACTACATTGGTATCCTCTATACTCATTTCATTAGGAGCTATATTTGTTTAAATTTTAGGCTCAACAAGATTGGTAGAATGAGAAGGAAAAGAGTTGGTAATGGTTTTCATATTTTCAATAGGAAGTATAATGGATTCGTTTCCTTTACCATTCACACCTTCTAGAATTATAGTAGTAGTATATCAATAAGGTCTTGGATCACATTCTTCAACCTAAAAAAAATTGTCAGTATCATGGTTGAGTTGATGATGGTATTGCAAAAAATATTTAGGATCAAAGGAATCTAGTGAAGGCTTAGAGGTATCTATGGGTTTAATAGGAGGAAGATTAATCATATTATCACTAAATAATATAAGAATTATACTATGCAATGATTCAAAAAGAGGAGTATAATTACGACATGTAAATATTGATGATAAAGGGGACACACCTAGAGATGTGGCTACCATTTGTGTATCAATATGATTGGAAGAATTATGGTTAATCTTGAAAAACATATTTTTTTTTTCAAAAATTTTGAAATTATTGTTGCTGAGTACCCTCATTCTTATCAACTAGAGCCATTATTGAAGAAGATTCAAATTGACACACTTGAAGTTGATAATTATGAAGAGTACTTCATAAATGTGTGAAAGATTGAGAAGAAAAGAAAAATATTATCTCTAATATCCTTTTGCAAATTATTAATGAAAATTATTTTAATATCACCATTAGACACTAGATAAGCAATTTGTGCACTAAAATTCTTGTATCTACCAGTTAAATTAGTCACTTTTTATTTAACTCCTCACTTACAATGCATTAAATCAGTCAAAGTAATTTGAGGAATAATATTATTTTAAAAATGTTGAACAAATGCATTAGCAAATTCTTGAAGAGAATTAATTGATCAAGTAGAAAAGGAACAATTCCATTTCAAAGCCTTATCTCTAAACGTACAAGTGAATATTTTTCTATAAGTCTATGATCATGAATGAAGTCACTACACAATGTTTGAAATATTTTCACATGAGTTTGGAGGTCATGTTTTATATTGTATAACTCCAAGTGGGTAACAACTATGTATTGAGGAGTAATAACGTGTAAAATTTCATTAGGAAGTGGGCTAGCTACATTAAATGTTGGAACATTGAATTTTGATTGGGTTAAAGAAGGAAATTATTTTTGTAAGGATGAAACACTTTGAGCTAGATTGTTTATAGTGGCTTAAGTGGATGAATTGGAATTGGACATGTTGGATTGTGATGGAGGTGTAACATGAGAATATATAGGCGGATAGTGAGAATAAGGATGTGTGACATTATGGTAGGTAGGTATAGGAGATGGTTGTGACACAAATGGAAGGCTAGAGGAAGGAGGTATGCAGGAGTATTGATTGATAGGATAGCTCCCATTTATAACTTGTGTAGGATTAAAATTTTGTGTATATGTAGCCATGATAAAATGTGTATAATTAGGAACATTAGGTAAATATGTAGGCATAAGAATTAAATACTCAACTTGAGTTTTAGGATTGGAAAAACCAAGAGCTTCGACACAACTTTTCATAGGTATAACATTATAGTTGTCACATCCCATTTAATTAGCTTATCTTGATTACTCAATAATTGTGTATTAATTGTTTAATAGCCCGAATAATTAGGATAGAGGTTTCGACTATATAATTATCTTTTGAAGAAGGATTATGATGGTGATAGTTGATTATTCTAGTCTTATAGGAACTAGTTACACTCTTTTAAGCTAAAGAGAGAGTATCATCACGGAGAAGGTTTTAGATGATAGAGGCAACCTGTCATGATGGAATCAATTATAGACACAAATACATACACTTAGAATTATGTAGCTAGGTTGTACAAGAAAACATCATTGATGCTGCATGTTTAAGGTTTCATGTTTGAATTATTGAAAACCTCTAGCAAGGGTGATAGTTGAACTACATCAGAGTAAAATCTCCTTATTTAAATTTAGACTAATTTAATAATGACAAAGGTCGTGTTTTTATTAGGTCATGAGCCAACTTAGCTTAATATTTTTCTACTTGTGCAACATGTACCTGTATTTAAGCATTCTGCCAAGATGGACCCCAACTAAATTAGAATAGACATACTCGCTGTTTAATTATTACTATAGTAATAAAGTAAGAATAAATAGAAAATAAATAGCATTATATTTTTATTTTAATGCTTTTGAAAACGGAAAAAGTAGGTTTTGAAGGGACCCAAAACCCTTTACAAAAGGTCAAAACTAGAATAAAACATGAACGAGCTTAACATCCAAACAAAACGCTGCCCAAAGAAAAAGCAGAGACAACGACAACCCAACACCAACGAAAAATAGGCAAAAAGACCGACAAAAACCAAGGAAAGATCAGGAGAGCTAGGCCAAATTCTTCAAAGTCTCAACAACCTTTGCTTCCAGTTGGTCCATATTGTGAGCCACTTTCAAATTATAAATATCCTTTAGAGGTTTCTCTGTCTTCCTCTTTAAGTTGGCACATGTCCTCTTACTAGGTCTAGATGACTCTTTGTTACTCTTTTCCTTATCCAAATCCAGATCCACAACCAAATTACCCTAATACCTAGGGATAACTTTAAGAACACCCCCGGGCAAAAGTGTAAAGTCAGGGTGAATCCAACATTTTTTTTGGGGAGAAAATTTCATATTGATGGTGAATTTTTTTTCAAATTAGGGAAAAGCATTATTTGTATCGGCGATTTTTTTTAATGTATGAAAATTCTATTAAATCTTGATGAATAATTCATTGTTGTAGAGGAAAATCTATAATGTATGAGGCAAATTTTTTGCATTTAAAGGAAAAAATATGTGTACGGGCGAAAAGTTTTATTGCAAAGGAAAAATTATTTAATTGTATTGGCGAATTTTATCTATCATTTGAAAATTGTTTAATTTTATTGGCAAATCTTTCATTATTTATGAAAAAATAAATATTTAATTGGTGATTTCATTGCCATTTTTGTTATCTACTAGCATACCTATATTTTATAAATAAAATTTATGTAGAGGACACCGAGAGATATCAAATTTAAAAGATCTTTACCTCTAGTCATATGATTAATAATTATAAGAATTTGTTCTTATCTTTTAGCATAGATTAATTAATTTCATATGATTAATATTTATTAAAATTTAGTCTTATCTTAGAATATGAAATGATTTGCAAGAAAAAAAATAGAAGTTTCTTTTAAATCTAGATTTAAAAAGATAATTTTTTAAATTAAAAGTTTCTTTTAAATTTAGATTTAAAAATTTAATTTTTAAAGTCTTATCTTAGAATGTGAAATGATTTGGATGCAAAAAAAATTAATAAATAGAAGATTCTTTTAAATCTAGATTTAAAAACATAATTTTTTAAATTAGAAGTTTTTTTAAATGTAGTTTTAATTTTTTTTCATATTCAATAAATAATAATAATAGAAAGTTTCTTTTTTATATAGATTTTACTCTTAAACTTATTTTGAAATTATCCGCTCTCTAATCATTATTATAAATAATAATAATAGAAAGTTTGTTTTTAATTTAGATTTTAGTCTATAATTTTTTTTTTTTAAATTTCTAATCATTAAAATTACATGGGAAAAAAATGGGTGGGTGTCACTGTAGTGTTATGCCTCTCGACATAATTAATAACCACTTTTCAAGAGTTGTGACTCGTCATGTGGGCCAATGCCAAATTTATGCAACATCCATCAATTTACAATTTTAAATATATTATTTAAGACCATTTGATGATCGTAGATCAATGGTTGAAGTTTTATTTCAGCCCAATTTTTTGAAGTAAACGCAATTCTCTAGAAAGTCTCCAGAATCCAAACACGTATCAAATCTTAACCCCATGCCTTAACCTTGATCTGTGATTACAAATGGGTAGTAGATTATGTGAATGGTTGATAATGTTGCACGGTCCTAGTCAACATTTATTAATGTCTTGTCATTGACATTCTCTAACTGCGAGCCACTCAGCACGCACAACTTCCAGTTTGGTAGTGGCACCAAGGATATTACCAATTTTGCACACTCGTGCATTTATGAAAAAGATTTACAGAGAGATACAAAAGATTTAAAAAATTTAAAGTACAAAGGAATTAAGAGGGTTAGAGAAGGAACTGCACAATGATATCGATAAGCGTGACCACATCGACACAAACCTAACATCCATCAATTTATAATTTGAAATATATTATTTAAGAGCATTCGATGATCACAGATCAATGGCTAAAGTTTTATTTGGGCCCAAAGTTTTGAAGGAAACGTAGTTCTCAAGAAAGTCTCTAGAATGTCAATGGAGACACGTATCAAATCTAAACCCCATGCCTTAACCTTGATCGTCAATTGCAACTAGTTAGTAGGTTACGTGGATGGTCGATAATGTTGCACGGTCCTAATTAACATTTATTAATGTCTTGTCACTGACATTATCTAATTGTGATCCACTTAGTATGCACGACTTCCAATTTTGTAGTGGGACCAATGATATTACAAATTTCGCACAGTCATGCATTTATGGAAAAGATCTACAAAGAGATACGAAAGATTTAAAAAAAATTAAAGAATAAAGGAATTAAGAAGGTTAGAGAAGGAATTCCTATTTATAGATGATCTATGCTTCTTTCTTCTTCAATTCGAATTTGAAATTCTACCTTTGGTTTAGGTCTTTAGGTTGTATAACTTGATATTCAGATTTGTGAAGATGGACAATCCTATCCAGTTGAGAAGTACATCTGAGGAGGACTAGAAGGCCTTTTTAGGATTGGTCAAAGACACAACCATCGCATCAGTTTGTAAGGAGGTTGAGATTTTTACAAACAAGGCTATGAGGATGTTGTTGGGCTGAGAGTTATTGCAAAATGTTGATAGATACCAAGTTAACAGTTACATTATGTCCTAGTTTTTGGTGTCTCTTCTAGACCTTGAAGGAGACAAGGTGGATATGTTGATGTTGTTAAGGAAGATCTTCAAAGAAGAATTCTTGGGGGATGATGTTCAAGTTGTCATCTTTGTAGAAAGAGAAGTGGGGATCCCTTGGGAAAGTGATTTAAACAAGCTTCTCCAGCCAGGTCAAAATGTGGCCAGGCAACCTTTTATTTTGAACCTAAATTCTGAGTAGTTTATGTGACATAAGAAATGGACACAGATTGGTAGGGATTTACTCCGGAATTGGTTTCTCTTGGATGAATTTCCAGACTAAGGATGAGTCGATGAATTCTGAGAGCTTATCCTCTCTGGAGAATTCTACTTAGACGGAGGGGAAGATCCTTAGGCTTAGCCATGAAGGGTTTTCATTTTTAGTTTTGTGTTTTGGATACCATCATACCACGGGTCCACTATCAGTGCCCTAGTAGTTTTTTTTTTTTGGCCAGTTCCTTGTAACCTCCCTCATTTTGGCTTTAAAGTTTTGGAGGGACTCTGATAATTGATTATTGTAAATTTGCAGAACATATTAATGAAAAAATTGCCTTTTTATGGATTTAAAAAATGCTTTCAGCCTCATTCTTTTGCGCTTAGCAAATTCCAGTTTGTGAATGGAATAACCAAAATTGTGTCACTATGTGTAATAATTTATGGGTAAAATTAAAATTGTAATGCAGTACTGAGTTAATAATTTGTGAATCTGAAAATGAACAAACCAAATGTATGTGTGTGATTTTTTGAATCATTAACAAAATGAAATTATAATATAATAGCAAGCACTCGGTTAATAATTAAGAGTTAGTTGAGTAGTAATAATTTCATAAAAAAAATACATGACGGCTAGCAAATACTGTGGTTGGGTAAAGTAGGAGTGAAAATGGATACACCCATTCTTCTAAGGGCTACAAAAGGCAAATGGCCTTCATGGTAGGATTATAGACAAGAGGCTAGTCTCAACTCTGAGAATAGAGAATCATCATGTCCTACGTGCAATCAAGATGATTCTGGGAGAATAATTTCTTCAAGCATACCATAGGTATAGGATAGGCTTGAAGATTTTTTTCCTAGGCTGGACGAGGAGTTGGGAGCCTTCATGGTTAGGGCACGGTCCAATGGTGTGTATTATTTATTTTAATTAAATGTCAAAACAAACTATGATTGGAAATGCTTTATAATTTATAAAACATTATAAACTGTAACCTTAATCAATATATTATTTTATAATCTTTCATATTTTTAAAATACTTAATAATTACATATGAATGGACACCTAAGATTTTTTTGGATCCACTATCTGAATGAATTTTTTTAGGCATTTTTTTAGGTATGTTAAAACAATATTTAGCATGTTTAAATTTTATTATCAAATTTATTTTACACATCCACCAAATAAATATTTAACAAATTCTAAAATTAAATCTTTTGAAACTTTATATAAGTATATAAACATATATATATATATAATTTTAATTATGCTTATTAAATTTAATAATATTAAAAATTTGAAAATAAAATAATATTATCAATAATATAATATATTATATATAAAAGTCTATATAATAATATTATACTATAATCAAAATAAATTAACAATATAGTAATCTAAATATATAAAAATTAACAATTTAGCTCTTATAGGCAAAATTTTGAGAATATATAAATATCATGGCAACTATTTAGGAAGGAATATAGGTAATCAATTATTTTTATATATTTTTGGCAGAGCATAGCGAAGCTTTTTAATGGATTTCAATATCACGTTAGTTGTAGATAAGAGAAAAATGGCTTTTCTGGGGCCTATCACGAGCAAGAGGCTCCAAGAAGTCATAAATATTTCCCATCTGCTTCTCCTAGATGTTATCTGTGCTATTTTGGTTGTTCAATTTCTTATAGCTGATCATAGGTATCGAGTAAATACTGACAGTCCGGCTCATTTTCTAGCTACTATTATGAAATTAGGGGAAAATAAAGGGGCAATGGAAGAGTTATGCAAAAGAATCTTTAAGGAAGGCTTCCTGAGCAATATGGATAAATATCTTGGTGAGATTGACCTAAATCTCACTATCCTTCCACCTTCCTTCTATGGGTTAGCAAGAAGAAATGGTGTCCTAGTGCCTAGGTTCCTAATAGTGTTTATTTGGGGTCAGGCACACTGGGAAGTGAGTAATCCTGTGAAGAGAAGAATTTTAGATTTCATCAAAAATGTTTTGGGATTTGAGGAGGATGGTGTTTTGGTTCCCCCAATAGGGGAGGAAATTGATATCAATCTGCCATGGGTTTGTGAATTAAAGCATCTTATGGGTAGGCGAGGAGAAGATGACCCCTTTTCAAAGTCTGAGAGCAACAACGAAAGCGAAAATGATGAAGAGGAGGATGATCCAGCTTCAGGAGGGAATTGAGCTCTGTAGAGGATGATAGATATAATATAGCTCTTGATATAATATTTCAAAATTATGTATGAGAAGTATATAATAGAAAAATATCTCTATTTTTTAGTAGCAACAGAGATAGTAGTTTTACTATGCGGGTAAGTGCACAAAGATGGTGTCCAAAAAGGGGGTATAAGTGGACACTTTTTTTCTGAAATCAAGTAAACCTGAACTTGGAGGAGAAAGATGAGAGTCATCCACTAAAGATATGAAGATACTCAACGAACATATATTGTATTACTCTGAATCTAGTTTCCAAACTACTATTTTTTTTCAAAATTGGATAAGATTAAGGGGGTCAAATCCTTCATGCATGATAAAAAGACCCTGAGTTTTTTTGAAAAAAATAACATAGTGTCTAACGTGTGCATAAAAAAAGTCATAGTTAGATCTAGTATTTTGACAAATCCTTTGGAAGAAAGATAGTTAAGAATGCACAATAGAAGTTGTGTATTTGTTTGTAATTTTTTGTTGAGTATTTATTTTTTATGATTTTTCCAATCTAGCACATCCTAAAAATTAGGTACTTTTTCATTTGCAAAACATAACTTGCACCAAAAAAATCGAAAATGATTTTTATTTTTTTAATTGTAAAGAATCAAGTGCACTAAAATAATATATAAAGTTTTTTTAAATTTGGATAAGTAGATCAAAAGTTATTAAAAAAATGGTACACATATGTCTCTAAGAACTATGGAGACACTAGTAAAATAAATTCAATAAGAATATGTCATTGTTGTTCAAATTTTTAAAAAATTATATGGTTAGAAAGCTCAAAAGATAGGTGAAAATATGGTGGTAATTTTAGAAATACCCACTTCATGAAGTGTAAACCTGATGATGACAAAGTCGATAAAACAAAACATGTCAAAAAGGAGGGAAATGAAGGGAAATCAAACTTCCAACCCGCAGCTTTGTCATCCAAGCCTATTCACAAGCCTAAAAAGTCAAAAGAGCGTATGATCTTTCTTTTGTATAAAGACTGCGTATGGGGTGCTTTTCAATAAGAAGCATGCATGTAGTTTTAAAGCTAAAACAACGCATACATGGGTCTTCCTGTGATACTCCATCATACAAATATTAATGTGCATGTTTAAAATGTGTGTGTGTGCACACATATATGTATATATAATATATAAAATATGTAGATATTTTATGTATATATATGTATATACAATATGTGTATATATATACAGACACACATGTGTATGTAATATGTATGTATATGTATATAATATGTGTATGGCGCATGTATACATATATGTATGTTTATAATATATAAACATACAATATATATAATATGTATGTATGTGCATTGTCTTTTGATAAATTATGTGTATTATATGTATATGTGTATGTACATGTACATGTATATTGATATATATTGTCTTTTGATATCGTATTGTACATTATATTCCTCTATCTCTCTGTCTCAGGACCCCACATTACACCTAATGACATCATGTAAGGTCCCTTAGCACACATAACCCCTTAAGATCATATGATGTCCTAAGATGTCATATGATGTTCTAACACATCCACAGACCCATTATGACCTTATATGACCCCCTATGATGCCATATGACCTCTTCGGACCATGTATGATATCTCAAGGGGTCAAATGGTATCTTAAGGGCTCATATGGTGTTTTAACACATGTGTGGCTCAATTAGGACACCACATAACCCCTTCAGACATCATGTGACATCTCTTCCTCTCCCCCCATCTCCTTCCATCCCTTTTTTATCCCTCTCTCTCTCTCTCTCTCTCTCTCTCTCTCTCTCTCTCTCTCTCTCTCTCTCTCTCTCTCTCTCTCTCTCTCTCTCTCTCTCTCTCTCTCTCTCTCTCTCTCCCTTAGGACCCCACATAACACCAAATGACCCTTTAGGAGCATATCATGTCCTAAGGGGTCAAACAGTGTCCTGAGATGGAAAGATGAACCATTATTGAAATATAAAAAAGCAATGCCAATACTAGTTAAAAAATTTGACACCTAAGTGATCATATGGTGTCCTAAGAAATCATAGGACACCATTTGACCCCTTAGAACACAATACAACACATAACAACACCATATGGTGTCGTAAGGGGTCATACGGTGTCTTAAGGGGTCGTAGGACACAATATGACCCCTAAGGACACATTATGTGACCCATAATGATACCTAAGAAGTCATGGTGTCCTAAGGGGTCATAAAACACTCTATGACCCATTAGGACATGATATGACCTCTAAAAACACCTAAAGGGTCATATCATATCCTAAGGGGTCATATAAAATAATATGACCCCTTAGAATACAATATGACCCATAACAACACCTAAGGGGTCATATGGTGTCTTAAGGGGTCATAAGACACTATATGACCCCTTAGGACATGATCTGACCTTTGACGATAGCTAAGGGGTCATATGACACAATATGACCCATAACAATACCTAAGGGGTCATATGGTGTCCTAAGGGGTCATAGGACACTGTATAACCCCATAGGACATGATATGACCTCTAACAACACCTAAGGGGTCATATGGTATCCTAAGAGGTCATACGACACAATATGACCCCTTAGAATACAATATGACCCATAACGACACCTAAGGGATCATATGGTGTTCTAAGGGGTCACTGGATACCACATGACCCCTTAGGACATGATATGACCTCTAATGACACCTAAGGGGTCATACAGTATCCTAAGGGGTCATATGACACAATATGACCCCGTAGAATGCAATATGACCCATAATGATAGCTAAGGGGGCATATAGTGTCCTAAGGGATCACATGACACTGTATGACCCCTTAGGAAATGATATGACATCTGATGACACCTAAGGGGTCATATGGTATCCTAAGGGGTCATATGACACAATATGAGCCCTTAGAATACAATATGACCCATAACGACACCTAAGGGGCCATATGATGTCCTAAGGGGTCATAGGATACCACATGACCCCTTAGGACATGATATGACCTCTAACGACACCTAAGGGGTCATATGGTATCCTAAGGGGTCATACGACACAATAAGACCCCCTCGAATACAATATGACCCATAACGATAGATAAGGGGTCATATGTGTTAGGCTCAATATGGAAAGCTAATGTACTTAGAGGGGAGGGGTGAATCAATACCTCAAATCCTTTTATCAACAATATCTTTACTGTTATGCATAAACCAAAAATTGTTGTAACATAACATAAAGCTAAAACAAATGAGTAACAATCATACATGATTCACTCCATAACACATATATTTTGGTTATGAATAAACTCTTGCTTAGAGAGAAAAACTGTGGTGGGGATGGTACCCACAACTTCACTACTGCAATAATAAAGAGTGCTCGGTTAGAGCTACATATTTAGCTATTTCTGATAGCTTACCCTATTAGGAGTAACAAGATCTATTAGATCTACCTTGCTAAAGGATTTTACAACACTATATAAATGTTGCACTTCGTTAGAGGCTTTACAATTTATAGACTTGATTAGAGTCTTTTACCCTGTTAAAAGTTTCTCTTACAACTTCAAAATATTACAATAAGATTTTACAAATATCTGCAACTTTACACGTGAAATGCTATAGCAGATTCTATATGCTCAAAATAAGATTACCTTGCCTATAGCATACCTCGGTAACTCATAAAGTAACTCGGTAAACCCTTCTGTTTACTTTGTTCTTTGACTGTTCTTTGGTAACCTTCTCGGTGACCTCTATGTCTCTGTACCAGTCATAATACTTTGTGATTTCTCATGTACCACATAAGTCTTGCTTCATACACATATGCACACACATTTTTCTCATTCACATATGTCTCTAACCCTAAATTCATGCTGTATAAATAGATTTCTTATGTCGGTGATTTGATTCATTGCTTCGATCTTATAAACATGATTTCTCGAATAAATAACCAGGCAAAATATTTTATTGGTTAGATGACCTCAAAATTATACAAAATCTATATGTGAAATTTCCAATGTGATAACGGTTCTATGTGCCTCGATCTTGTAACACGTTTTCATATGTGTGTCCAGGTTCAATGAATCTGGTAACACATTTCACTCAGTGTATATCAACTTGGTGTATTATCTTTACTGCTCGGTAGACATGAAATAACACTCGGTAGATAGCTCGATGTATACTGGACTCTGTGACTATTTTCCTTCTATAACCGACTAGACTGTTCATACTGACTAAATATTTTGGTAGTGGTAACTGACTAGAGTATATAGAATGACTTTGTATATAAAACTAATGGCAATTTTGATAAGTAGTAACAATCTCCCCTTTTGACATTAGTTGAGATGTTTGACAAAACTACTTTCAAAGTCATTACTCAAAAATCTGTATACTTTACAAAATTTGACTAAACATATAGTATATACATTAGTCAATGAAATAGTATAATAAAATATACTCCCCTTATCAATATGTTGTACAAAACTCTGATTATGTGTGCTTGGTGATCAATACTCTATAATCACTATTCTTTCCTCTGTTCACTGCTCTTGGATACTCTGCTTATTCTACTCATTTTGCTTGGTATACTCCCCCTATATACTACACTCTGGTTGTTTGATACTTTAAATACTATACTCTCCCCTTGTGTAATTTGATGCTATATATACTTTGATGATATACTCCCCCTTTTTGAAAAACATCAAAATTTAGTTACCATTTGGAGGTGGCAACTGATCAAAAATGGATTTGTACTTTGTCTTGGCTTCGGTGAGAATGACAAAGAGTGCATCCTTTACACTGTCCATTAAAGAATTATGTGCATTAATATCAGCCAATAATGAAATTAAGCCATCTAAAGTGCTTCCCTCTTGTGTAGTAGAGGGGTAGGTGGCTTGGTTTAGTTGTTCTTGAACGAATGAAAGATGAGGAAGGAATAATGTTTGAAGTGTCATTATGTCCATCCTGATCTTGTGCTCTTCATTCCTCAGTTCCAATTGTTGAGCCATGAGCTGTTGTAGCTTAGTATAAAAATTATGAACTGAATTGGGCTCGGGGGTCAACTTATTTGAGAGATCGGTGATCTCTTTCTCAATTACTTCTATTTTATTCTTAATGTCCTTAAGGAATAAAGAAAATGTGCAGAGTTTCTGAAATAATGAAAGAATGTGCTTGAGTTGAGGGGACAACTCAGCAATAAATTTGACAAGTTTTACCTTGCCAACAGTAATGGATTTCTGTACTTCCTCTATCATTTTAGCAATTATCTCCTTATCTTTTAGTTTTCTCAAGTATTCAGATGCATCTACTCCAGATGTCTCATTGTAATTTAGGAGTTCATCCAATTGAATATGGATGGCTGCATCAGTTGATACTATAGCTGAAGGTAGCATATCTAATAGTAAGGTCTTTACCTTCTAAAGTACTTTATTCTTCTTTTGTATGGCCAGTTGCTTCTCCTGTTCGGCCTTTGCTTTGCACAGTTCACCGAATTCAGTGAGTGCTTGGTCTTTCAATTTGGAGATGTCTACATTGGGAAACACTATCGGTTTTGATAAATCAATTTTGAAACTATGCTTTTTCAACTTCTTTTCTTTACCTTTCAGCAGGTGAACCACTACAATAGCTTGAGAGGCTTGAGGACCTTTGGTAGGTTGCTTGGTAGAGGCAACACTTTGGTCAGTTTCTTTAGCCTTGGTAGTGTCCTTCAATGTCTCAGTGCTTGCTGTCTCAGTTGTAACATTTTCCATGCTAGAAGGTGCTTGAGAGGTTTGTTCTTGTGAAGTACCTTCTATTGTAGACTTTTGACCTTTGGTGCCTTCACCTATATCTTGAGGAGCTTTAGTTGTAGCAGGTTAATTGATCAGTGGGTAAGGTTGAACTTGTTCCAAAACAGATTCACTGGAGACAAGTTTTGCATAAGCATTGCCTTCAATCATTTCTTGTTTAGGTGCCTTTGCATCCATGATATCTTCATCTATTTGAATGGTGTCAGCAGGGTCTTTCTCGGTGACATCAGGCTCTTGGTCGGTGACATCGACTATTTCCACTGTAGATTGTTCACCAGCATTCTTTCTTCGAAAGATGTCCTTCCATTGTTCTTTTGTTTCCTTCTCCACTTCTATATATAGGCCATTCATCAATTTCAAGGCCTTTTTTTTTACTGTAAATTGTGTTTGGCTGTTTGTCAAATGTTCTTTTATTTCATCAACTGACATATCGGGAAAGAGATGCACCAGACTTCTTTCTCTGATTTGTTTCTCCAAGTCTAGGGCATATTGCCATCTGGTTTCAATATGTGCATATAATTCCTTAGGAATAGAACTACATACTTCTAATGGGACCACTCAAAATTTTAGAAGTGTGCAAATGACAGCTTCTTCAATTTGCCTCTTTTCATCAGCAGATTTGGATTCATATTTGACAAATCTAAATCCACCAAATCCACCATATTCCTTCAGATTTTTACAAAAAATTTCTACACTATGCACATCTACCTTCTTGCTTTTCACAATCTGAAATTTACTTGCATCTTTAGATTCGGTATCACTCGACTCTTTTGACAAAATGAGTCTCCGAGTAGATTTCTTGTAAGTTCTAGTTACCTTAGGAATGACAACAATCTTTTGTTTCTTATTCGGTGATGTAGCAGATGCCCTTGTTTTAGGTCTCTTTGTTGGAGGGGTTGGTAGGGCCATTGAAGTGTCCTGTTTCTTTCTCTTCAACACTTTTCCCCTAGGCAATTCAGTGCTAAGTGTTATGGCTACTTCTTGGGCTTCTGTCTTCTCTTCGGTGATGGTTAGAACTCCTTTGACAGGTGTGGAGGAAGACTCTTCTCTGAATTTCTTAGTTAATTCCTTAATCATCTTTGTAGCCTTCCTTGTAGCTTTGGGTACTACAATTCTCATCTTTACTTTTTCTTTCACCTCTTCATAGGTTCCATACCTCAGCTCGGTAGCATGCCTTGGTAGTGTCAGAAATGCATCGATTTGCTGTTGTGTGATATCAAAATCAATGTCGTAACCCATAGGTGACAAAGATTAAGTCCTTGGTTCCACAGCATTCACATAACAGTAATCGGTGTCAACCTCAAAACATATTTCATCTTTGTATTTTTCTACTAGCTGTGGTGGCATCCGGTACCTATTATGCATTTTATCTTGGAACTTGCTGAGGTAATCATTCATTATATCATTAAAGTTATCACCTAACTTCTTGATGAAGTCATTGATCTGATGGGTGATTGGTTGGTGTAGTTCCCAAACAACTTTACTGACTATTGGAAAAAACTTCTCAAAGTAGAAAAACATACATACAAGTAGTGATCCAAATTTTAGAGTATTTGCCGAGTTGTTCTTCTTCGGCTTCCTGATTGTGTTCAGATTTTCAAACAAGTTCTTCAACAATACTTCACACAAGTCAACTTTCATGCCTTTCTTAACAATTTATGCTAAGTCCACTGCTGCACAGGGTACACTATTTTCCCTTGCCGATTGGAAGAAACAGTAACCAATTACTCTAATGGAAAATTTGAGTTCAGGACCAGTGACATTGTTCAACTTCAGACCTCTGCAATCAGATTCTAGTCCAGTCAAACTGATCAATTCCTTCTGTGATATCATTTTCTGTGCTCGGGCATGATCGTATATAGGATATACCGGTGATCAGATGAATGATTTCTTTAGTGATCTTAAACGGTTTCTCTTGTAGCCACATGAAATCATCATGCACTTGGCTTAGTACAAATTTGACCCACTGGGGTTTGACCACACGGGGATAGGTTAGGGCTTCAGTCAATCCCTTGATTTTCATGTGCTCATATTTGCTATCCATTTTACCATCTATGCACAATTCATCATATGCATCTTTGATTTCAACATGATCGAGTTCTTCAACATGGCATTTTGTGAAGAATCTCACATCCTCGACTAACAAGACTCGATCCGGGATGAGTGAAAAGGCAGTTTTGTCATCCGGTTCAGATGCAATTTTTGGAGTCAAAGAGTATTTTAGTGAGGGCTTCTCTACATTCTTTACAACAATGGGGTCTTGGATCTTAGGTGCCATTTTGATTTCAGATAAAAATTGACACAGGAACCTTAGGGTTTGAGAACTTTAGCAAACGGTAGACGCTTCACACTTAGCAAATAATAACAGCTTAATGAGTTCAGTAAACCAGCTTAGCAATGCGATGAGATTCAATGAAAATACCTTAGTTTTTTCTTTGAAGATGGTTTGATCGCCTTGATTCGCTCTACTCTACTTCTCAAAAACATGGTGAATGAAAATGACCGTGAAAAACCTGTAAGTACTCAAAAATACCTTATCGAGCTCCATGCAAGTTAGGTCAAAGACATTAAATGCACTCAGTTCACTTAACTTTCTTTCCCCTATTTTGTGCTTTAACTGAGTAACCACATTTCCTTCATATACCGACTTGACAGGCTTTCTGAATTCACCGTATTGACAGATTTCCTATAAAGTGCTCCAAACGACTTTGATAGAATTTCAAACTTACTACTAAATCTTACTATGCAGATTTTGAATTCAGTACATACTAAAATAGGAACTGTTTAAGATTTGACCTTGTGAGAATACAGTCCCTTCATACCTTTACCGATTAATTTGGAGTGGGAGCACCTAACTCGATAGGTAAGGTGCTTTCTTTATTTGACACAATTTCCTTCTTTCTCCAAATCATCTTTAATTTCTCTTTTATTTCCTCAGTGTCTGCTCTAGGTTGATCTTTGCAATCTCTAGCCAAGTGTCCAACTTTGTGACAATGAAAACATGCCATACCAGGATTTCTCCATGATCTTCAGTTATTCATTACAAACCTTATAAAGTAGTTGGCACTTATATGTCCATATCTTCCACAACATTCACACCATATCCTTGTATTGTAATCCCATGGTACTGTAGAATATTGTCGGTAAGGATCTGTGTGAGTTCGGTAACCTCTAGTATTTGCTCGGTGTGCAGACCACATGTGGTTCTTTTGCTTAAACCAACCCTTCTTGGTACTATGTCCATATCTATTGCAGTTTTTACAAAAACCTTTGAATTTTGCCTTCTGATAATTATTAACAGACTTTGTCCTACATTGATTAGATGTGTAACCATATTTATTGCAATTGTAACAATAACCATTAGTCTTAGTAGTATTCGGTTGCTTACCTTTTCTGGTTTGACACATGTTGGCAGTATGACCTTGATTTCCACAGTAGTAGCAAATAGGCTTCTTCATTTTAATGTTATTCCTTTTTCTAGCTTTTTTTGATGATTCTCCTTTCTCGGTAGTGCAGATTCCCTTCTCGGTAGAGTCTTTTCCTTTGTAATCGAGTCCTCCTTCTTTGTAGGGTCATCTTGTATTCAGTTGCTCATCCAACATCTTTGATGCTTCATAACTCTTCTTCAATGTTTCCTTGGATTTCTTCTTTGTTTCAAGTTCATTACTCAACCTTGATACTTCAAGTTTCACTACTTGATTCTCATCATCTTTCAGATTTGCTTCATGATGTGCATAACCTAGTTGATCTGACAGGTTTTGTTGAATTCCAGTCATCCTTGTAATTTTATCATTCTTATCAGATACTAAGACTTCAAGTTGTTGTTTCTCTCTTTCTAGATCTCTTACTTTGTCCTCGGTTGTCCTTAATGCATCAAGATTTTCAGTCATCTATGTACTGAAATGTTCATGTTCTCTTTTCATTGCTCTTAGTTGATCAGCCAGTGCTTTGTTCTTTTCTTTCAATTGTCCAATCATTTCTTCAGTCTCTTCAAACATACTATTCTTAGATGATGTCTCAATTTGTTCCACTAACTCTTGAGAGTCCTGCAAATCATCAGATAATCTTCTTCTCACTTTCAGAGATTTTTACATTTGCCTTTGCATGTCTACAATCACTTGATTAGCATGATCCAATTCTTCTTGCAGATACACAATCCTCTGAGATTGTTTTTAACCTTCCATTGATAAGATCTTTCTCTTTAGGTAATTAAACCCTTTTCCAAGATTCAAGCTCTGATACCAATTCTTAGGCCCAATATGGAAAGCTAATGTATTGAGAGGGGAGGGGTGAATCAGTACTTCAAATCCTTTTATCAACAATATCTTTACTGTTATGCATAAACTAAAAACTGCTGTAACATAACATAAAGCTAAAACAAATGAGTAACAATCATACATGATTCACTCCATAACACATATATTTTGGTTACACAGAAACTCTTGGTTAGAAAGAAAAACTGTGGTGGGGATGGTACCCCAACTTCACTATTGCAATAATAAAGAGTGCTTGGTTAAAGCTACATATTTAGCTAATTCTGATAGCTTGCCCTATTAGGAGTAACAAGATCTATTAGATCTACCTTGCTAAAGGATTTTACAACACTATATAAATGTTGCACCTAGTTAGAGGCTTTACAATTTATAGACTTGATTAGAGTCTTTTACACTGTTAAAGGTTTCTCTTACAACTTCAAAATATTACAATAAGATTTTACAAATATCTACAACTTTACATCTGAAATGCTATAGTAGATTCTATGTGCTTGAAATAAGATTACCTTGCCTATAGCATACCTCGGTAACTCATAAAGTAACTCGGTAAACCCTTTTGTTTACTTTGTTCTTTGACTGTTCTCTGATAACCTTCTCGGTGACCTCTGTGTCTCTGTAATAGTCATAATACTTTGTGATTTCTCATGTATCACATAAGTCTTGCTTCATACACATATGTACACACATTTTTCTCATTCACATATGTCTCTAACCCTAAATTCATGCTGTATAAATAGATTTCTTATGTTGGTGATCTGATTCATTGCTTCGATCTTACAAACATGATTTCTTGAATAAATAACCATGCAAAATATTTTATTGGTTAGATGACCTCAAAATTATACAAAATCTATATGTGAAATTTCCAATGTGATAATGGTTCTATGTGCCTCAATCTTGTAACATGTTTTCATATGTGTGTCCAGGTTCAACGAATCTGGTAACACGTTTCACTCAGTGTATATCAACTTGGTGTATTATCTTTACTGCTCGGTAGACATGAAATAACACTCGGTAGACAACTCAGTGTATACTAGACTCTGTGACTGTTTTCCTTCTGTAACCGACTAGACTATTTATACCAACTAAATATTTCAATAGTGGTAACCAACTAGAGTATATAGAATGATTTTGTATATAAAACTAATGGCAATTTTGATAAGTAGTAACAATATGGTGTTCTAAGGTGTCATAGGACACAATATGAACAACACGCTCTTCCTTTTTCTCCCTTTATCTCCCTTACTTTCCCATCCCCCCCTCTGTCTCTCTCTCTCTTTCCCTTTTCCATCCTCTCTCCCTCCCCCCTCTCTCTCCCTTTTCCATCCCCTCTACCCCCCTCTCTATTTCCCTCTCCCTATTTCCCTCTCCCCCTTTCTATCCCTCCCTCTCCCTCTACCTCCCTCCCCCTCCCTCTCCTTCTCCCTCCCTCCCTTCTCCATCCTCTCTCCCCCTCTCTATCTCTCCCCCTCTCTCCTTCTCCCTCCCTCCCTTCTCCATCCTCTCTCCCCCTCTCTATCTCTCCCCCTCTCTCCGTCACCCCATGTCCCCCTCTTCCTCTTTCTCCCTCCCCCTCTCCCTCTCCTTCCCTCTCTCTCCTTTCCTCCCTTCCTTCACATTTTCTTTACTACATGAAGTGCGTACATGGTGCTTGAAATATTAATGTTGACTTGCTGAACATTTTTAGGGCAAAGAACGTGTAAGGAGTTACTAAAAATACCTTGTACCTGGTTCTGGGACATACTTTTAGTTGCCCAATAGCCTCAATGGCCTCAAAAGAAGTTTTTGAGGTCATTGAAGGCCCCACTACAATTGTTACTATGCTTATGTGACTGTAAATTATACGTTGAAGTAAGTGATTTTTTGTTTTGCATGATTTCAAATGATTGAATTGTTGTTCTTATTAGTTTGGTCAATGTTATTGTGATTGTTTAATAGTTTTGATTCAAAAAAAAAAATGGCAATGCTCAATTTTATGGTTATTTGATTGTTTAAGAACTTATGGTTACATATATATGTAAAATGATTCTATTTAGGACAACCGATAATAATGATGGGAAAGAACAAGCGAGGAATGATGCAATAATGAGAGGATGAAAAGGAAAGAAAAAGGCAACATATGAAGAAATTACGTGACATAAGAACAATGGGATAAGAAGGTACATCATCCTCAAGATCTCAATTTGATTTACCAAATGAACATAATGCACCTAATGCAATTGAAGAAGAGACATTTGATTTACCATATGAACCTAATGAAATTGAAGAAGAGACCACATTGAATAATCAATTAAATGATGAACATACACCGACTCTATTTGATGAATTGAATGTACCCAATGCACGCAATGCATCAATGTTAACACATCCTAGAATCATTCATAGGAAACCAGAGTATCTAATTGACATTGATGAGAATATTTTGAAGCCAATACCCAATAAAATGAATGAACTAACTTGTAGGAGAATGGTTAAAAGGATATCGGAAAGCTTAAATCAAACTACAAGATGCCAATTAATTGTTGAAATGATTAATAATTTGAATTTTAGAGAGACAATAAAAATTCTAGGCCTAAGATCATTTGAAAGTAGTAGTGAAATAACTATAATGAGAAATCTATTTGATGCATATCAAGCTATTGGTTCAAAACCATGTACTAAATATTCTAATGTTACTCGATGTGTCATTACATCAACCATAATGAGCAAGAAAATAAAAAAAATCATTTGATAAGCAAAACAAGTAAATAATTAAACATTAGTAGAGCAACATTACATAAAGAACTAGAGAGGCAGGATAAAATAGAGGATCCTAACAATAATTCTCTTTGGGCGTTCTCAGGTAGACTACCACACAAAGACAAGGTTGTTGTTGATGTAGTAATTAAGAACATTAATTAATTTTTTTGGCATGACAACACAAGGGTTTCGCCTAACCAAAGAGATGTTGTTAGAAGGTGAATCAGATCTAGAAATCATGAGCCACATGCCAAACACTATTTGGATATGACTCAAACAAAATTTTATGAAAGATTCCTTGAAAATTTTCCTCAAATAAGAATTAGTCAAAGATTGTTTGGAATGGGAAAACCTTTTTATGTTAAGATTAATCATGTATGCATCGCGTGTTGTTGTAGGATGCATATTGAATTTTCCATGCACTATGATATTTATTGTCATATATGTTGTCCTTTACACACTAAAGATGTTTTGCAGGAATGCAATATACAAGCACATCTTAAGTCACGAAGAGAATTTATTGCAAGTGTGCTATGTAAAAGAGATGATAGATGCATTTATTATAAGATGATGTGTTTGAAAGGTTCTTGTGCTACATGTGGTGGTTTGTAACATTTTCCAAGATGTTTACATTTGAATAGCAAACATGAAATTAGTAAAAACTAGTTTCTTTTAGAAAGTACAAGATAGTGACATATGACATTAAAGATGGAAAAGAATTGAAGAGATGTGAGTTAGTGAAAAATGACATATGTGTAGCTGATTTTATAAAAACATTTCAAGAGAAACTAGTTTATGAGTACATAATGCATACACATAGAGCTCAATGGTTAGATGAGCAATTCAAGTTATGCAAGTACACATTTCCTCTTGGTACCATTGTCTTTATAGCTGATTTTGCTGAAAATCATACACTACAACCTCAAAATGAAGTGCAATCTATGTATTACCATTCTACACAAGTTTCTATTTTTGTACACATAGCATTCATCCATGCAGATGATAGCACAGAGGAGGATAGAAAGGTTGTAAGAGAATATAACTTATACATAAGTGATGATCTTACACATTCATCAGAGTTTGTGAAAGGATGCTTTAAAGTTTTCTATGATATTTTAAGGGAAAGGAACATACAATACAACCAACACTTAATATGGTTAGATAATTGCACCTCACAATTAAAGAATGCAAGGATGTTCTAATGGTTGAGTAGAATATATGTGATAAGCGGTATACAACATTTTTTGGAATTTCACTAAGGCTGGACATAGAAACGAAGAGCACGATGGTACAGGAGCATGCATAAAAAGAGAACTATCTAGATAATAATTGAAGTAGGAAGCTGGTGCTTAGTTGACTAAGACAACAACAATTCTATGATGGTGTACTTCTACAATGGGACCAGGTAATGTAGGTACATCAATGGTTCATAGATATTTTAGGTTGATCACTGAATCTGATATTGAAAACTATCAAGATTTTTTTACAGTTGAAGGATCCAATGACATGCACTCATTTCGATGTTGAAATGCAAGTTCACTAGTAACTTATACTAGACATATTGTATGTTTTTTCTCTTCATGTATGTAGTTTTTGTGGGAAGATTGTGAATCGCAAGAGTGGGTTGACAAATGGTCTTAGAGAGTGTTGGTTCCCATTGATACCTATCAAATTCCCAAAGCACTATAGTTGAACCAGATGGAAGCATCAGTTGATTTCGATCATGTATCCGACCTAGTGGAACCAAGTGATTTTTGGGTTAATTTTGTTGCAGGATTTTGTTTTGGCTCATTTTGTTGCATAAAACATTATTTTTGGTATTATTTATCATTCTATAATATGCAGGTCATGTGTACGTAGTTGTTATAGAAGAGAACAATGAAGAAGAATGGATTACTTTTTGTGTATTTGTATTGAGCCTAAGAGAAAATTCACAACCACAATCATTGACAGAGAGGGTATTGAATATCCAGTAGGGTCTGTTGTTGTGATAGACACATGGCTTAGGAGACACCCTATCAATAATTCTAATGTTTGGTTGTTTGAGGACTTTGAAACACACAAACATATTCTTTATTTCTCCAAACTTGTTGTTGTAACAAATATTCTATTGATTAAGTATCATGGTAGACCTCATAACAAACTTTTATGGAAAGTTCATGAATCTGACCATGACACATTACTTGACACAATATGGATTAGAGTCGATCCAGAAGGCTCACTTGATTGATTATATGGTTCAAGGTAGAATAGTTTTGAGAATTTTTTATTTATCATTGACGAATTGTTCTATATTCATTTTTTGTATATTTAAATGCCGATGACCTGATTCACACATATTTAAATACCAAATTTTGTATAAAATCCCATGAGATGAATTGTAACACATTTTTTTGTATATTTAAATAGCCAAGAGCTGATTTGTCCATATTTAGAGGCAAATTTTGAATATATGTGAATATATGTGTCTATGTTTTGAATATCTTAAGGGTTTTGAGTTTATGTGATGTGATAAGGTCAATCATGACCATTCTTGATTATATCTTAAGGGTTTTGAGTTTATGTGATGAAAGAAATAATCATGGAGATCTATGTTGTATATTGTATAATCATGGAGAATTATTTGGGTCATTATTGGGTCATGGGAGTCATAGATTGAGTCTAGATACAATTTGAGAAAAAATTGTCATTATTGTCAAAAAAGTTGTCAAGCAACTTCCAGATTGCACCGGTAGGGTATGGCTCTCAATGTTCCAACACTTTGGGAGGCACAAAAGAAGCATGCCTAGTTTAAAAATACCCACTTGGATGCACTTGTGATGTTTGTTTGTGCCCATGATGGATGAAACCAATTCTATCCTATCTTGCAACTTTGCATTGCATGTTGACTAATGGTTTTTGCAGTAGGCAAAAAATGATACCATTTAAAAATGGCTCTAAGTCATCAGAAACAATTATAGGCCATTGTATAAGAGTCTCACTTGACCCTAAAGGTTCAAATAGATCGATCATATGTGTCCTAGATTGAGAGAAACAATCTGTCAAAGTTTGACAATTTTTTGGACTTAGAGCACTTGAGAGATCACACCGATAGGGTATGGCTCTCAATGTTCCGACACTTTGGGAGGAAAAATAGGAGAATTCATACTGTAAAATTGTCCACTCAGAGGTTCTCATGATGTTGGTTTGTGCCCATGATGAAAAAAATCAATTCTAGCCTATCTTGCAACTTTGCATTGCATGCGACTGACGATTTTTGGAGCACGCAAAAAAATGATACCATTTTCAAATGGCTCCGAGTCATTAGAAATTTAGATAAACCATTGTAGAAGAGCCTCATGTGACCCTACAGGTTCAAACAGATCAATCATATGTGTCTTGAATTGAGAGAAACAGTCTGTCAAAGTTTGACAATTTTTTTGGACTTAGGGCACTTGAAAGATTGCACTGGTAGGGTATGGCTCTCAAAATTACGATTCTTTGGGAGGAAAAATAGGAGCATGTATAGCATAAACCTTCCCACTTGGAGATGCTCATGGTATTGGTTTTTTCCCATGATGGATGGAATCAATTCTAGTCTATCTTGAAACTTTGCATTGCATGCAACTGATGGTTTTTGTAGTAGGCAAAAAAATGCTACCATTTGAAAATATCTCTGAGTCATCAAAAATTGAGATAATACATTGTAGAAGAGCCTCACATGACCCTACATGCTCAAATGGATCAATCATATGTGTCAAGGATGGGGAGAAACAATCCGTCAAAGTTTGATAATTTTTTGGACTCGGGGCACTTGAGAGATCACACTAGTAGGGTATGACTCTCGACGTTATGAATCTTTGGGAGGCACAACAGGAGCATACCTAGCATAAAAATTCCCACCAAGATGTGCTCATGATATTGGTTTGTGCCCATGATGAATGAAATCAATTCTAGCCTACCTTGTAACTTTGACAAGTTTGATAAGTTTGACAACTTTGACAACTTTGACAACAACTAAGCAACTTTGACAACAACTGAGCAAATTTGACAACAAAATTGACAACATATTTCAATTTAGCACTAGTAATATGTCTAAGGGGAACAAAAGAAACATCTTTCAGCATTTTCATCTCCATCTTTTTTGAATTTGCAGATAAGAAAGTAACGTTCAACTTCTCACTTTCACAAATGGGCAACTTTTACATCTTTTATCCAAATGGCCCCAAACTTTCACAAATGACTTCAAATAACCTAAAATGGTCCCAAATCACCTTATTTAGATAAAAAAATGGAGAACAATATGAAAAAACCAAAATTTGACCATTGCAAGCATGAGGGTGTTATTGCACCACTCACATTGACAAATATAAACGAAAGGAATCAAAAGAATCCAGTGATCATTACCATGGATCAAATTTGACTATTACCATTGAATTTTGTTTTCATTGAGATGAGTTTTGTAGGGTCAATTCAATATTTTAGAATTTTTTTAAAATCATATTCCACAATTGCAATACTTTATATCATAGATTTTTGTTGTTTATATTCATATTGTTGATTACATAGGAAAATATTCATTTAACTTTATAAAAGGGAAGCCACTAAATACAATGATCAACAATAATGATTTAACCATATCAACAATTATTTAATCATTTATATATATATCAAAATGCACAATAATCAACACAATGAACAAATTTTGTATGTATCGAAAATGCCTATCAATATCAACGAAATGTACAACAATGAACACAATACACATTTATTGGATCGAATATCAGCATTTATATATATCAAAAAAGGCATGTATGCCAAGTCAATACAAGCTTTACAATAATGTGGCATATGCCATGCCCAAATTGATATACAATAAAATATAGAATATATCTACATGTATTGGTCATTCAATGACCACAGCTAACGCTATATGATCCTATACAATTTATGGTGGATCATCAAAATTGAGCCTCTTCGATGAACTACGCGACTCTTTACATGGCTGCAAAACCACAATTCAAAAGCTAAGTTAGAATCCTTTTGTAGAAAATAGTTCACAATTATCAACATAAGTATTCATTTTACTATAATTTCTTTGCAATACAAATGTAGATTACCTCATCTACTGATCTAAGATCTATTGTCTTCTATGTCTTCTCCTTGTCAGCCTTAGGAGTTCTCTTGAATACCTTCTTCAAAGGCTCCAGGTTAGGGCCGAACCACGAAGGGGGCTATCATTGATTAAATATAATTAATGCAATGTACTAACATATATACATCAAAAACATAAAATCTATGATATAGAGAACAAAACTGTATCGGAGCCTAAGATGCTTCTCTAATAGACGGAGGAGGGTTCACCATTGATGGAGTAGTTGTCGCTATTACCTATATGAAAAATTATCAAGATTAAATACAATTAATATAATGATAAGCATTATAGGTTGAAAAAAATTAATGTAATATATAAAACAAAATCGTATTGGAGCCTAAGATGCTTCTCCAGTACATGGAGGAGGGCTTGCCATTGATGAAGTAGCTATGTATATTTCTTGTATGAAAAAGGATAAGATTATTGATGCTCTGCAAAATGGACAAGTGTTATCTTAAAATATGTGGTCGTATAACACACAAAAACAACAAGAAACAAGGATCAAAGTTAGTGTTATTCAATCAAAAACTAATTTAAGCAGGCATATCAAAAGAGACACTAAAAACATGCTAAAGTATTTAACTAGGGAGACAAATATCACAAGGGATCTCCAAATTCCTTCTAACATGCTCTTAGCTCCTTCTCCTTTGTTCCTCTCCTCTCCAAGTTCCAAATTAGTGTAGCTCTCAACAACTTTTTGCACTATGGATGCTTATGGAGGTTCAAGATTGAAATGTTTTAACTATGCTATGCAAGTGTGAAACAAACTAATTAGACATATTATGAAATGAACTAAGATTTATTTTAGTCCAAAATGACAATATATGTGATTTATGCTAAATGCTCTCTCTAAAATTCACTATAGATTAAATGCATACAAGTTTTTCAGGATCTGGATTATGAAGAAATGGGCTCTATTTATAGGAAAAATGGAGCAATGGATGGTTGAGATTGAATAATCTCAGCAAGGGTAAGAATTGAATGATATTAAATCCATGTGAGGACTTTCAACCCAATCCCAGGATGACAAGTGTTAATGTGAAGTAGGTTGAGAAAAGAGGGAATAAGCATTAAATGCTTGACATGACTTGAACGTTAACTTGGGAGTTAAGGTCAAAGTTGGGTTGAGTGAATAAGTTCTTTATTCAAAGAATAAAGCTTTTATCCAATGAATAAACTCTTGTGCAAAGGTAAAAGGGATAACCATGGTCAAAGCAATAAATGCTTGAGGAGACACATGAGTCACATGAGGGTTGAGTTAGGGGTTAACCATAAATGGTCATGTAAGAGCCATAAGTGGTTTAGAAGACTTTAGAGGTTAAATTGTTGGACACACAAAGCATTAAATGATTTTCAAAGACTTTGAAGTCTTTGAGAAGTGACTCCAAGTTGCTTAGGAATGAGACAATAATTAGGGGATGGATTAGGCTAATTGATTAGGATTAGATAGGTTCTAGAAGAATTTAGGAAGGGGATTAGGATTGCAAGTGGGTTTGGTGGATGAAGGAAAATAGGATTTTAATTAAAATAAAATTATTTATTTCAACTTGTGGTTGCAACTTGCATTTGTAGGAAAATGCAAGTGGGGCGGGGGGAATAATGATTTAAATAAATGTTTTATTTAATTTATTTTAAAAAAGGAAAGAGGATTAAATTGAATAAATAGAATTTATTCATTTAATTGAGTGTGAATTTGGTTGAATGAATGAATTAAAATAAATTGAATAATTTATTTAATTAATAGGAGAATGTTTGAAGATGGATTAATTAAATATTAATTTAATTAACTGATGGCTAGTGGATTTTTAATCAAATAAATATGAAATATTTATTTAATTAAAATGGATAGATTTGTGTGACTACAATTATAATTCATCACAAGTTCACATGTACATGTGCATACAATCATCAAATCAAGAAAATCACGTAGAGATACATACCTCTACCCTCTCTCGATCCTCAGGTGTATGAGGTGCATTCAACATATCTACAAAGCTCGATTGCCACTATATATAAAACAAACAGAAAACACTAATCAATCTACAAATTCCAACTAAGAAAATTTCAACCGTTTCAAACAATTGCACAATTAAAAATGTGTTCAATTACCTTCCTCCCATGTTTAGGCATCCTCGAGGATTTCTTTCGCTAAGGACCAAGCCTAGACATGGAGGGGGTACCGTAAAAAAACAAAATTAACACAAAAGATATTAGTACAGATAATGTTAAACATAATTTAACAAATCTAAAATTAAATAACTTTCATAAATTCCATCAAAAGAATACATAAAATAAGGTGTACACAATATGATACCGCATAGCTCTGTAGGCAAAAATCAATCACTGAGAGCATGACATTGTCAATCTGGGACATTTGGTCCCTTGACAATGCCTATAAAACAAAAAATTGTCAAGCATTTAAGAGAGTTAGTATATCTTTTAATTTTTTTGAATTCAAAGTGTACTATTCTATTTTAACATGTTACAAAATTTATACCTCAGTTGTTGAAGTTGCAGTTGCAATAACTGCGGGAGGAATATCCGATGTCCTTGCTACATCCTAAGATTCATATTGTTTGTATCAATTTAAGTAGATCTATAAATGAAAATTAATTTATAATTATTAATTTTAAGTGACTGATAAATAAAATGTTATGAATTCAAATCAACACACTTGTGTTTGTGGCTAACTATCAAACAACATATCCATCAATTCATCTATCAACGCCACACCCTCAATCATGTTGGTCTGACATATACTCCTACAAATCATGCACAAATGGGCTATGGAACCATCTGTAGTGGCCTCGTCATCCATCCTTGTACATATTCCTAAGCAAGTGGGATACATATGCTGAATGGACTGACCAGTGCCAGCTGGCCCAGCTAATGGATCATTGTCTAGTACAAGAGGGTGTGCTAACTGTGTCCCATGTTGGATGATTGCATCAGTCAATGTTGTGGTCTCCTGAAGAGTCTATAGCTCCATCAAATTTTTTAGGGCTACTAGGACAATCACATGCACCTTGGGTTTGGGTGCTAGGGGCAATGACTTTGTGGGTCTACTACCCTATGAGCTCCAAGTCTATCTTGGGTAGAGTCGCCACCTCTACCATGGAACTCTCTCATGTCAAAATAATTATTATAAGGTGGTTCATCAAAGACCATCCACCACCTATTCCAAAACAGACTCCTCATCTGCACATTGGTACACCAATGTATGGGAAACCTCTTTGCATTAAGAGCTAAGGACTCATGAGTTCTAGGATCAACAAAAAGAGCACATATTTTTATTCTACTTATGTTTTTGTTTTTCGCTCCCTCATATGATAATCCATTCTCATAAAAATACCTATCCCTATAGTTTCCCCATTTTGTAATCTGAGTGGAAACTACAATGGCACCACTAACTAATGTTTCTAGGCTAGTGGCAAGGGATAAATGATGCTCAAGGTTAGATGTTTTCAATTTATTAATCAATCTACTTATTTTAGCAGTGTTTTGCTATAACTGATCAAGCAATTTCTCCTGTGTAGTAGGTGTATGGTTTAAAGGAGGAGTTGGAGGTGTATTTTGTGGGTTTTGTTATGGGTTTTGCTGTGGGTTTTTAGCTTGTTGTGGTTCAAGATTTTGAGAATCTGATATATTTGTAACAAATTTTTTTTTTAAATAATCAAAATCAATGATTTTAAATTCAAAATGTAAAAAAAATTTATCAAATATACAAAATTAACCAAAAAAATTAACAATCTACCTCTTTCCATGGCGCTGGGAAGTGGAAATTGTTGGAATTATTGGGATTAAGTTCTCATTGATGTCAACCGATTTGGCCAAGTCACTAGTAAGTAAGAAATGGTGACCGATATAAGAAGAGAAAGATAGAAGGAAGGCTACCGGTAAATATGACTTCTGTCATCTACCAGTAAAGCAAGCAAACTGGTAAGGCACAAACTGGGATGAAGGTTGTTTGTTTGTTATGAAGGCACAACAACCGGTGAATAGAACAGAGAGGATGTTTGATGGTCTTACTAGTAACCTCCAGTTGCATGCTAGGTGGAGGTACTGCACAGGTTAGTGGAGTGTGCATTGATGTAACAAATCTACAAGCAGGTTGACTTTTATAAGGAGCCCACAAGTCACAGAGGATGCTAGAGGCTTGTGGCTTGAGGAAGGGAAGATGGCAAAGCAACTGAAATGATCTTGCAAGAAGATTTGATCTTCGTACTCATTTGGTGAAGGAAACAACAAAGCCATTAATGGTGAATGATAGAGAAAAACAAAAAAGCATGGTGTAGACCTCCAGATTTAGAAAACACACATTGGAATGTGAAGCTTTGCTCATGATTGATTGATGTCATGAAGATCTTATCCTTGGAAAAGAAAATCAAATCAAATCAGATTCGGATTGAGTTGGAGAGGGTAAAACCTAACACGATAGTGATTTAATGTGTTCTTGGTGGGAATCCATAATTATAAATAGATGAGTTCAAAACAAAAATGATTGACACTTCAGGAGAAGAAGAAGAGTGAAGAGAGATTGAGTGAAGAGAAGGATCATCTCCCTTATAATTTATTCTAAAAAGTTGTAGAGTGAGTTAACAAGCAAACCGATGACAGGGTTTAACAGGTAGTGATAGAGTACCGATATAGTTGTAGTAGGTCCAACAGTTGAGCAAACCGGTGAGGTCTGATTGATCAAGAAGGCATCCCAGTGTGACACAGTGTGTTGTGAGGATATGAGAGAGAGAGAGAAGAGAGGTCAAGAATTAGAGAGAGTAATCTCATAACAGATAGTGTGAGATTGAGTAAAGAAGAGAAGGTTGTCAACCTACAGTACCCTATTTGATCAAGAGTTGAAGAACTTATTTGCAACAAGAAGCTATATTTGTATCAAAATTGTATTTCAATATACATCACCAAGTTGGAGCTTGGTGCAGGGGTTGGTGCTCCTTGGGTTGGTGCCCTAAATCTTTGTAATTCAGTGTTTCACTTGTGAGGCTAGATTGGAGCAGTAGTCTCTAGTAGCATTTCTCACCGAGATTTTTACCATATTGGGTTTTCCTTATACATTTGGTGTTGTGGGCTGCATTTTTTTTATTGTCTCTTTGGTATTCTGATTTGCCTTACCAATTTGACTATTAAGATCTTAGGATAATAACTAGTATTCTAAGGTTGTTGTGAAAGAGGAAAGAATTTAGGAACCATTGATTCACCTCCCTCTCAGTGGTACATTGTGTTCAACAATTGGTATCAAAGCCTAGGTTCCCGGTTGTTTGAAAACCTTGGGTAGATTCTAGACTTAGAACACAATGGAAAGAAATGAGTCTGCTTCCTCAGAGTCCCCCATGTTTGATGGATCCAACTATACATTTTGGAGTAGAAGAACAAAGACCTATATTTCCTCCCTTGGTTTTTATGTGTGGATGTTTGTCAAGAATGGGTATGTTATCCGTAACATTCTTCCCATTGATCTTGATGCCAAGAAGGAGTATGAAAATAATGCAAAGGTGAAACATGCTATCTTGAGTGGGTTGTTTGATAATGAGTTTGTCAAAGTCATGCACTATGCACCTGCCAAGGAGACTTGGGATAAAATGCAGAGGTTATTTTAAGGAGATGAAAATGTCAAAGAGGCCAAGCTGCAAGTACTAAGGGGCCAACTTAAAGGCATCAAGATGAAGGATGATGAAAAGATTGCAGACTTCCTTCACAGATTTGATGAAACTGCGAATACCATCAAAGGTCTTGGGGAAGAAATTGCAGATGAGATCCTTGTCAAGAAGGTACTTAGGTCTCTTACACCTAAGTATGATACAAAGGTTTCTTCCATAGAAGAGGCCAAGGGCCTGCAGATATTTACAATGGATGAGCTATTTGGCTCACTAACAACCTATGAAGAAATAGGAAGTAGTAGGCAACATTCAACTCCACATAGAAGGGCAAAGAAGTAGCTTCTCATAAAGGATCTAGTGAAGACTATGATGGAGAGGTAGAAAACTTTGTCAAAAAGCTCAAAAGAGGATCTGGCAAGTATAAAGGAAAGCTACCACTCAAATGTTTCAACTGTGGTAAAGTTGGACACTTTGCAGAAAACTATCCTTCTAATAAAACTGGTGGAGATGAGTCAAGAGGTTTTAGAAGACTTGCTGGTAAAGATAAAGAAAAAAATGTCTACCGACAAGGAAGAAGAGGCTACCAAAATAAGAACAACCTCTATGCTATTGAGAATGATGCCACAAATGAAGAAAGTGCATCAGAAGATGACTACCATGAGAATGACAGAAAAGTTAATCTCTTTATGGCACTTGATGAACCGGTTGGTGAAGATGAGGAAGAAGAGGATATTGAGGCTAAAATGGATTTAGAAGGAGAGCTTATAAGTTCTCTTAAGGAGGTGAGAAAAGCAAGAAGAGAACTCAAGAAGGTCAAGCTTACTGTAGTAGATGAACAAGGTCTCTTGAAAAAATCCTAGGATGAGTCCAGTCAAGTTATATCTGACTTGAAACTGCAGCTGGAAGAAACCAAGAGGATATGTGAAGTTACATCCTCTGATCTGATGAAGAAGGAAAAGGAGCATCAAGATCTGGAAGAAGACATTGTGAAGCTAAAAAAGGAACTTGAAGAAAGTAAGGAAGAAATAAAAGTATGAAGCAAATATGAAGGCAACACCGAAGCCTTAGACAAGATGTTGAGCAAACAAAAGAAATCCAAAGATACCAGTGGCTTAGGCTTTGAAGAAGGTCAAAGTTCAAACAACAAAGACACATCTGGTAAAGAGATACAATTCGCCTCTTCAAATGAAGGTGAAGAGAAGAAGACATTCACTATAAGCAAGGATATCAGTAAAAACACATATGCAGATGTTGTTGGAAATCGCCACACAAACTAGTATACACAAGAAATGAACTGGAGGCCACACTCATTGTACGGACATGCCGATCCAAGGAGAAATGCAAGAGTTGATCATGAAGGATTCACTAGAATCAATAACATAAAGGGAAGACCCCCGGTGAGGCAGTCCTTTGTAGGACCAAGATAACCTAACCGATATGTTTCAAACTTTCAAGGTTACTGTTACTGGTGTAACAAATTTGGGCATAGAATAGCTGACTATAGATTAACCAATAATCCCTCTATGAGTTATGAAAGTAGGAATCCTTTTAATGCACTCTGGGATATAAATGTTTGTTATCAATGCAATGGATATGGTCATAGGAGTTTTGAATGTAGGAAGAATAAACCGGTGCCCTACAATAATTTTAAGGATGAATCCTTAAATGAAAATGTGAAATGCTATAATTGTGAAAAGTTTGGACATATTGAAAAGTTTTATAAAAACAAGAAGATCAAGAAGAAGAAGACAAATCCTGATCAAGAATCGGTAGTTGAACCAGAGCACAAAATATCAGTTGACAAGAAGAAGGAAACCAAACTGGTATGGGTTGAGAAAGAAAAGGACAAGGCATAATTAAATCTGATAGTGCAAACTACTTTACATGCTGAAAGGAAAAATCTATGGGTTGTAGATAGTGGTTGTTCCAACCATATAACCGGTGATAAAAATAAATCTATCAAACTTGAAGATTGGAATGGTGGTTCAGTAAGATTCAGAGAGAACTCATCCATCAAAATAAAGGGAAAAGGTACTCTAAATATTGATGGAAAATTGAAGGCACATGATGTATATTATGTGGAAGGCCTAAAGTATAATCTACCAAGTGTGAGTCATATGTGTGACAAAGGTTATAAATTCACCTATGACTCAACTGGTTGCCAGATAAAGAAAGATAGTGTCGGTCAGGTTGTGGCATAAGGAAAAAGAACAGATGACAATGTTTACAATTTGAAGGAATGCTATGAGTCCCAATGCATGATAGGATAGGTCGATGAAAGTTGGCTGTGGCACCGAAGATTAGGCCACATAAACTTTGATAACCTAGTTTTAGTAAGAAAAAAGGGGTGTGTGAGGAATATTCCACCCATCATCAAACCGGTA
Organism: Cryptomeria japonica; assembly: GCF_030272615.1. NCBI lineage: Eukaryota > Viridiplantae > Streptophyta > Pinopsida > Cupressales > Cupressaceae > Cryptomeria > Cryptomeria japonica. The sequence goes on along the minus strand of NC_081407.1, from coordinate 835,585,787 downwards.
AGCACATTTTGTGATAAATGTGTGAAAGGAAAGCATACTAAGGTGAGCTTTAGGACAAAAGAGCACAACACTTCAAGACCACTTGAAATTGTGCATACAGATCTATTTGGTCCAACTAGGACAAGAGCTCCTATTGATGAAAGATATTTTATGCTCTTTATTGATGATTATTCAAGAATGACCTGGTCACTTTCATGCGAGATAAGTCACAAACATTTGACAGGTTCAAGATCTTTAGGAAGATGGTGGAGAAGAAAAGTGGATGCAAGGTAAAATGTCTAAGATTAGACTAGGTTGGATAATTCACATCAAATGAGTTTGAAGATTATTGTGAAAGACATGGAATTAGAAGGAAATACTCGGCCCCTAAGACACCCCAACAAAATGGTGTAGTAGAAAAGATGAACAAGACACTCAAGGAGATGGCCAAAACCATGTTAAATGAGATCAATCTGATAGACACATATTGGAAGGAAGTTGTTTAGACTATTGCATATACCTTGAACTAGGTTCAATTAAGAACAAACAACAAAATGACACCTTATGAGTTATGGTATGACTGGAAGCCATTAGTCAAATATTTCAAAATATTTGGAAGTAAGTGTTTTATTAAAAGAGATGTGGATGGTCTAGGTAGTTTTGACTCCAAGAGTGATGAAGGAATCTTCCTTGGTTACTCATCTAATAGAAAGGCCTACAAATGCTACAATAAAAGATTAAGAAGAGTCATTGAGAGTGTGCATGAAAAAGTTGATGAGGATATGCACAAAGGAAGTCAATCACAGGTAAACTGATATGATGATTCTGGTGATGAAGGTGAGGAAGCTCAGTCAGGCAATGAACCAGAAGAACAACCTGAGAAAGATCCCAACGATTATGTGTAGTTGAATCATCCAGAAGAGCAGATTCTAGGAAATAAGAGTGATGGTGTGTAGACTAGAAGAAGACTTGTCCGAAATGATGAACAAGTCAAATTTTGCCTCATGACTAAAGTATAATCTAAAACATTCAATGAGGCCAACAAAAGAAAATGATGGATGGATGCCATGGAAGAGGAACTACAATAGATTGAGAAGAATGAGTCTTGGGAATTAGTCCCTAGACCGGAAGACAAGAACATCATTGGCACTAAATGGGTCTATCGAAATAAGATGAATGAAGAAGGTAAAATTGCTAGGCATAAAGCTATACTCATGTGCAAAGGATACTCTCAGGTAGAGGGAATTTATTTTGAAGAAACATTTGCACCGGGAGATAGATTAGATGCAATTAGGATGTTTCTAGCCTTTTCTTCCTATAAGGGTTATAAAATATATCGGATGGATGTAAAATTTGCCTTCCTAAATGGAAATTTGGAAGAAGATGTGTACATGGAGCAACCGGAAGGGTTTCTTCTACATGATGATGAAACCTTTGTGTGCCAGTTGAAGAAGCCCTAATATGGCTTAAAGCAAGCTCCTAGAGCATGGTATTCAAGATTGGATCAATACCTGAAGGAGCAAGGATTTAAATAGGGGAGTGCTGACAACAATTTATACATAAATAAAGATGGAAACCACATGATCATTGTGGTTGTGTATGTAGATGACATTATTTTTGGAGGCAATAAGGACACTCTATGCATAAAATTTTCTGATAAGATGCAATAAGAATTTTGAGATGTCAATGGTTGGTGGATTGACATATTTCCTTGGTTTGTAGAAATTACAACAAGATAAGGGAATCTTTATCTCACAAACCAAGTATGAAAAGGATGTGTTGATGAAATTTTAACTGGAGGATTGTAAACCAGTAAGTACCCCCATGGTGATTGGAAGAAAATTGAGTACAAGTGATGAATCACTGGTGGTGGATCATACATTGTATAGATCCATGATAATGTTAGGATAACTGGTGAACAACTGAGAGGGGGGGGTGAATCAATTGTTAATAGATTATTTCATTTAATCCACTTATTAAACTGAAACCAGATTAAGTACCAGTAGGGTAGAAACAAATACTGGTAAACAATGCAACTTAATAATTAAATAGATAAACAATGCAAAGAAACCATACCACATAGCACCATGATTTGTACATGGAAAAACCAGAAAGAGAAAAAACATGGTGGGAATCCTACCCACTGTCAGATGATACTTTTGCAAAAAGTATGTTTTAAAATGAGGGGCCTGCACATGCAGGAAGGCACACTGCCTAGAGCGTACTGCTCATTACAAAAGAGTCTCGCTGACTACAAAGGTTAAAACCACCTCAAGATATATGCATGTAAAGGGGAAAAATCAAACCCTAGTTGTTCTCCCCTCCCCAACTCTAAGGAGAGAGAAGGGAGGTCACTAGGGTTGATGGTTTTCACTTAGGAGAGACTTTACATTCAAAAGAGGGGTTGAAACCCATAAGATCCAATCCCACACAATGCAAGATTGGATTCTAAATGAGTTTCAAGGGTTAAGACATCAAGGATACCCTCTTTTGTAAAGAAATGTAGATAGAAAGATTGAACTAGGAATGCATGTAAAGTAGGAAAGATTCGCTTATAAATAGAGATAGGGATATGATATGAAGCTGCGGACCTGGAATTAGCAGTAAAATGTCGAGATGGTGTTGTTCTGAAAATTTGAGCTAAAGTTGATGGGACGATGGCGCCCAACGTGCACACGGTCCTCCGAAAAATCCGCAAAACGAAGATGGATCTGTTCGTCTCTGCACAAGGATTCCAGATCTTCAATTACAGCCGCGTACCTGCAACCTACACATAGAAAAGAGAGGACGATTGGGGGGTTAGGGATGAGGGGTTTGCCTTTAGGTCAAACCCCGGTTTTGGAATTAACCAAGAAATGAGAATGTTGTAAATGTAAATGTTTGTAATGTAAACAAGTACTGATACCTTGTTGTAAGAATGTTTGTATTCTTACATGCGAAGGTGTAATGTATGTAGTGTGTTGTATGTTGTATGTGATCTCCTCTTCAATGGTTGAATCCTTGTCTTGAATGCAACACTTAGTCTTTAATGGAGACTTAGAATGATCAATTGCTTGAAGGAATGCTTGAATGCTTGAATGCTTGAATATCATTTCCACCTTTTTTCCATCCTTTTTCAAAATGGGAGAGGAAATGTAGTTTATATACTTGCCAATTAGGGTTAAAAGATTGATTTTCCCGACCTTAGGCCAACCAGGAAATGTTATTTTCCAATTTGCAAACTTAAAGACCCGATGCCCAAAAGAGACTGGGCCCAAAATAGGGCCAGGGACCAAGGCGCTGGGCGCCATGGTCCCACCTCCAGGGACAGCAGGGTGTTAGGAGGATCAGGCCAGGGTGCTGAAAAATACAGTTTTTGATGTCATGAACAAGTTTCAGGGTCTCCATTCAGGTTCCGTGTTGCATCGCCATCGTGAAGACCCAAATGCAGGCGAAATTGCAAGTGTCACAATTTTAGGACACTACATTTAGCCCCCACTTTAGCGGGAGTATAAGCGTACGCCAATAGTTCCGGTAAAGTACAAGGAAACAACATTGAAAAACTTTCACCACGTCAAGGAGGCAAGATACACCAAGCCCCCAGTGGACTAAGGATCTTACAACTTCGATTGACAAAGTAAAAGGGAAGATCATGAGGGAGAACCATGACTGTCAGTAGTAAGGTTCCCTCACTATGAGTCATGCAAGAAAGATATGAAAATTTTCAAGGCAAAGCTAAATTTGTCAAGAAATTTTCAAGTATCTTGAAAAGATATGGACGGGATGTATGACCCCCTACGTTAAAGCGATCGCACACGCCTCACCGGGGGTGATTGCTGTAAGGTAGTGATACATATAGGAAATGAGAAGGGAAAGGAGCACGGTATCACAAGGATTTAGCCCCCAAGTGTGAGATAAGCCCAAGGATAATAGACACAAAACACAAAGCACAAGGTGACTTCACTTTCCTCGGGGTCCGTATGTTGTATGATAATTCATGTATATCATATGTATGTATGCATAATTGTTCTTCATTCCCCAATCAAGGAAGGTCACCTAGAAGAAGGGAACACATGTGTCTTTTGAGTCAACATGAGAGAGACCAAAAGAGATCTCAATGTTTTGCATCGTCCTCAAGTAGACAACACTAAGGACAACAAATAGAAGAATGAGAATGACACATAGAAGAAGTAACAAAAGAGAGGAGGAGAGAATCTGCTATGCTAATGAAACTAGTCTAGCACGTCATCTACCCCCCGATCTTGCTGATCAGTATTTCGAGAAGGTAGGAAACACGCTAGAGGAGGAACATCCAACACAGCAGATGGAGCTATCACAAGATCCAAACAAGGGCTATGTTCATGTTCCGAGCCACGTTGTTCTTGTCTAGGAGCTAGGATAAGTGCTTTAGAAAATGCGTTAGATAAATGGTTATCAACATCAACATATTCATATTCACTATCAGAATGAACAGGAGTAACATTTTCATCTATATCATCATCAAGATTTATAAAAATAGGATCTTTAACTCGCACAGGATCAAGACCATCATGCATCTTATGTTTAGGAGATTTTGTTTCAATTTTTGGCTGAGGAGAAAATGGAATAATACTGGCTGAAGGTGTTTTTGGGGATTGCAAAGTTTGAGAAGCAGCTGCCTAAGCTCTAAGACGACGCTTTCGTCGGCGTTCACGTGCATAACGATTTCATCTAGTCTTAGTAGGAAGATTAGGAGATTGAGGAGGAGGAATGTTCTCATCCTTATCACTTGGGTGTTTAGGTTGTGGTCTCTTAGGTTGAACAATAGGAGAAGAGGAAGCTCTCTTCTCTCCATAAGAGGAAGGAGGAGGAACTGCTCCATATAAGGGAGGAATATTTGGTTTAGGAAGGAGACCAAGCCCATCATGACGAGGAGGTATAGGTCTACCTTTAGGAAGTTTATTAGATATAGGCATAGTCACATCCATAGGAATGGGTTGGGAATCTTCTTGAGGAAAGACATTAGTTTTATCTTTCAAAGGAAGAACTTCCTTCTCAAGAACGATAGGAATGTCAAGTTTGGGTGTTCTAGGTTCACTTAGAGATAGGATCATGTCTTTTTTCCACATTTGATAAGATTTGAAAAGATGATCACTTTGCGGAGGAAGAGATTGGAATTGTTTAGGCCAAAAGTAATCAATAGGAACACTAGAAGTTCTTTCAGTAGGTTTAAAGAGACTATGATTGACAGTAACAACTTCACCATTATGGGGAAATTTCAAACATTTGTGAATAGGAGAAGCAATAGCTTTCATGGAAGATAGCCAAGGATAGCCTAGCTTCACACGAAATTGTTCGAATGATGGAATAATAGCAAAGTCCACATCAAGGGATTTGTTATGGACCTTAATAGGTAATGTAATAGAACCAATTGCAGGAGAAGAAAATGCATCAAATAATTTCACAACCACATTTGTTTCATCATAGATCACTTGATTCAATTGCAAGGTAAAAAGAAATTCTTCAGTAATGACATTAACCATGCAAGAAGGATCAATAAGCACTCCACGGCAAGGTGTATTCTTGACTTTTGCAACTATATATAAAGGACCATCAGGTGCCCTGATAGTTTCACTATAATCAAATGTGATGGAAGGTTCTTTAGGGATTTTCTACTGCTCCACAAAGTTAATCACATTCGGAGTCATAGACACAAGATCATTAGGTGAGATAGGGGAATCAATAGTATCAATCGCATTAGAGGTATGAGAAGGTAATGGATCAGTAAAAATCTGAAGATTTTGGTTAGGAGGAGCTACATATGTGTTGCCTTTATCATTCACACCAGAAACAGAGATAGTATTATTATCAATCAAATCTTGAATTTTACCCTTTAAAGCAAAACATTTTCAGTATCATGCCCAGGATGACGATGAAATTGACAAAAACATTTGTTATCAAAATAGGGTGAATTAATCTTTGCAGGATCTATTTGCCTTATAGGAGGAAGAGTAATCACATTTTGTTCCAATAACTTATTCATAATATTGTGCAATGATTCATTCAAAGGAGTAAACTTTCTATCTTTCTTGAAAAATTTAGAAATAGGAGGCACACCTGATGCCACATTCACATTGTTGTTGATGATGTTTTCATTGAATTTAATGGACTCTCTATTCGGTTTAAACTTCCCAAATGGTTGTTGACTACTATCACCCTTATCACTCGGAGTCATAGGATTTGCTTGTTCCATTTGACTCACAGTCAGTTGATAATTGTGAAGAGTTGCGCACAACTGTTGGAAAGAAGTAAACTCAGAAAACAGGAGTTTTTCTCTAATATCTTTTTGTAAATTAGAAATAAAGATTCTTTGAATATCATTGTCAGGCACTGGAAAAGAAATCTGAGCATACAAATGCTTATATCTACCAATGAAATCAGTCACTTTTTCTTTAACACCTTGTTTACAATGCATTAAATCAATCAAAGTAACTTTAGGACTTATATTGTTTTGAAATTGTTGAATGAAAGCATTTGCAAGTTGTTCAAAAGAAGAAATAGAATAAGAAGGCAACAAGCAATACCATTGTAGGGCTTTATCTCTTAATGTTCTAGTAAACAGTTTTGAAAGCAACCTTTGGTCATAAGCAAAATCGGTACATATCGTTTGAAAGGTCTTAACATGTGTTAGAGGATCACCCTTACCATTATAAAGATCCAAATGTGGAATTTCAACATGTTTAGGGGGAATAGCTCGAACAATGTCAAGAGAAAGTGGGCTCGCAACATCAAATGTGGCCACACTAAACTTGATTCATAGAGGCAATTTGTTGCTGTAAAGAAGAGACAGTTTGCGCAAGATTGTTAATGGTCGCTTTAGTCGAAGAGTTCATATTAGACGTGTTAGATTGTGATGGAGGTGTTATGTTATTGAAAGAAGGTAGAGAGTAAGGTGGTGGGACACTATGATAGTTAGTCATAGGAGATGATTGGAAAGGAGGAACACTACAAGGAGGAATGGAATGGTTAAATGAATTGCCCCCTTGCGTCATGTTCATTTGTGGAGATATAATAGGGACACTCATTGAAGGAATGAATGAAGAAGTCGGATTGAATGAAGGAAGAGGGTTGATTGAAGAAGAGGGATTTCCCCCATGACTGGTGATCATAGGAGGAATGTCTTGTATTGAAGTAGTCATTATGTTTGATGTAAAAGTAGGTATAAGAGCAATAGGAGTTGTCAAAGGAATAGAATGATTAACTTGAGTAGGAGGTTGTGTATAACCTAAAGTTTCAGCACAACTCTTCATAGGCATCACATTCGAATCCACAATGTGTGCAATACCACGCAAAATATCAATTCCATTCTTATCACTTTGAACCATACGTTTTAGACCCTCAATTAATGAAAGAGCTTCACTGTCAGGGTATTCTTGAGACATCCATTGTCGAAAATCATCAAATTGGTTATCCAATTTTGAAATTTGTTCTACAGAAACCTCATGGAGAGCTTCTTCATCATTAAGAGGATTGGAGGAATTACCCATGTCCTCATTAAAAAGGTCATTCAAATTAGGTTCCATCTCCTCGGTAATTACACCTTGGAAAGACCTAATTCTAAGGCTTCATCTAACAGGAATAGTGTAAGTAGGGCTTATTGTTGTAAAACCCATGCACTAAAGGAAGATTTTGATTTTTAGAGGTAGCAAATTTCAATAAAATCAGCCAATCTCCTAGATTTAAGCTGTTAAATGCAACCAGGACAATCACCCGAAATTTCAGAAAAAATGTTCGGGACCGTGGCGAACGGAGTGCACACGGTCCTCACAACTTTTTTTGAAATTTTCAAGGATGAAAGTTATGATGATTTTAAAGCTAAGCTGAAAAAATTGAGTGATTTTACGATCTGTAGGTAGGCCAAAATAAAGTTGCAATCTCAAAATTGAACCCTACCAAGATTGTTGAAAAATGTAAAATTTGAATTTTGAAAAAGAGAGGGAAATTGAAATTTTGAATTTTATGATTTTAGAGGGAATACTAAAAGCAATGCAAGCTTTGAAATTTAAAAGTTGACTCAATTTCGCGCAAAATTCAAATTTGAAAGTGGAAATCAAGGTTATTGCAATTAAACACTTAATTTCAAAAGTCACAAACTGCAAAAATTTGAATAAAGCACTGAAATTTCGAATGAATGCTAACACACTTTTCAGATTTAGGACTGTAAGAAACACAATTTTGATAGGAATTTTAATTTCAACAATTTTTGAATGATTAGAAGCCTTAATCCAAGCAATCACGAGACCAACTTTGACTTTAATTTTGAAAGTGTTAAAATTGATAAAATCAGCCAAAATTCTAGATTTTAGCAGAAAAATACAGTAAGATCTAGCTCCCGAAATTTCAGAAAAAAATGTCGGGGACGATGGCGCTCGGGGTGCACACGGTCCTCGCAACTTTTTTCCAAATTTTCAGGGATGAAAGATATTGTGATTTTATTGCGGAATCCAAAATTACAGCCGATTTGGAGATGTTTTGATTAGTGAAATTATCAGTCAAAGGTTGAATCAAGAGGGTTTTAAAAATTAGGGTTTTGACACTTAACCACTTAATTTTCAAAATTAAAGCATAGATATGATTTGATAATTTGTAATAGAAGGGTAGATCTGAAACAAGCATTAACATTTAGACATTTCACAAGCTTAATTACTAAAAAGAAAATTTTAGGGTTTTTATGCAATCAACCTCTAAAATTTGCAAAAGATCAAACATGGAAATGTAATTAAGGAAGCAAATTTTTCAGATCTAACCATGAATAATCAGAATGAGGATGTTTCACGTTGGGTTCACCAAAATGTAAAGCGAAAAAATCGAACCCTAGTTGTTCTCCCCTCCCCAACTCCGAGGAGAGAGAAGGGAGGTCACTAGGGTTGATGGTTTTCACTTAGGAGAGACTTTACATTCAAAAGAGGGGTTGAAACCCACAAGATCCAATCCCACATAATGCAAGATTGGATTCTAAATGAGTTTCAAGGGTTAAGACATCAAGGATACCCTCTTTTGTAAAGAAATGTAGATAGAAAGATTGAACTAGGAATGCATGTAAAGTAGGAAAGATTCGCTTATAAACAGAGATAGGGATATGATATGAAGCTGCGGACCTGGAATTAGCAGTAAAATGTCGAGACGGTGCTGTTCTACAAATTTGAGCTAAAGTTGACGGGACGATGGCGCCCAGCGTGCACACGGTCCTCCGAAAAATCCGTGAAACGAAGGTGGATCTGTTCGTCTCTGCACAAGGATTCCAGATCTTCAATTATAGCTGCGTACCTGCAACCTACACACAGAAAGGAGAGGATGATTGGGGGGTTAGGGATGAGGGGTTTGCCTTTAGGTCAAACCCCGGTTTTGGAATTAACCAGGAAATGAGAATGCTGTAAATGTAAATGTTTGTAATGTAAACAAGTACTGATACCTTGTTGTAAGAATGTTTGTATTCTTACATGCGAAGGTGTAATGTATGTAGTGTGTTGTATGTTGTATGTGATCTCCTCTTCAATGGTTGAATCCTTGTCTTGAATGCAACACTTAGCCTTGAATGGAGACTTAGAATGATCAATTGCTTGAAGGAATGCTTGAATGCTTGAATGCTTGAATGCTTGAATATCGTTTCCGCCTTTTTTCCATCCTTTTTCAAAATGGGAGAGGAAATGTAGTTTATATACTTGCCAATTAGGGTTAAAAGACTGATTTTCTCGACCTTAGGCCGACCAGGAAATGTTATTTTCCAATTTGCAAACTTAAAGACCCGATGCCCAAAAGAGACCGGGCCCAAAATAGGGCCAGGGACCAGGGCGCTGGGCGCCCTATTCCTGAAGGACCAGGGTGCTGGGCACCATGGTCCCACCTCCAGGGATAGCAGGGTGCAAGGAGGATCAGGCCAAGGTGCTAAAAAATGCAGTTTTTGATGTCATGAACAAGTTTCAGGGTCTCCATTCAGGTTTTGTGTTGCATCGCCATCGTGAAGACCCAAATGCAGTCGAAATTGCAAGTGTCGCAATTTTAGGATGCTGCAATGTGCAACAATCCTGAATAATGAACTGCAAGAGATAGCATCTACCATGCCTAATTGTAGTCTCGGTTAAGCTCAATAACAGATACCTTTGACCTCTTCCTTAATCCCAATTTGATCACCTATGATCGACCAAATATCCTTCGCACATGATATTGCATTCCAAGACCACAAACACTTATTCTATTCCCATACCACGATCTACAATGAGATCTTACATCATTTTATACCACCCTAAGGCCTAAACCAATTAGGTTGGCCACCTAAAAGATATTACAATAAGATCATTACATAAATCCATACTATAATAATATGCCATGTCAGCTTAAGACCAAAACGACAATAAGCACTCCATAGAACATCCCAAAGCATCCCAATGATGTGTAGAGAACATGTTATCATGATACCAGTCCATAACCTAGATAGGCACCAAACCTATTCTGGGTCCACCACCCCAAGGCAATGTCTTCAAGCAGTTGAAGCATGATCAAAGAACATCTTTAGCGTTCTAAAATCCATCTAGAAGCTATACCAACACCACTTATGCATCCTGTCAATATTCCTTAGTGAAAGCTCTGCCTGTAAATCCTTAAATTAGTGTCGGTAAGGGTTTACCAGAGTGTATGATAGCATTTGATTACCAAGCCAATACCATCTGACCAAGACATTTGCCAGAAGAATGTACCACATGTAACCAATCACATTCCATAGATCCAAATATGTCGGAAGTGTCCAATAGATAGTTTCTTCTATTGGTAACACTAGATCTTCTACTAGTAACCAAAACTTGTTTGTCGATAACCAACCATAACAACTAGCATTGACATCAATGACAAAACATCAATGAAACACATAATCAATTCATCCTTAATGCCAACAATCTCCTCCTTTGGCATTGATGGCAACACTAGATGTGAAAAACATCTAAGTACCAAGAAATGCTAAAGAAGTCTCCCCCTATGGAAGACAACCAAGAATCTCCTGAATATCAATAACTCTCTCCCTAATGTATACAAATCCTTTTATTTTTCACATCAATATCTCTCCCCCTTTGACATCAATGTCAAAAATTTGACAAAAATATCAAAGAAAGAATATAAACCTCTGTATCTCAAAGCTGACTACTCCCCTTGAGTAGTAGCAATACTCATCAGTACCAGAATGAATAATATCTCTAATAATGCATGCCAGACTAATGAAAAATTGCATCAATCAAGTCTCTTCCAGAGGGGCAGAAAACCCTAACCTGTCTCTCAAATACTCAAATGATTCCTTAGACAATGGTTTAGTGAATATGTCTGCAATCTGTTCTTTAGTGTTCACATAAACCAAACTTACTTTGCTTCTACCTTGTCCTTCAGAAAGTTATACTTTATTGATATATGCTTAGTCTTAGAGTGAAATATTGGATTCTTAGACATGTCAATAGTCGTATAGTTATCATAGTAGATAACTAACAATTCACTACAATTTATGCTGATATCCTTCAACATTTGCTTCATCCACAAGACTTGAGTGCAATTAGTTGTTGCTGCAACATACTCAGCTTCTGTAGTAGATAAGGAAATACATGACTATTTTTTGTTGATCCATGAAACCAGTTTCTTTCCAAGAAAGAAATCTCCATGAGAAGTTCTCTTCCTATCACTAGTATCTCCTTCTTAATCTGAGTTAGTATATGCACATAAGGTGAAATCATCATTTTAAGAATACCATAAACCATACTCTATTGTTCCTTGTAAATACCGGAATATCCTGTTTACTGCACATTCATGATTTTCTTTAGGATTACTTTGATATATTGAAACAATAGTTACTGCATTCATAATATTTGGTCTAGTCTGAGTCAAATATAACAGACCACCAATCATAGACTTATACCATGTTGGATTTACTAGTGTAGAAGTATCCTTGAGAGATAACTTCTCACTTGTCACCATATGAGTACTTATTGGTTTCACCTTTGATGTGAACTCTATCGAATGTGTAAACTGTTGTACTCACTGCTTCTCTCCATTAGATATGAAGTAATTTGGTTTCCATCATCATAGATCTTGCTACATCCAAAATGGTTCTATTCTTTCTTTCCACTACTCCATTATTCTAAGGAGTCTGAGGTGTAGATAATTGTCTCCTAATATGATTTGTCTCACCTTAACTGTTAAATTTATGAGAAGTGAACTCACCGCCATGATATGATCTTAGACATTTGATTTTCAATCTAGTTTCTATTTCAACCTTTTCTTTAAAGATCTTGAATTTCTTAACGGCTTCAAATTTATCCCTAAGAAAAGTCACCCACATCATTCTAGAATAGTCATCAATAATCAACATGAAATACCTATCACCTTGAAATCTTCTAGCCCTTGCTGGACCACATAAGTCAATGTGAATCAAATCAAGTAAATCATTAGATTTATCATTTATGCTCTTAAAATAACTTCCAACTTTCTTTCCCAATTGACATCCCTTACATACCAGTTTATGAGGCTTTATAATCTTAAGTATATCTCTAACTGCCTTAGTTGAACAAACTTTAACAATACAATCAAAATTAACATGACACAACCTCTTATGCCATAACCAACTCTCATCAATATGAGCAATCAAACATGTATTATTACCAGTGTTCAAGTGAAAGATATTACCTCTAGTCTGAGTACCTGTTGCAATCTCTAAACCAGTCTTGTTAATGATTTTGCATTTTTTATCTTTAAACTAAAGTTGGAAACCCTTGTCCACCAATTGACCAACACTCAAATGATTATGCTTTAAATCTTCTACATAATAGACATTATCAGTATTATACTTGCCATCCAAAGAAATAATACCTCTACCTCTGATCATACATGCTTTGTCATCTCCAAATCTGACTTGACCACCATTGTATTCTTGCATAGATAGGAATTTCCCTTTATCTCCAGTCATATGATGTGAGAATCCACTATCAATTACCCATTCATCCTTATCTTCAACTTTTACTACCAGGGCCTTTTATTCATTTTTGATAGCCAGTTCCAGTTCATTTTCTTTTAAAGCATAGAAGACCCATTCCTTTCCATTGCCAGTTCCACTAGTAGAGCCTTCTGTCAGTTCATCTCCATAGTCATCAGTTACTCCTTCCTCATCAACTATGTAGCATTGTTTACTTTTTTTGAATCTATATCTATTCTGGTTAGGCTTAAATGGTTTCTTAACTCTTTCCTCATACCTTACATTCCTTTCAGGACATCTAGATGCAAAATGACCAATCTTATTACATGAAAAATATTTAAAAGGTGCTTTTCCTTCATACTTACTTCCTCTCGGACCTATAGGTACTCTTCTAGCAAATAAGGCTTCAAGTTGCCCAAATTCTTCATCTTCTTTCCTCATGTCTTCTAGTTATTTTGCATATAGGACTTTCCCATCACTTTTGCCGGTAGATGATGATGATGATGCATGAAAAGCTAGTTCAGACTTTAGAGCTCTAGAAGATCCCAATTCTTCAAGCTCAAAAGAAGATAATTTCCCACTCAAAATGTCTCTATTAACTGAAGAGTTTCCCATTGTTCTCAACTCATTAATTGTAGTTGCCTTATGTGAGATTTTGCCAAGATCAAGGGCACAATGAAAAGTATAAAAGAGAGACAAAAGAATGACAAGAACAAACTATATTCTCATCGATATGCAAATGATCAACTAGATTAACCAATATAATGAACATTGGTCTACTTATATAGGCAAGGTCATATGGATGTACGAGCACACAATCATGACATGTGGCTCAATGAGAAACAAGGGCAGGTAAGAAATACTAGGGGTAGGTAGGAGAAATAATATAATATTCCATAAGAGGTGGATGACCACCGAATGTGGAGTGTAACAACAAAATAAGACCACAAAAGGTGGAATTTCTCCTACAAGCTATATCCCTATGTGCAGACTTCCCTAAGCATCTCAAATCCAAACTATGAAGAGATGCATTATCCTAAGTTAAATTAAGTAAAGTGTAATAATATCCATGATGAATATTTATTTACACCAACACCCCCCCTTAAGTGCAACTCAGGTATATGAAGACTCAAGTCAACAATGCAATATGAGTCCCGGCTACTAGGCCATGATAGGTACCCATGTATAATATGAAAATGCAAGAAAAACTATGCAATTCTATCTCTCACAAATGGAGAAAGGGAGAAAACCAAGTGGGCAAAAACTCCCCCCCTACAGAGAGACGAATGTACAAACGACTCTCAAAGAAGATGGACAAAACCTCAAAGAGGAAAAAGTCCCCCCATAAGAGAGGAAGAAGTCTAATGACCCACCCTAATGAGAGATCCTGCACCCCCAAGAGAGCTCGCAATTGCTGGAACTTACTCTCAGTGAAAGGTTGGTGAAAATGTCTGCAACCTGCTCTGTTGTAGGACAATACTATAAATCAATGACCTACTCCTGAATCAGGTCTCGAATATAGTGCATATGGATCTCGATGTGTTTGGTCCACTGGTGCTGGACCGAGTTCTTCGAGATTGCAATAGCACTCTAATTGGTGCAATGTAGAACTATCGGTCATGGAGTGGTGAACCCAAACTCTGTGAGAATCTACTGAAGCTAAATGGTCTCAGTCGCTGGGTTAACAGCTCCTTGATACTCAACCTCAGTGTAAGAGAGAGAAATAGCATGCTTCTTCTTTCTCTGCCAACAAATGGGGCCTGAACCAAGGTGAAAACTATAGCCTAAAGTAGTCTTATGATTATCAAGATTGCCAGCCCAATCAAAGTTTGTGTAACCATCCAAACGAGGTCCTGTGCCTGCTGCATAGTGAATAACATAGTGATGTGTACCCTGGATGTAATGAAGGATGCATTTGGTGGCTTTCTAATGAAGCTCATGTGGTTCTTGCATGAAGCAGGAAATCATACCAATCATAAATGAAATATCAACGCATGTGTGAGTCAATTAGATGACACTACCCACAATCGAAAGATACAATGTGGCATCAACTAGTGGTGAAGAACACTAAGCCTCAAGATTGACTTGTGAAAGAAAGGGAGTTGGTGCAGGCTTACAATTAGCCATATGAAAGCATGCAAGTAGATCAAGAGTATAATTGGGCTATGATAGTGTAATCCCAAAAGGTGACTGTGAAATCTCTGTCAAGATAAAATAATGCAAAACACCCAATTCAGTCATAGAAAATCTGTCATGCAAAGCATATTTGACCTTGATAATGATGGATGCGATGCTCCCTGTAATGATAAAATCATCTACATAGAGCACAAGGATCAAGTGTGAGGCATCCTACCACAAAATGTAAACATTTGGATCAGAATGACACTTGTTAAAACCCTACTGAGAAAAGAAAGGGATCTATCTTGGCATACCAAGCCCAGGGGGCTTGCTTAAGGCTATAGAGAGATTTCCTTAGTCTGCAAACCAAGGAAGTATCCCGGATGAAACCCTATGGTTGCTGGATATAAATCTCCTCATCAAGATCCCCATTAAGAAAAGAACTCTTCACATCCATTTGATGCACAAACCAACCATGAGTTGCAGCAATAGAAAGTGTCGAGTGAATGGAGTTCATCTTGGCTACAAATGCAAAGGTCTTAGTATAGTCAACTCCTAGAACCTGAGAGAAACCTTTTGCAAGAAGTCGAGCCTTATACTTATCCACACTATCATCCGCTGCAAACTTGGTTTGATAGATCCACTTACATCGAACCATCTTTCTCCCCTTAGAGAGATGGACTAACTCCCATGTGTTGTTCCTCATCAAGGAACTATACTCTTCCTCTATAGCTTGGTCCCACTCAAGAAACCCTGATGCTTCCCAAAATGTTTGTAGATCAGAAGCGGTAGAAATGAATGCATGTGGAATATTCTGATGTTGTGATTGATTCCTTCATGTATGTGAAGGATCCCCAACAAGAGGACCCACTGAATCAAGTGTCTGTCGAGCCCAATGAGGTCTAGGTGGAGGTGGAGAATGAGGCTCCTCAACTGCAAGTGGACCCTTCGGAGGTGTAACCCTATGAGTCAGAGCTGAAAGAGTCTCATCATCTAAATCACTAGCATCACTATCCACAATGCAGGAAGGTGGAGGAGGCAGAGAGGCTAAGTTAGCATAGTTTTCCTCAAAGTGAACACTCCTCTCAATGAACACCTCATGTGTCTCAGGATCAATCAATCTATATGCCTTAACAACCTCAGGATATCCAACAAATATGTAAGGCCTACTTTGAGGTTCTAATGCCTTGCATTTTTGTGGAGGTATGCAATCCTGTGCTGGACACCCAAAGACTATGAAATGTCTCACAATCGGTTTCCTACCAGCCCATGCTTCAAAAGGAGTAATTCCTTACAAAGCTTTGTGAGGAACCTGATTCTAGATGTGTGTGGCACAACTGATAGCGTCTGCCCAAAAGGTGGGATCAAGAGAATGTGCATGTATCATACATCTAGCCATTTGTTTGAGAGTTCTATTATTGCATTTTGGAACTCTATTCTAGTGTGGAGTGTATGCAATAGAAAGCTAAAGATCAATCTCCTCAAATATACAAAAATCCTCAAGTCTTTTGTTCACATATTCCTTCCGTTATCTATATGAAGAATCTTGACCACTTTCTCGGATTGTTTCTCCACATGAGTCTTGAAGTCATGAAATCTGTCAAATACTTCACTCTTAAGAATGAGAAATTAGACCCAAGTGAAGTAGGAGAACTCATCAATGAAGGTGAGGACATAGTGGGCCTTGCTAAATGAAGGTGCCTGAAATGGAGCTACTACATCACTGTGAACAAGTTGAAGAACTTCCAAACCTCTCCAAGCTTTCCCCTTATCAAACTTCTCCTTGAGATTCTTTCCCATGGAACAACCTGAACATACACCCTCTAAAAAACTGATTCGAGGTAGACCTGTGACCATGTCTTTAGTGCTGAGCTGTTGAAGATAGTGATAGTTGAGGTGACCAAACTACTCATGTCATAGCTTACTTTCTGAATTTGAATGAGTATGCAAGGCCCTAGAAGGAGAACTTGGCACAAAGTGGGAGAATGAATAAAGCCTTGAGTTGTCATTGACTTGTCCCACTACTACCAAGGCATCATTATCAAGTTCCTTTACCACAACTGAATCTGGTGTAAACTCAACCTTTTTCCCATAAAGAACATTCTCAAATTTTCCATCATCCATGTCAACTAAACCTTTCCCTTCAACTTCTACTTGTGTATCATCACCTATGTAAATGTGAGGTACCTTAGATGGCTCCAATGAAGAAAAATGCTCCTTT
Source organism: Cryptomeria japonica (assembly GCF_030272615.1). NCBI lineage: Eukaryota > Viridiplantae > Streptophyta > Pinopsida > Cupressales > Cupressaceae > Cryptomeria > Cryptomeria japonica. Next base: position 835,568,508 of record NC_081407.1, on the reverse strand, counting down.
ATAAAACCCATGTGATAATAGGCACCCGAGTCAAGTATCAACTACTGTGAAGAACCTGTTGTAGCCATAAATACTTTCCCTTAGACTATGAGGAAGAGGAAGGAGATGAATCCTTCTTTGTGTAGGTGGATGACAAGTTGTTGTTGTTTTTCTTAAGAAGATTTGTCAACTCATCAATTTGCTTGGTGTGGCATCGATGCTCATCATGACCATACTTCTTGAAATATGCACAAGTTGGTTTATCCTTCTTAAGTGGAGTCCCCTTTTTGAAAGAGGATGAAAAATCCCCTTGTGATGGGGAGTATTGTTCTCAAAAAAGAGACACCCAAGTTCACTTGCAAACTATCTATGAAATAGCCAATCTGAATCAATGAAATGCTTCAGGGCTTGGACAACATAACATAGGATCCTAATGATCCTCCTATAGTTTAGTTTCTATAAGACCTAGTGGGGAACACCCTTTGATGCATAAAATACAACCAATGAAATACATATGACATCAACAAAAGCAGATAAATCTCATAGGGCTCAACAACAAGGATGTTATTGCAGATAGGCTAGATCTACATTGACATCTCAACAAGATTGGAGCATGAGATAAATGCAACAAACTAAAACTATAAACATGAAAGAAAATGGATACTTGATATTCTAAAATCTCCGAGAATACAGAGAATCTACAAGACCGGTGCCTTATCCAAGGGCATAGAGTCATACATCAAACTAAAAAATGAAAACCTCTATTGCAAATCCAATTTATTAAGAAAGATATTCCTGTATTAATGGCTGACATTAATACATTATAAAATCAAATAGAAGATCATACATATCTAGACATCATCCTAAATCCAAAATGATTATTCATAGAATTTAAACTCTTTCTTGAAGAGTACTTAAGAACAACCATTACACTCCCACTGTGAGAGGACAAACCCAAACTCCGTTGAAGACTGGATTCATTAAAAATAAGAAAAGGCCTAGAGGCAATCCAATAAACTGTATATATGCCTTACATATATGTGACCTACAACAGAAAACATCTACAGCAAGAAGATACTCTATTACTTGAAAAGGGACATTGTATTACAAATTTGCAAAAGCTCAGAATTGGAAACCAAGATTATGGAACCTTGCTCACAAAAATTTGGAGCCTCTACAAAATGAGAAGACCCCCGAATAAGAAGGTAGGGATGAAATAAATCAGATTTCAAACCCTGACAATAGAAACTACCCTATCCTTTAGCAATAACTGTTTCACACAATTTGTCCTGGACGACATCCAATCTCTCTAACTAAAAAATCCAATCTTAGATCATGAGGTAACTTCCCAAAAAATATTTGTCGTGGACTACACTTGACTACAGAATCTGATTCCTCAGATTGAGAGCTTTCCAATGAGATATAACACATATATCAGGCAAAAAATAGTCCTTTAGTCATCAATCCCTCTGCAGGTCGGTTGTTTAATTTTCTACCTACCCACCACAATCAAAAATCATGTTTTAAATCGTTAGAGTTCCCTCATAGACATATGCCATATCTCTCCACCACATGGCCACTTCCGGTTCATTCCGGGGCCCTTGTCCTACCACCTCAACATCACCTAGGTTGACCTCCAAAATGAAGCCCTTTATTTCTTCCTCGGCTTGCTTGCTCTTTATTTAATCTGGATTGATCTCTTTCTCTATTGAGCCCCACAACTTGGTCGCCAAGTCGCGACCTTTAGCCATTGAACATCTTCATGTTGCGACTTGGCGATAGCCATTGATCGTCCTTCAATCATCATCAATCTTCCCTAACTTGTCCGACTTTTACGTCACTTGGGCAACTTTCTCTATCACTTTCTCTTCTAGTGGGCATGACACGTGTCACAACCTAACTTGTCTTTGGATCCACCTACCTGCCACGTTGGATTTTCCACCTAGTCAGTTGCTATGTCGCATGTGATAATGATCGAGCACTTTCACATGGCGGTATTGCGATAGTCATAGATCATCTCGCTTGATCGTTGATCTTCCAAAAAATGCTCGGACTTTACCTTTTCGGCCAAACTTCCTCTTTGGCTATCCATTTTTGTGTCTTATCAAAATTGTAGTTTCATCAACACCCTCACCTGTCATCTGGTCTATCTCCTGGCACCCTTTGATTGGCTTTGGAGTTCACAACTAGGCACCAACTGTTGCGTGGGTATTCATTCCAGGCTCTCCACTTTGACAACTTAGCATGGCCTCGACTAACTGCCAGAATGAACCAACTTCCTTAACCACTTGCATTAACTGTCGGGCATAGTTCACGGCTAGAATGGATCTCTTCTTTGTCGCGAGGTCACGAGGGATATGCCAACTACCAGTTTCTCATCGTGACCTAGCGACCACCATTGGATCACTTCAGATCTACTCTCTCGCGAGGTCTTGATTCTTTTGGGTGTTAGCATTTTATGCTAGTGAGATGGAGATTGGGTTTAAATCACGAGGTCTTGAATTGGTCTTTTCCACTCACCCCTTCTACTACAAAATTAAACCACTCTAAGACATACGTGCATGCGGGGGCCCACCACCTACTTAATTGGCCACTTTCTAAAAGCCTTTAAGATTTGACACTAAGTATGTGCGCAGCCAAGTATTTAAATACAACAAATTTCCTCCGTGCGACCAATGTGGGATAAAAGTTTATGCCTGGCAAAATTTTACCCTTCTTTCAAAATGGGCCTCAAGAATTAACTCAAATTTTTATGAGTTCCAACAATGGCTCTGATTGGGGATGGTTGATCGCAAGATCAAAACAAGAATTCAAAATCTCAGGTAGAGAAGACCACCCAAAAATAAGGACACTTCTCTTCTTCTCAAAAAATAGGGGTTCCTTATTTCGACCCAACAACAAGACTCTTTATTGAAAGCCACAAAACTGAAAGCAAAGCGACTATACAACAAAATTTATTTACATATGGCCCCAGGCCATCAAAATTGGAATCAGCTCTTACCTCTATCAAATACATGATTCTCATTTCCATGAATCAGAAGTAAGTTGAAAGTTTCACTTACTTTTGCCAGATCACAAACTCTGCAACTTCTCATTAGCTCATCACATAGAGGATAATTGGCACACAGGTAATCATTCAATCTTTGAAAAATAGAACCTACCTTTGAATGTTGATCATCAAATGACACAAAACTATCGTATTGTTTATAATTATTTCCCATCTGAAAAGAAAAGTAACCCTACTCCATGTGATCACTGGGAACATTAGGCACATGCAGAGTACTAGTTTTCATAAATGGAAAACACTCATCCATAATACAGGCTTGCAAACTAGAGAGGAACATTTCCTCATAAAATGACTGCAACTTGGCATGCCGATTACACCTTATATCAGCATTTTGCAAACATGAAAACACATGATCATCTATCAATGGTTCATTTACCAATTTCAAATCAGGAAAGAAAGCTTCATATTTGTATTTCTCTTTAAAACCAAGATCCACACAATGCATATCAAATTCTGATTTCATATCAACATATGAATCCACGTTTTTACATTTATCAATCTTATATGCATTATCATCTTGTTCTCTATTTAAATCAACTATAGGGAAAGAAATATCATATGTATTATACCTCACACCACCAAGATCATCATCAATATCAAAATATATACTGATTTGGTATGAGAGATTGGGGACATTTATGGATGTATACCTCTTAAGATTAGTAGGTAAGAGTTCTGAGATTTGTTCACTACTCAGTAAACCTGCTCCTTTATTTTTATTTTCCTTGGCTTCATCTTCTATGCTCTGAATATTGTCCCAATATGATGCATGCATTAAATCTATAGTGCTCATGTCTTCATGCATATTTGTTTTATCATTATAGTAGCTTGCATCTGCATCATGACCTTCATCGTGCTGATCATAAAGTGTTGCTATATGTTGCAACTTGGTTTCATAACCTTGGTTGCAAACATTTTGTGTATTGAACTTAACAATAAGGTGATCTATATTATTCAAATTTGAAACCTCAACAGGCTCATGACTATTTGAATAATAACTTGTAGTCTCACAATTTTCTTCTTCCTCTGAACACATATTTGCACTGTCATGCTGAGAATAAGAATCATCTTTAGCATCATAGGAGGTACATCCACTCACGGATTCATCTCCATCACTGTACTCAAAACTATGTGCATTTTCAAATTTATTCATTTCAATCTCATCAATCCATTCTTTAATATTGGGAACACTTTCTTCCCTCAAAGTTGAAGACAAACTAACTAAGTCACGCTCATCAACCTCTAAAAATAGGTCAATCCAAACTGACTCATGGGGTCTAAAATCAGCCAGAAGCTCATTTAATGCAGCAATAAATCTTTTATAAAAAGCATATGATGATTCAGCCTTCCCCTTCCCTACTTTCTTTCTTAAAAAAAGATGTACTTTTCTAGGATCTTTTGAAAGTATATCTCAATTTCCCTATCAATGTATTTCAAATTTGACAAAGAAATTTTAGATCTAGGAACCACATCTAGATCCATCAAATTTGAAACATCCATTAAACCATTACCATGACAATTCATCCTAGTGTTTTACAAACTGTTCAAAACACATGTAGTCATAATTTTTACAACCACATACTTCTCCCATCACTGACTAAAACTTTTAAGAACAAGAAGTATGCAAAGTGCATATTTCTTTTCCTTTCAATGGTGACCTTTTCACCCTATAAGGAACAAAAGTTATCTCATGAATGAGAAATACCTGGGTATAGTTGCTATTGATGTTCACTTCATTTTCTGATTGAAAATTTGAAGAAAAACTGCAAACCTCAGGTTCCTTCATATAGAGTCGGCACCTCCTTGAAGAGGAAAAAAATTTAACCACTGATCTTCACTCTAAAACAACTTCAGATTTCTGGGTCTCACACAACAGAGTCACAATATACTTTTTATTTCTCAGCAACAAAACCTTCCAGGATATATACTTTCAAATTTGAAAACAACTTTTAGACTTGTGAACTTCTAAGACTCTTCCCCAAATGACTTTGGTCAGATTCATGGATTTGACTTGACAAAATTTTACATCTCTCTCCTGAGTAGAGTTGCCATTTTGTTGTTCTCTAAAAAGAGACACCCAAGTTAACCTGCAAAATATCTATGAAATAGCCAATCTCAATCAATGAAATGCTTTAGGGCTTGGACAACATAGCATAGGATCCTAATGATCCTCCTACACTTTAGGATCTAGAAGACTTAGGGGGGACACCCTTTGATGCATAAAATACAACCAATGAAAGACATATGGCATCAACAAAAGTAGATAAATCTCATAGGGCTCAACAACAAAGAGGTTACTGCAGATGAGCTACATCTATATTGACATCTGAACAAGATTGAAGCATGAGATAAACAGAACAAACTAAAACTACAAACATGAAAGTAAATGGATACTTGATATTCTAAAATCTCTGAGAATCCCCAGAATCTACAAGACCAGTGCCTTATCCAAGGGTGTGGAGTCATACATCAAACTGAAAAATGAAAACCTCTATTGCAAATCAAATTTTCCAAGAAAGATATCTGTGTAATAATGCCTGACATTAATACATTCTAAACTCAAACAGAAGATCATACATATCTAGACATCATCCTGAATCCAAAATGATTATTCATAGAATTTAAACTCTTCCTTGAAGAGTACCCAAGAATAACCATTACACTCCCACTATGAGAGGACAAACCCAAACTCCCTTGAAGACTAGATTCATTGAAAATAAGAAAAGGCCTAGAGACAATCTAATAAACTATATATATGCCTTACATATATGTGACCTGCAACAGAAAACATTGTATTACAAATTTGGCAAAAGCTCAGAATTGGAAACCTAGATTATGGATCCTTACTCACAAAAATATGGAATCTCTATAAAATGAGAAGACCCTCGAATAAGAAGGCAGGGAGGAAAAAAATCAGATTTCATTCCCTAACACCTGGCACCCTTTTATTGGCTCCAGAGTTCACAACTAGGTGCCACTTGTCACATGGGTATTCATTCTGGGCTCTCCACTCTGACACCTTACCACGACCTCCACTAACTGCCAGAATGAAACACCTACTTTAACCGCTTGCATTAACTATCACCAATGGTTCACTGTTGGAATGGAGCTCCTTTTTGTCATGGGGTCGCGAGGGATATGCCAAATACCAGTTTCTCATCGTGACCTAGCGACCACCGTTGGATCACTTTGGATCTTCTTTCTCATGAGGTCTCGAGTCTTTTGGGTTTTAGCATTTTATGCTAGCGAGCTAGAGATTGGGTTTACATCACGAGGTCTCAAATTTGTCTTTGTCACTCACCCCTTCTACTACAAAATTAGGCCACTCTAAGACGCACCTGCTTAATCAGCCACTTGCCAAAAGCCTTTAAGCTTTGACACTAAGGATGTGCACAACCAAGTATTTAAATACAACAAATTTTCTTTGCATGACCAATGTGGGATAAAAATTTATGCGTGGTAACATTTTACCCTTCTTTGAAAATGGGCCTCAAGAATTAACTCAAATTTTTTATGAGTTCCAATAGTGGCTCTGACTGGGGATGGCTGATCCCAAGATCAACACAAGAATTCAAAATCTCAGGTACAGTAGACCACCCAAAAAATAGGACACTTCTCTTCTTCTCAAAAAATAGCAGTTCCTTATTTAGACCCAATAGCAAGGCTCTTTATTGAAAGCCACACAACTAAAAGCAAAGCAAATGGACAACAAAATTTATTTACATATGGCCCCAGGCCATCAAAATTAGAATCAACGCTTAATTATATCAAATACATGATTCTCATTTCCATGAATCAAGGGTAAGCTAAAAGTTTCACTTACATTTGGCTAATCATAAACTCTGCAATTTCTCATCAGCTCATCACATAGAAGATAATCAGCACACTGGTAATCATTATAACTTTGAAAAAGAGAAGATGCCTTTGAATGCTGACCATCAAATGATACAAAACTATCATATTGTTTACAATTATTTCCCAACTGAAAAGCAAAGTAACCTTGCTCCATCTAATCACTGGGAACATGAAGCACATGCAGAGTACTAGTTTGCAAAAATGGAAAACACTCATCCATAATACAGGCTTGCAAACTAGACAGGAACATTTCCTCATAAAATGGCTGCAACTTGGCATGCTGATTACACCTCATATCAACCTTTTGCAAACATGAAAACACATGATCATCTGTCAATGGTTCATTTACCAATTGCAAATCAGGAAACAAAACCTCATATTTGCCTTTCTCTTTAAAACCAAGATCCATACAATGCATATCAAATTCTGATTTCATATCAGCATATGAATCCACATTTTTACATTTATCAACCTTATATACATTAGAATCTTGTCCTCTATTCAGATAAACTATAGGGAAAGAAATATCATATGTATCATACCTCACACTTGCCAAGAGCATCATGAGTATCAAAATATATACTGATTGGCTATGAAAGATTGGGGACATTTCTGGATGTATACCTCTTAAGATCAGTAGCTAATATTTCTGAGATTTGTTCACTACTTAGTGAACGTTCTCCTTCATTTTCATTTTCCTTGCCTTCATCTTATATTATGTGAATATTGTCCCAATCTGATGCGTGCATTAAATATGCAATGCTCATGTCTTCATGCACATTTGTTTTATCATTACAGTAACTTGCATATGCATCATGACCTTTATCATGCTGATCATAAAGTGTTGCTATATGTTGCAACATGGTTTCATAACCTTGGTTGCAAACAGTTTGTGGATTGAACTTAACAACAAGCTAATCTATATTATTCAAATCTGAAACCTCAACAGGCTCATGACTATTTGAATAATAACCTATACTTTCACAATTTTCTTCTTGCTCTAAGCACACATTTGCACTGTCATGCTGAGAATAAGAATCATCTTTAGCATCATAGGAGGTACATCCACTCACAAAATCATCTTCATCACTGTACTCAAAACTATGTGTATTTTCAGATTTATTCATTTCAATCTCATCAATCCATTCTTTAATATTGGCAACACTTTCTTCCCTCAAGGTTCAAGACCAACTAACTGAGTTAGGCTCATCAAGCTCTAAAAATAGTTCAATCCAAACTAACTCATGGGCTCTAACATCAACTAGAAGCTCCTTTAATGCAGCAATATATCTTTCATATAAATATGTGATGATTCAACCTTCATCTTCCCTACTTTCCTTCTTAAAAACAAGATGTAATTTTCTTGGATCTTTTGAAAGAATATCTCAATTTCCCTATCAATGTCTTTCAAATTTGAAAACAACTTTCAAACTTGTGAACTTCTATGACTATTCCCCAAATGACTTTGGCCAGACTCATGGATTTGACTTGACAAAATTTTAAATCTCTCTCCCCAGCAGAGTCGCCATTTTGTTGTTCTCTAAAAAGAGACACCCAAGTTCACCTGCAAACTATCTATGAAATAGCCAATCTCAATCAATGAAACGCTTCAGGGCTTGGACAACATAACATAGGATCCTAATGATCCTCCTACAATTCAGTTTCTACAAGACCTAGTGGGGAACACCCTTTGATGCATAAAATACAACCAATGAAAGACATATGACATCAACAAAAGCAGATAAATCTCATAGGCCTCAACAACAAGGATGTTATTGCAGATAGGCTAGATCTACATTGACATCTCAACAAGATTGGAGCATGAGATAAATGGAACAAACTGAAACTACAAACATGAAAGCAAATGGATACTTTATATTCTAAAATCTCTGAGAATCCCTATAATCTACAAGACCAGTGCCTTATCCAAGGGCATGGAGTCATACATCAAACTAAAAATGAAAACCTCTATTGCAATTCTAGTCTATTAAGAAAGATATCCCTATAATAATGCATTAATACATTCTAAACTCAAATAGAAGATCATACATATCTAGACATCATCCTAAATACAAAATGATTATTCATAGAATTTAAACTCTTCCTTGAAGAGTACCTAAGAACAACCATTACACTCCCATTGTGAGAGGACAAAACCAAACTCCCTTGAAGACTGGATTCATTGAAAATAAGAAAAGGCCTAGAAGAAATCCAATAAACTATATATATGCCTTACATATATGTGACTTGCAACAGAAAACATCCACAATAAGAGGATACTCTATTACTTGAAAAGGGACATTGCATTACAAATTGGCAAAAGCTCAGAATTGGAAACCAAGATTATGGAGCCTTGCTCACAAAAATTTGGAACCTCTAAAAAATGAGAAGACTGCCAAATAAGAAGGAAGGGAGGAAAAAAATCAAATTTCATTCCCTGACAATAGCAACTACCCTATCCTTCAGCAATAACTATTTCGCACAATTTGGCCTGCACGACATTCAATATCTCTAACTGAAAAATCCAATCGGAGATCCTGAGGTAGCTGCCCAGAAAATATTTTCCATGGGTTAGACTTGACTACAGAATCAGATTTTGTGGATTGAGAGCTTTCCAACGATATATAACATTAATATATCAGGCAAAAAATATTTAGTCATCAATCCCTCTGCAGGTCGGTCGTTTAATTTTCTACCTGCCCACCACAGTCAAAAATCATATTATAAATCTTTGGAGTTGATGCGCAAACATCTGTCATATCTCTTTGCCACGTGGCACCTTCTAGTTCATTCTGAGGCCCTTGTCCTACCACCTCAACAACACCTGGGTTCACCGCCAGAATGAAGCCCTTTATTTATTCCTCGGATTGCTTGTTGTTTATTTCCTCCGGACTCCTCTCTTTCTCTATCAAGCCCCATCGCTTGGTCACTAAGTCCGAACCTTTAGCCATCGAACATCTTCATGTTGTGACTTGGCGATAGTCATTGATCATCCTTCAATCATCATCGATCTGCCCTAACTTTTCTGACTTTTACATCGCCTGGGCTACTTTCTCTATAGCTTTCTCTTGTAGCGAGCCTGACACGTTGCACAACCTGACTTGTCTTTGCACCACCTACCCACCATGTTGGACTTGCCACCTGGTCAGTTGCTAGGTTGCATGTGATAATGATCGAGCACTTTCACATGGTGGTATAGTGATAGTCGTAGATCATCTCACTTGACTATTGATCTTTCCAAACCTACTCCGACTTTACCTTTTTGGCCAAACTTCCTCTTCAGCTATCCATTTGTGTGTCTTATCAAAACTGTAGTTTCATCAACACCCTCACCTTCCATCTAGTCTATCACCTGGCACCCTTCGATTGGCTCCGGAGGTCACAGCTAGGCACCACCTATCACACGGGTATTCATTCCGAGCTCTCCACTCTGACACCTTAGCATGGCCTCCACGAACTGGTGAAATGAACCATCTACCTTAACCACTTGCATTAACTGTCGACCATGGTTCACTGTTGGAATGGAGCTCTTCTTTTTCACGGGGTCATGAGGGATATGCCAACTACCAGTTTCTCACCGCGACCTAGCGACCACCGTTGGATCACTTCGGATTTTCTCGCTCACAAGGTCTTGATTCTTTTGGGTATCAGCATTTTTTGTTAGCGAGCTAGAGACTGGCTTTAAATCACGAGGTCTCGAACTGGTCTTTTCCGCTCACCCCTTCTACTGCAAAATTAGTCCGCTCTGAGACGCACGCGCACATGTGGGGCCCACCACCTGCTTAATCAGCCACTTGCCAAAATCCTTTAAGCTTTGACACTAAGGATGTGCACAGCCAAGTATTTAAATACAATAAATTTCCTGTGCGCGACCAATGTGGGATAAAAGTTTATGCCTGGCAACATTTTAGCCTTCTTTGAAAATGGGCCTCAAGAATTAACTCAAATGTTTATGATTTCCAATAGTGGCTGTGACTGGGGATGGTTGATTGCAAGATCAACACAAGAATTCAAAATCTCAGGTAGAGTAGACCACCCAAAATATAGGACACTTATCTTCTTCTCAAAAAATAGGGGTTCCTTATTTCAACCCAACAACAAGGCTCTTTATTGAAAACCACACAACTGAACGTAAAGTGACTATACAACAAAGTTTATTTACATATGGCCCTAAGCCATTAGAATTGGAATTAGCGCTTACATCTATCAAATACATGATTCTCATTTCCATGAATCAAGGGTAAGCTGAAAGTTTCACTTACATTTGCCTGATCACAAACTCTGCAACTTCTCATCAGCTCATCATGTAGAAGATAATTAACACACTGGTAATCATTCAATCTTTCAAAAATAGAACCTACCTCTGAATGTTGAACATCAAATGACACAAAACTATCAAATTATTTACAACTATTTCCAAGCTGAAAAGAAAAGTAACCCTGCTCCATCTAGTCATTGGGAACATTAGGCACATGCAGAGTACTAGTTTGCAAAAATGGAAAACACTCATCCATAATATAGGCTTGAAATCTACAGAGGAACATTTCCTCATAAAATGACTGCAACTTGGCATGCTGATTACACTTCATATCAGCCTTTTGTAAACATGAAAACACATGATCATCTGTCAATGGTTCATTTACCAATTGCAAATCAGGAAATAAAACCTCAGATTTGTCTTTCTCTTTACAACCAGGATCCACACAATGGATATCAAATTCTGATTGAATCATATCAACATATGAATCCACATTTTTACATTTATCAACCTTATATGCATTATCATCTTGTTCTCTATTCAAATCAATTGTAGGGAAAGAAATTTCATATGTATCATACCTCACACTACCAAGAGCATCATTAGTATCAAAATATATACTGATTGGGTATGAGAGTTTGGGGACATTTCTGGATGTATACCTCTTAAGATTAGCAGGTAAGAGTTCTCAGATTTGTTCACTACTTAGTGAACCTTCTCCTTTATTTTTTATTTTCCTTGGCTTCATCTTCTATGTTGTGAACATTGTCCCAATCTAATGCATGCATTAAATATGCAGTGCTCATGTCTTCATGCACATTTGTTTTATCATTACAGTAACTTGCATCTGCATCATGACCTCTATCATGCTGATCATAAAGTGTTACTATATGTTGCAACATGGTTTCATAACCTTGGTTGCAAACATTTTGTGGATTGAACTTAACAATAAGGTGATCTATATTATTTAAATCTAAAACCTCAACAGGCTCATGACTATTTGAACAATAACTTGTACTTTCATAATTTTCTTCTTGCTCTGAACACACATTTGCAATGTCATGTTGAGAATAAGAATCATCTTCAGCATCATAGGAGGTACATCCACTCATGGATTCATCTCCATCACTGTACTCAAAACTATGTGTATTTTCAGATTTATTCATTTCAATCTAATCAATCCATTCTTTAATATTGGCAACACTTTCTTGCCTCAGAGTTGAAGACTAACTAACTGAGTCAGGCTCATCAAGCTCTAAAAATAGTTCAATCCAAACTGACTCATGGGGTCTAACATCAGTTGGAAGCTCATTTAATGCAGCAATAAATCTTTCATAGAAAACATATGATGATTCAACCTTCCTCTTCCCTACTTTCCTTCTTAAAAACAAGATGCACTTTTCTTGGATCTTTTGAAAGCATATCTCAATTTCCCTATTAATGTCTTTCAAATTTGACAAAGAAATTTTAGATCTAGGAACCACATCTAGATCCATCAAATTTGAAACATCCATTGAACCATTACCATGAAAATGCATCCTACTATTTTACAAACTTTTCAAAATAGATACAGTCATAATTTTTACAACCACAAACTTCTCCCATCACTGGCTAAAACTTTTAAGAACAAGAAGTATGTAAAGTACATATTTATTTTCCTTTCAATGGGGACCTTTTCACCTTATAAGGAACAAAAGTTATCTCATGAATGGGAAATACCTTGGTATAGTTGTTGGTGTTGTTCACTTCACTTTTTGACTAAAAAGTTGTAGAAAATCTCCAAACCTCAGGTTCGTTTATATAGAGTCACCACCTCCTTGAAGAGGAAAAAATTTTAACCACTAATCTTCACTCTGAAACAACTTCAGATTTCTGGGTCTCACACAATAGAGTCACAATATACCTTTTATTTCTCAGCAACAAAACCTTCCTGGATATATACTTTCAAATCTGAAAACAACTTTCAGACTTGTGAACTTCTAAGACTCTTCGCCAAATGACTTTTTCCAGACTCATGGATTTGACTTGACAAAATTTTACATCTCTCTCCCTAGCACAGTCGCCATTTTGTTGTTCTAAAAAAATAGACCCCCAAGTTCACCTACAAACTATCTATGAAATAGCCAATCTCACTCAATGAAATGCTTCAAAGCTTGGACAACATAATATAGGATCCTAATGATCCTCCTACACTTCAAGTTCTACAAGAGCTAGGGGGGGACACCCTTTGATGCATAAAATACAACCAATGAAAGACATATGTCATCAACAAAAGAAGATAAATCTCACAGGGCTCAAGAAAAAGGAGGTTACTACAGATGGGCTAGATCTATATTGACATCTCAACAAGATTGGAGCATGAGATAAATGGAATGAACTAAAACTACAAACATGAAAGCAAATAGATACTTGATATTCTTAAATCTCTGAGAATCCCTAGAATCTGCAAGACCAATGCCTTATCCAATGACATGGAGTCATACATCAAACTAAAAAATGAAAACCTCTATTGCAAATCCAATTTATTGAGAAAGATATCCTTGTATTAATGCCTAACATTAATATATAAATTCTAAACTCAAATAGAAGATCATACATATCTAGACATCCTGAATCCAAAATGATTATTCATAGAATTTAAACTCTTCTTTGAAGAGTACCTAAGAATAGCCATTACACTCCCACTGTGAGAGGACAAACCCAAACTCCCTTGAAGACTGGATTAATTGAAAATAAGAAAAGGCCTAGACACAATCTAATAAACTATATATATGCCTTACATATATGTGACCTACAACAGAAAACATCGATAACAAGAAGATAATCTATTACTTGAAAAGAAATATTGTATTTCAAATTTGGAAAAAGCTCACAATTGGAAACCGAGACTATGGAGCCTTGCTCAAAAAAATATGGAACCTCTAGAAAATGAGAAGACCCCCAAATAATAAGGCAGGGAGGAAAAAAAAAAGATTTCATTCCCTAACAATAGCAACTACCCTATCCTTTAGCAATAACTGTTTTGCACAATTTGGCCTAAAGGACATCCAAACCCTCTGACTGAAAAATACAATCTAATATCCTAAGGTAACTGCCCCAAAAAAAAAATTGTGGGTTACACTTGACTGTAGAATCAGAGTCCTCAGATCGAGAGCTTTCCAATGATATTTAACACTTATATATCGGGCAAAAAATAATCCTTTAGTCATCAATCCCTCTATAGGTCGGTTGTTTAATTTTATACCTGCCCACCATAGTCAAAAATCATATTTTAAATCTTTTCCATGCAGACATCTGTCACATCTCTCCACCACGGGGCACCTTTGGGTTCATTCTGGGGCCCTGGTCCTACCACCTCAACACCGTTTGGGTTCACCATCGGAATGAAGCCCTTAATTTCTTCCTTATCTTGCTTGTTCTTTATTGCCTTCGGACTGCTCTTTTTGTCTATCGGGCCCCACCGCTTGGTCACCAAGTCACGACCTTTAGCCATCCAACATCTTCATGTTGCAACTTGGCAACAACCATTGATCATCCTTCAATCACCATTGATCTGCCCTAACTTGTTCGGCTTTTACCTCTCCTGGGCCACTTCCTCTATCACTTTCTCTTCTAGTGGGCCTGACATGTGTCACAACCTGACTTGTCTTTGGATCCACCTACCTGCCATGTTGGACTTGCCACCTGGTCAGTCGCTATGTCGCATGTGATAATGATCAGGCACTTTCACATAGCGATTTAGCGACAACCATAGATCATCTCGCCCGGCCGTTGATCTTTCCAAACCTGCTCGGACTTTACCTTTTCGACCAAATTTCCTCTTTGGCTATCTATTTTTGTGTCTTATCGAAACCGCAGTTTCATTGACACCCTCACCGGCCATTTGGTCTGTCACCTGGCACCCTTCGATTGGCTTCGGAATTCAAAAAAAGGCGCTGCCTGTTGTGTGGGTATTCATTCCAGACTCTCCACTCTGACAACTTAGCACGCCCTCCACTAATTGTCGGAATGAACTGCCTGCCTTAACTGCTTGCATTAACTGCCTGCCATGGTTCACTGTTGGAATGGAACTTTTCTTTGTCATGGGGTCGTGAGGGATATGCCAACTACTAGTTTCTCACCATGACCTAGCGACTACCAT
This sequence comes from Cryptomeria japonica, assembly GCF_030272615.1. Taxonomy (NCBI): domain Eukaryota; kingdom Viridiplantae; phylum Streptophyta; class Pinopsida; order Cupressales; family Cupressaceae; genus Cryptomeria; species Cryptomeria japonica. The sequence continues at coordinate 835,553,208 of NC_081407.1, read as the reverse complement.
TGGATTACTTTGGATATGCTCACTTGTGAGGTCTCGAGTCTTTTGGGTGTTAGCATTTTATGCTAGTGAGATGGAGACTAGGTTTAAACTGCGAGGTCTCAAATTGGTCTTTTCCGCTCACCCCTTTTGTTGCAAAATTAGGCCGCTCTAAGATGCACGTTCATGCGGGGGGCCCACCACCTACTTAATTGGCCACTTGCCAAAAGCCTTTAAGCTTTGACACTAACGATGTGTGCAGCCAAGTATTTAAATACAACAAATTTCTTCCACGCAACCAATGTGGGATAAAATTTTATGCCTGGCAATATTTTACCCTTCTTTGAAAATGGGCCTCAAGAATTAACTCAAATTTTTATGAGTTCCAACAGGGAGGATGATTTCCCTTTTTCCTGTTGTAGTTTTGACTTAGATTGCTTCTTCTTATTGTTGGAATCTATACCTTGACTCCCTTGACTCCCTTGATTACCCACCAAAGCCTTGGACTTTGAAGACTTGAGGAGCCTCATGTTCCAATATCAACATTTATGTGAAAGCATCAAATGAAGGCATAATGTAGGAACTCCCCACTATCAAATGATGAGTTTGGAAGCTAGACACAAATGCTGCATATTCTGGTGCAAGCTTGTCCAACAAGTTTAATATCAACTGAGCATCCTTTTTGTCAATCCCACAATCCTTAAGCTTTGCTCTTAGCTCATTTGCTTTGGTGACATAATCTTGGATTGTATCAAAACTCTTGGGATCCAAGTTGGTGAGCTCATTGTCAATCTTGTAACCTCTGATTTCATCAATTTGACCATACAATTTCTGAAACATATCCCAAGCCTCTTTGATTGTAGTACACTTCTCAATGTGGAAAATGAGGTCATCTCATACATACTTAAGCAAAGTTCTAAGAGCCATGCAATTGTTAGTGAGCCATTCTAACTGAGCATTAGGATCAGCCTTAGGATCAAGTGGTGCTACTATTGTTCCATCTATGTAATGCGCGAGACCTTTTTCTATTAATTTGCTCCATACTTTGATTTTCCATGATGCATAATTATTTGGAGTTAAAGGTGGAAATTTATGAGGACTCATTACAACAAAAATGAAAGAGCACAAAGAAAGATAGGCACAATCACACAATACACCCCCCCAAATTCACTCAATCAAAGAACCCCCCCAAAAGTGATGATTTGTCTCTTTATACTTAGTGCATGTACAATGAGCCACTTGCAAAAAATTGCAAAGTGGAATTCTCATTTCAAATTTACAACTACCTCAATAAGGTCAAAAGAGACTCATACTAATAATGTAAGAGATCTAAACTAAGATTCAAGCAATTTACAAGTACCAAATAAAACAAATAAGACCAATATCTGAAAGTACAATTTCCACTCAAAATATCTAAAATCGGATCATAGATTATGAAAGTAGACAAAAAAATATGCACTTTCAAATGAACGGCACCTGAAAAGGAGGTTGGATGAGCTCGAACGAAGCCTTTGAAGTTGCAAAATTGAGGATTGGACAAGTATAGCTGAGAGAATCCAAAAATTCAAAAACCCTATGCATAAAAATCAGAAAATAACCACACCACTATGAAGAGCATGAAACATTAGCCCAAATAAAAAAAATTGCACCCAAAAAGGAGCAAAATTGAGCAAGTTATGAGCCTCCAAAGTTGACCCAAAAATTCAAACTTCTCAATGGAGAGGGGTCTAAATTTTTTTCAAAAAATGTTGACTGGGCGCTGACTGTGCGTTACTGACTGGGCTTTTTTTTTTTCAAAAAAACCTTTTTCAAAACTAGAAAAAAATTTCACAAATTTTTTTTTTTGAGATCCGAAAATTTCATACCGTATCACCCGAATTGGGCAAAAAATTCCCCCAACACCCAAAATTCAATTTTTGCCAAAATAAGTCAAGTTTACGCTTGATTTTTATGGAAACAACCTCCTGAATGCAATGGTGAGGTCGAAAATGCTCTAACATACCTCAAGAAAATGATGTTCCTCAGATCCGAAAATAGAAGCCTTCCAAGATGTCTCCAAAAACCAATCAATTGAAGCCCCAATGACTCTTATACCATGTGAGATTTTTCTGAGATCAAGGGCACAATGAAAAGTATAAAAGAGACAAAAGAATGAAAATAAAAAACTATATTCTCATCAATATGCAAATGATCAACTTGATTAACCAATACAATGAATGTGGGCCTGCTTATATAGGCAAGGCCACATGGATGTATGCGCACACAATCATGACATGTGGCTCAATTAGAAACAAGGGTAGGCAATAAATACTAGGGGTAGGTAGGAGAAATAATATAATATTCCACAAGAGGTGTATGACCCACCGAATGTGGAGTGTAACAACAAAATAAAACCACAAAAGGTGGAATTTCTCCTACAAGCTATATCCTTATGTGCACACTTCCCTAAGTGTCTCAAATCCAAACTATGAAGAGATAAATTATCCTAAGTTAACTTAAGTAAAGTGTAATAATATCCATGATGAATATTTATTTACACCAACACCTTCATCTTGTAAGCCGGTGGAAGGGCTCTCAAGACTTCTTCACTTAGAAATCCTCCACAACATTGAATTCCCATAATAATCTCATTTACTCTTTCCATAAACCCAACAATTCTTTCATTTTCTTCCATCTTTAAGTTTTCATATCTTGCCCGACAACCATCAAGTTTAGCAATTTTGATAGTAGAATCACCTTCATTCAAAGTTTGCAATTTATCCCACATAACCTTTGCCAATGATTTATCAGTCAATCCCATGATTTGTTGATCAGTAAGTGCACACAAGAGGGCTTCTCTAGGTCTGTAATCATTTTCAATATTCTTGGCCAAGCCTGCAGGAGCAGGATTGCCAGATGTCGGATCATAAGGTGTGTATCCTTTCTCACTGATCTCCCAAATATCCTTACCAAGACATCTAAGATGAGTCTCCATTCTAATTTTCCATATCGCATAATTTGTTCCATCAAGCTTAGGGATTTCTCTTCTGAAAATAGTTGCCCGTGGATTAGAAGTGTTAGCTATCAATGGATCTACCTCAAGTGGTTAAGCTTATGCAAAAGTGGACCAAAGCTCTGATACCAATTGTTAGGATAACTGATGAACAACTGCGACGGAAGGGGTGAATCAGTTGTTAATAGAGTATATCATTTAATCCACTTATTAACCTTAAACTAGATTAAGTATCGGTAGGATAGAAATAGATACCGATAAACAATGCAACTTAACAATTAAACAGATAAACAATGCAAAGCAACCATACTACATAACACCATGATTTGTACGTGGAAAACTCAGAAAGGGAAATACCACACTGGGAAGCCTACCCACAGTCAGATGATACTTCTCCAGAAAGTATGTGTTACAATGAGGGGCCTGCACATGCAAGAAGGCACACTGCCTAGAGCATACTGCTCATTAGAGAAGAGTCTCACTGAATAGAGAGGTTAAAACCACCTCAAGATATATGGACAACAATCCAGAATAATGAACTACTAGAGATAGTATCTACCATGCCTGATTACAGTCCCAGTTACGATCAATATTAGAGGGCTTTGACCTCTTCCTTAATCCCAATTCAGTCACTTATGATCAACCAAATCTCCTTCACATATGATATTGCATTCCAAGATCACAAACACTTATTTTATTCCCATACCATGATCTACAATGAGATCTTTCATCATTTTATACCAACCCTAAGGCCTAAACCAATTAGGTCGGCTACCTAGAAGATATTACAATTAGATCATTACATAAATCCATATTACAATGATATTCCATGTTGGATTAAGACCAAAACAATAATAACCAATCCATAGAACATCCTAAAACATCCCAGTAACGTGTAGAGAACATGTTATCATGATACTGGTCCATAACCTAGATAGGTACCAGACCTATTTTGTGTCCACCACACCAAAGCAATATCTTCAAGCAGTTGAAGCATGATACAAGAACATCTTCAACATCCTAAAATCCATCTAGAATTTGTACCAACACCAGTTATGCATCATGTCAAGATTCCTCAGTGAAAGCTCTACCGGTAATACCTTAAATCAGTATCGGTGAGGGTTTACTAGAGTGTATGATAGCATCTGATTACCAATTCAATACCATCTAACCAAGACATGCTCCAGAAGCATGTACCACATGTTACCAATCACATTCTATAGATCCAAACATGTCAGAAGTGTCCAATAGATAGTTTCTTCTGCTGGTAAAACTAGATCTTTTACCGATAACCAAAACCTCTCTGCCAGTAACCAACCATAACAACTAGTGTTGACATTAATGAAAAAACATGAATACAACACATAATCAATTCATCCATAATGCCAATAGATAGGAAGGCTATTGTATCTAACTGCTTCTAGACCAGATATAGTACATGCAGTGTGCATGGTGGCAAGAAATTCAACCTTCACCTAAGCAGTCAAATATGAATGTTGTAAGCAGAATTTTTAGGTACCTCCAAGGAACACTCAGTTATGGACCGTGGTATCCTAAACAAGGGGAATTTATATTGGAATCATACACTAATTCTGATTGGGCAGGTTGTATTGATGACTCAAAGAGCACAAGTGGTGGTGCATTCTTCCTAGGTAACCGGTTGGTCTCATGGCATAGAAAGAAGGACTTAGTCTCTCTATCAACTATTGAAGTAGAATATATTGCCATTGCTAAATGCTACTCTCAGGTGCTTTGGATGAAGCAGACCATCAAAGACATACAGGTGGACATCACTGATCCTATTCTCATCTAGCGTGATAATTCGAGTACAATCAACATAGCAAAGAATCCAGTGATGCATTCCACGACAAAACATATAGCCATCAAGTATAATTTTCTCAGAGAGAAGGTTGAAGGACAAGAAGTAAAGATAGACTATGTCCCTACCAGAGATCAAGTAGAAAACATTTTCACCAAACCATTATCGATAAGCACCTTTCAGTACCTATGACACAAGTTGAATCTATCGGTATGAAGTGTGTTGCAGTACGTTGACATCAATGGCAAAGGGGGAAAGAATTGGCATTATTGGCATTAAGTTGTCATTGATGTCAACTGGTTTGGCCAAGTCACTAGTAAGTAAGAAATGGTGACCAGTATAAGAAGAGAAAGACACAAAGAAGGCTACTAGTAAATATGACTTGTGTCATCTACTGGTAAAGCAGGCAAACTGGTAAGGCACAAACTAGGATGAAGGTTGTTTGTTTGTTATTAAGGCACAACAACCGGTGAATGAAACAAAGAGAATGTTTTATGGTCATACCGGTAACCTACAGCTACATGTCAGGTGGAGGTATTGCACAGGTCGGTGGAGTGTGCATTGACATAACAAATCTATAGGCAGGTCGACTTTTATGAGGAACCTACAAGTCACAGAGGATACTAGAGGATTGCAGGTCGAGGAAGGCAAGCTGGCAAAGTAACTGAACTGATCTTGCAAGAAGATTTGATCTTTGTACCCATTTGGTGAAGGAAACAATGAAGCCATTAATGGTGAATGACATAGAAAAACACAAAAGCTTGGTGCAAACCTCAAGATTTAGAAAATGCACATTGGAATGTGAAGCTTTGTTGGTAATTGATCGATGTCATGAAGATATTATCTCTGGAAAAGAAAATCAAATCAAATCAAATTCAGATCGAGTTGGAGAAGGTAAAACCTAACACGGAAGTGATTGAATGCGTTCTTAGCGGGAATCCACAATTATAAATAGATGAGCTTGAAATAGAAATGATTGATGCTTCAGGACAAGAAGAAGAGTGAAGAGAGATTGAGTGAAGAGAAGGATCATCTCTCGTAGAATTTATTCTAAGAAATTTGCAGAGTGAGTTAACAAGAAAACTATGAGAGGGTTTAACTGACAGTGATAGAGTACTGGCATAACTATAGTCAGTCCAATAGTTGAGAAAACCGGTGAGGTGTGATTGATCAAGAAGGCATCCTAGTGTGACACAGTGTGTTGTGAGGCTGAGAGAGAGAGAGAGAATAGAGGCCAGGAATCAAAGAGATTAATCTCATAATTGGTATTGTGAGATCCAGTAAAGAAGATAAGATGGTCAACCAACATTAACCTATTTGATGAAGACTTGCAGATCTCATTTGCAACAAGAAGCTATAATTGTATCAAAATTATATTTCAATATACATCACCAAGTTGGAGCTTGGTGTAGGGGTTGGTGCTCCTTGCAATGGTGCCCTAAATCTTTGTAATTCAATGTTTCACTTGTGAGGCTAGATTGGAGCAGTAGTCTCTAGCAACATTTCTCATCGAGGTTTTTCCCATATTCGGTTTTCCTTATATATCTAGAGTTGTGGGTTGCATTTTTGTGATTGTCTCTTTGGTATTCTCATTTGCCTTACGAGTTTTACTATTTAGTGCTTAGGATAATAACTGGATTCTAAGGTTCTTGTGAAAGAGGAAAGAATTTAGGAACCACTGCTTCACCCCCGTCTCAGTGGTACACTGTGTTCAATAGAAATAAAGAGCCCGTGCATGGTTTCATAAGAAAATGCCCCTCCAAATGGCTTCTAGCTACAGGTTGAAAATGAGACCGAGTCGGCATAAAAAATATTATATTGATAGGCAGTGCGTAGACGGTCTTAAAACATTAAGACTGCATACAAGGTCCTAATTAGTAAGGGACTGTGTACGCAGTCTTATTTTTAAGGACCATGTACATGGTCCCTTCCCTTAAGGCTCAACATAAATGAACCAAAGCGCATACAGGGTTATTCAAAATTCAAAATCCACGTACGCGCTATCTATTTTTTCAACGTTTTTTGGTGTGTGTCCATTTTTTTGGCACCATCTTGGTGCACACACCCATGTATTTTATCCCTATTTTGAGTTTCAGGGATTAGCGACAAAGTCAAAAAAATATCTCTATTTTGAAAAATAGATGCTCTGATGAGATCTAAGAAGGATCATTTTGTATGATGTAAACTTTTGAATATTATAATACAATCCGGCTATAAGCCCTTTTACTTTACCTATCAAAAAAATAATTACTACTATTAATATTTAATAATAGTTATTGTTTTATTTTATTTTTAAGTTTTAAAAATAAATTTATAGGTTTAAACTATATTAATAAAGTTTAAATTAATATTATAAATTTTTTAATGTTCAAAATTATATATTTAAAAAGAACTTATTCATAAATTAAATTTTACATAGATATCTTTCAGCGTATTTTACATAGATTTATTTAAATCTAGGTATACTAGTTATATTTATAATAGAAATTATTAAATGTTGAATGTGAACACTGATTTAAAATTATAGTTAAACATTTCTCAATATATAATTAACTATTAAACATTTATATAGTATACAATGTACATGGTTAAACATGGTTAAACGTTTATATTGTTAAACATGGTTAAATATTTATATTGTTAAAAAAGGTTATTTATATATGATTCTTCTAGAAGAGGGACATGTGTCATCGTTTAATGTTAGTCTTCACATCAAAGAAATTTTATGGCCCATAAGACGATGAAGTGTTAGGTGACGTGGCCCTCAAAATGGCAAAAAACCTATTGATAATGGGACCCATGACAACCAACAATGGATATTGCCATCTATTGGATGAGCACAAATCAATGGCGTAAGGTGTCTTCTGGGACAAATGTGGGAACGATAAATTTTTTTGCAAACTTCCACTAGAAATGAGACATGTGATTTAATTAAGTATAGTTAAATTCTAAATTTGTAATTGTATACTTAATTAAGTGCAATAAGCTCTATTTTGGGCAGAAGTTGTAAAGGATTAAAAAGTCTTCAAAAATATTCTAGAAAAGTGACACATATGACGTGTCAGGACTCTGACTGTCATTCCTCAAAATTTTGAAAGACACAATTAATTTTTTTCCCTACAGTTGCGAATACCTATTAATAATACTTTATAAAATTACAACACGATTCTACAAATTTTTCCCTTTAGATTTTAAACTTTTGACTTTTGAGGGTTTTGAAACTAAGGGACTCATATTGGTATTTTGATTCTTGGACAAACCAGTAAATCCAAGGAGATTCAAAAATGGCTACTAGATTGAGGAATTAAAAAAATTCTATGTGTGCTAGTCTACTCAAATAGAAATTCCTGGTAAAATCCATAACACCTACATCCCGCATTTTTAATTTTTTAATCTTGTGGTTTACCATTTAGATTGTAGAACTAGAATTAGGGGTTCAACTTGAGGGTTATCATTTTTGGGATTGTAGTTACTAGCTGTCTAGCATTATTTTGAACCATTAACAGTACCAGTGATGAGGATACTAAATAGTAGAACTAAAAGGCCAAGTGAATGAAAAAATAGACTTATCGAATTGGTTAAAACATTAGATTTCACTGATGAATACCATGATATTTATGATCCTGTTATCCATGGTACAAAGAAAATCATGGAAATTAGATATGCATTTTATAATAAGGTGAGAGATCAAAACAGGGAAAAATATACTATTTTTAACACAATGTTAAATGTAAGTTCAAATAAAATTGCATCATGGTATGTCGGATTGGGATGCATGATGTTACCTGAAGTATTCCCTTGCCTAGAAATTATCATGGTCTACGCCCAAAATTATAATGAAGATAGAAAACAAATTGTCAATACAAATACTCAAGAGGAAATTTTATCCATAATGGAGGGATAATTTTCTCATTTATTAAACCTAAGGTTTGAAGCACAAAACTAAAATGTCTACATTGACCTAGGAAAGCTGGCAGAGGAATATTAGAGAAACAAGGCAAATACTAAAGATTCATTTATCAAAGGTCTAATAGTGCATGGTGCTTGATTGGATTAGAATCATAACCCTCCTTATGATTATAATATTATTTGTGTCATGGGTTCAGGATACTATTTCCTTGCTAACATTTTTCCTGGGATTGGAAAATAATAGGGAAGTGGGTGTGAGCTTTATTGAAATAATTTTTCATATCCATTTTGTAAGAGAACCAGTAAGATTTAATTTTGTTGAGCATATTGTTCAATACATGCAAAAACAATTACTAATGATTAAAAGAGGTTCATGTAAGACATTTAGGTTCACAACCTACTTGTGCTATCTTCCTCTAGCAAAGTATCATGCAATATTCGAGACCAACAAGATTGACATTCAGGTCTATAAGATTGATGAGAAGACTCAGGATAGAACAAAGTATCCAATATATGAATGGAAACCTAAGATAAGGATGCATGATAATAGAAAGAACTACAACCATTTTGTAGACTTCTTTTTGTCACCAATGTATCATGAAATTACAAGCACTCCAATGCCTAGATTGCCTATGTCTTGTAGAGATTGCATCCAACTAGAAAGTCAAATACAATTAGTTGACTAGTTTTCCATGGAAGAATACACTGTGTTAAGGTTTTACAGATCAGTAGTAAAACCCTACAAACTTCCAATACATATTACATATGCTAGGTCCAATATGGAAAGCTAATGTACTGGGAGGGGAGGGGTGAATCAGTACTTCAAAACTTTTCTTCATCAGAAACTTTACTGTTAAGCATAAACTGAATATTGCTATAACATAATATAAAGCTAAAACATATAAATAGCATTCATACATGTTTCACTCCATAACACATATATTTTGGTTACGCAGAAACTCTTTGTTAGAGAGAAAAATTGCAGTGGGGATGGCACCCACAACTTCACTACTGCAATAATAAATGTTGCTTGGTTAGAGCTACATGTTTAGCTATTTCTGATAGCTTACCCTGTTAGGAGTATCAAGATCTTTAGATCTACCTTGCTAAAGGATTTTACAACACTTATACTAATTGTTGTACCTGGTTAAAGGCTTTACAATTTATAGACTTTGTTAGAGTCTTTTACCCTGTTAAAGGTTTCTCTTACAACTCTAAATAATACAATCAAAATCTTTACCAAATATCTGCAACTTCACATCTAAAATGTTATAGCAAATTCTATGTGCTCAATATGAAATTACCTTGGTCATAGCATACCTCGGTAATTGATAAATCAATTCGGCAAACCCTTCTATTTACTCTGTTCCTTAACTATTCTCTAAAATCTTTCTTGGTGACCTTTGAATGTCTCTATCAGTTGTAACAGTCACAACACATTGTGCTTTCTGATGATTTTGCCTTTCAACTTATCTATCACTCATGTCTTGCTTCATACTTTTTGATCCTCATTTCATGCAATATAAATAGATCTCTTATGACGGTGATCTGTTCATGCTTCTATCTTACAAAAATGATTCATCAAATTAATAACCATACAAATTATTTCATTGGATAGATGTCCTCAAAATCATACAAAATCTTAAGGTGCAATTTCCTATGTGATAACTATTCCTTGTTCCTTGATCTTGTAACATGCTTCCACATATGTGTCTAGGTTCAATGAATTTGGTAACATGTTTCACTTGGTTCATATTAACTCGGTATACCATCTTTACTGCTCGATAGACATAGAGCATTACTCGGTAGATAGCTCAGTGTATACTAGACTTTGTGACTTCTTTCTTATATATTCGACTGCTTTAGTGCTTACCGACTGAGTATTTCGGTAGTATTAACTGACTAGAGTATATAGGATAACTTTGGACATAAAACCGATGATAACTTAGTAAATAGTAACAACATAGAGGGTATTCGCATTGGAATATGTACAGTATATGGAGATTACAAATTTATTCTTTCATGGTCAGCAAATCAGGAACATATTTCCTTCCTTTCCTTTCTCATGTGGAGGGTTCACATTTGAGAGAAAAGGAATGAAAGTGGCACATGATTTTTTGACAATTTTTAGTTTCGGTGTTGACAATTACTAGCAGTATGATCCAATCACCATCATTCAAATAAGGATTATGATGAATAGGAACTCTGCAAGCAAATTTCAACATGAAAGTAAACCATTGCTAGAAAGCTTAAAAACATGGACCCCTGGGATGAGGTAAAAAAATAGATGGAGAAAATTGCCACTGACTATAAAATTTCAATAAAAGAATTGTCATCAAAAATTACAACATTGCACACACAGAGAACAATAGAGTAGGGCATCCAAAATCAAAATGAAAATAGGAGGTCCTACAATTTCTACCAAAAAGCTATCGATCCATCTAAGAAAGATATTCCAAAAAATATACTGGAACAATGTTAAGACAAACTTTGGACTCAAACCAAAATAAGTGATTTTTGGACTATGAGAAAGAATCTCGGTGAACCAAAGATCAGTGTAGATCTTGATATAATTGACGAGGATATTGAGTTTATCAAATTGTGGAATATGGAGCATCCCACAGAAGCATTTGACAAAAGTGATGATGAAAATGAGTATGAGATTTAGGTCACTCCAACAGCTACTATAGTCTCTACAAAATTAAGTGGAGTCGATGAGTCCATAAAGGAAAAATATAGCAAAGGGGCAACCATTATGGAAAAAATGGGTTTTGAAGGTGGTGGTCTGGGTCCCAAAGGAGAAGGCCCTTGGATTCCAATTGAAACACCACTTCCACCAAATTTTTTTGAGAAACTAGACATTAGAGTTGAATCATCAGATTCATCAAAGAAAGGTACTACTCATTCCCTTGCATCTCCATTTCAATTTTTTAGAGCATCAAATCCACCTTGTGACACTGCCACTGGTTGGGATGGCATGGGTACTAATACTAGTTGTCTTGAACAAGTGCAACAACAAGATATCTCTCACAGGAGGCCAATAGTAGTAGATACTATACAGAATCCCAATGATCAAGGCATTGTGAAGAAGAAAAAGGTTATGAAAACAATGGTGAGTACAAATCTATTCTTTGCAGCTTCAGAACAAAGCCCTCAAATGGGTCCAAAAAATCCATTTGCAAGTTTTAGTGGGGTAGGTTTAGGAATGGGTGTTGCTACTCTGCAAAATTCACTAGTAAGAACCATAAGCATAGGTGGAGACGCACACATCACTGCAATTGATATTCCACCTTTCAAAAATTTAATTGCTTCCACAGACCTGGATTTTTTTTACAATGATTTCTTTAATAAATTTTCACAAACAACAAATATGAATAAAGAGGATAAGAAGACATTGAAGAGGGGTGCCCTTACTACAACTTTAGAGGAACAACCTGCATCAAACAGGGTATTTCCCACATATGAACCAAACAAATATGATGTAATATGGTAGGGTAAACAACTAACAGTCACAATTCAAGAACCTTTTCATTATTCTTTCACCTTTATGGCTCTAATTTGGTGTCTTTTCACAATTCTTCAATCTTGGCCTTGGAGCCTCCATAGCTGATTTTCTGAACATGATTAACTATACAAGTGGAATATAACTAAAATAAAGACATGTTAGGATACCCATTTGACTCTTTTACAACATGTCTGGAAATTAGTATGGGTTACTTTGGAACATATGGCTATAAAATTGACTGGTAATGCTGCTACAAGGGTTCAAACTTGGGGTTTTCACTCTGAAGTGCAATGAACATCCATTCATAACTTTCAAAAAATACAAAAAGAGGTCAATCTCTTCAGTCCTATTTTATATAAGATATTTACATACTTTCCTTGAAATATTTATGAAGATCCAATGGTTAAAAGGAAAGTTATGGAATTTTTCTCAAGGTTGGGAACACTACGCTGGGTTTTGACCTGCACTCACCAATATTGCAATATCTTTCTCAAAACTTAATCAAATCACATGAGAAAAAATTTGAAATAAATTATATTCATATTAATTTCATATTCAATCAATGAGTGGGCTCTTATCCATACAGGTCCATACAATGGCTTCGAGCAAAACAAAATGTTAGAAAATGTAGAAAACTACATGTATTTTATTTAATAACTTATCAAAACCTTAAATTCCACTTCTACACTACTCTTCATGACCTTTCATGAGGTATTTTAACATTTTAAAACCCATTCCCAACCTTTGGTATCTGTCCAACAAAATTCCACATGACTTTTCAATTGATGACCCTTTCATATTCTAAATTTTGATAATTTTTTCAATATGATAATTTTGTAAGATTTCACAATATTTGGCAGCTTGACCCCATAATTACCTATAAACATAATCAATGACTCAAATACATTTGAAATGGCCTAAAACTTCAAATTTTACAATATTTCCTATTGGAGGCATAAAATGCACAAGGTTCTCCTTCACCATACAACTGACCTAAAAAGTTTCCAAGTCCCTTTGGAAATGTGTTGTAGCAACCTGTAATAACTTCAACTCTATCCTGGACTACTTCCTCTCTCTGAATATTTTCCTATCCTTTCCTTTGTGTTAGCTTTGTCTTCAACTCTGCCCCACTTTGCCTTTTACCATCTCTTTTTCTCTTTCCATCAGGTTCACTATTAGTCTTCTCATTCAAAAGGATGCAAGATTGTCCTTGCAAATATCATACATTCCTTATCTTCTCATATACTCCCATCATTGGAGTATTGATAAACACTTAAAATGGCTACAAATTCAAGGGCAATTTTGAGTCATATGTCCATCTCTCCTTGCTACTTCACCACACGAACAACAAACCATCCATCTCACCCAACAATAGATCCTGGAAGATGCCTCACTCTCCTTATGCCATGCACCTTCTACCCAGCTTAATATCTATTGGAGAATGGTCATAAAAGACCTCGTCTTGTCTACCCACACACAACCTCAGGAACTTCCTTCTTTCATCTATATGGAACAAGAGGCTACAACCAAACAACTTAGTAACACAAAATCCAAATCTTTTAGCAAGGTCCTGGTGTGGATTGCCTCCTTCGGTGGTCTATCTACACACTCTAGATATTCTATCTCTGATACCAATTTGATGTAAGATAGTATGGTAAACAAAAAAAAATCACAATTCAAGCACCTTTGAATTATTCTTTCACCTTTATGGCTCTAACTTAGTGCCTTTTCACAATTCTTCAATCTTGGCCTTGGAGCCCTCCATAACTGATTTTTTGATCATAATTAAATGTATGGGTGAAATATTAAAAAAATAAAGACATTTTAGGATACCCATTTTTCTCTTTTACAACATATCTATAAATTAGTATGGGTTACTTTGGAACATATGGCTATAAAATTGACTTGTAATGCTGCTACAAGGGTTCAAGCTCTGAATTTTCACTGTGAAGTGCAAAAAATAGTCATTCATAACGTCCAAAAATACACCAAATGAGGTCAATCTCTTCAGTCTTATTTTAGATAAGATAGTTACAAACTTTACTTGATTTTTTTATGAAGATCCAATGGTTAAAAATAAAGTTATGGCATTTTTCTTGAGACTGGGAACACTAGGCTGGGTTTATACCTGTACTCACCAAAATTGCAATATCTTGCACAAAGCTTAATAAAATCACATGAGAACAACTTTTAAATAAATTAAATTAATATTACTTTCACATACAATCAATAAGGAGTGAGAACTTATCCATACAGGTCCATACAATGGCTTGGAGTAGAGAAAATGTTAGGAAAATGTAGAAAACTACATGTATTTTATTCAATAATTATCAAAATCTTACATTCCATTTCTGCGCTACTCCTCACTACCTTTCATGAGCTATTTGAACATATTTAAACCCATTCCCAACCTTTGGTAACTATCTAATTGGTAACTATCTAACCAATTTCCACATGAATTTTCAATTGATGACCTTTCATATTCTAAATTTTGACAATTTTTTCAATATGATAATTTTGCAAGATTTCACAATATTTGACAACTTGACCCCATAATTACCTAGAAACCTAATCAAATGACTCAAATACATTTGAAATGGCCTAAAAACTAAATTTTTACAATATTCCCTATTGGAGGCATAAAATGCACAAGGTGCTCCTGCACCAAAAGATATGATGGAGTTCATGGTTGTTATGTCCTCAAATAAAGATAAAAATCCACCATAGAAGCAGATGGATCCCTTTGAATTTAATGTTAGCACCCTCCAAATGGATTTTTTCAAATTTAAAAAATGTGGACAAAATTAGTGTGTCAAAAAGACCAACGAAGTGATCTACATTTGACTACTCAAGGTGGAGAGAGAAAATAAAAAAGTTGGAGAAACAAATAGAAAAGTTACACGCAGGCCTAGAAAATGAAAAAGAAAAAAGGAAAGGAGCAGAAAACAAGGGCAATGAATTACATAGAAGGATAAAAAATTTAGCCTCTACATCAGCAATTGCAGAGCAAGAACGGATGGAGGCAGTACTGAAGGAACTGATGGAAAAATTGGATGAAAGCATTAAAAATATTGATGATGAAAGAGCCACTTCAACAAAATTATACAAAAGGTGGGTGTCTGCTACTACCTTAAACAAAAATTTATAGAACCAATTGGAGCAAGAGACGGAAAAAGAAAAACATTTGGAAGAGAAAGCAGAGGAAAAAAGAAAAAAATGTGCACAAATGAAAGAAGAGCTAAAAAATGCAAATAATAAAATTAAAACTTTGGAAGACAATATGAAAAATATAGTGAAGTATATAAAAGAAAACATTTGGGGGCAAATAATGCAGAGGAGTGACAATTTTTCTAAATGGTTTAAATTGAATGAAAGTCTGAGAGTAATGTTTTGGAAGCTCAAAGACCACATTGAGAAGAACATAAATGTTTATTCAAAAGAGAATATTGCGAAACAAATTTTGCAAGAAGTCTCCAGCACTAGTGACAACTATTTGGAATCCAAGGTAATTAAGAGCCACATTGATGCCTCAGTAAAGGTATCATCTATCATTCAAAAATGCAAGAAACTAAGGGAAGCATAGGAAATTGCGAAGAAAGATGAGAAAAAGATAATTAAGCTACAAGAAAAGACAACCAAATTGTTAAATCTTGGTTTGCTGAAGAGTGTTGACAGAGAAAATAAATTCATTGGAAAAGAAGCTTTCAAAAAAATGTGGAGGACAAAATGAAGTTTGAATTAGACTTGCTTCCTCAGGACACAACTCCACAAAACTTTCTAAATTTCATCAAATCATTGACAACTTTGTATGCGGTATTGGGTGAAATAGTGGAGTCAAGTCACTCTTCCAAATATGGCTTGCTGACGAAGTTGCAGTTGACTTACTATACTTTAAAATAAACTGGACTTCCATTAGATGGAGAGTGGAGCACCCTACAAAAACTGGCACATATATCTCATGAAACATAGTATGTATTGCATAGTTTTCGTCTTTTACTCTTAATTTCAAGGTTTTTTTTGCTTTGGCATCGCTTTAAATTAATTTGTTTTATGAATAGGAAAAATGCAGCACTCAATATTACTAATCCAACCTATGATGCACCCCTTCTACCTTATAAATTTGTATTCTCAATTTCTCTCATATTTTTACTTTTCTGCCTTTCTCTATTTCTGATTTCTAGGTTTTGTGCACTCCTATTCTCTATATTTGATTTTTTATGGCTTGAATTAAGTTTTAATTTTGAACTCTATTTTTTGAACAGGATGAGGAGACATGTAGTAGTTGCTAAATTTCTAATACAACCTATGATGGTCATAGATACCTTCAGCCTCGTAAAATTGTATTGAGTTTGTGATACTGATGGGACAATAGATTTAGTGCCTTGGTAATTGATTTTGATGTTGAGTCTTCACATGTTCCAAATAGACTTGAAGCTGTTGTAGCTCCCTTGTTTCTATAAAAGGGAATTCAGGGTCATTTGCAAAGGGTTATGAAATTTTGTATAGACTTTTGCATAGAGAATCACACAGAGTTGTGTATTGAATGAATTGTATCATATGGATATATTTTGAAAGAATTAATGAAAATATCAACATGTCTAAATAAACATCACTCTATCAATAAACACATTACGCTCTTTTATTTTTCTATTTTCTATCTAAAATTAGAAAGTTGAAAAATACAGTTGCAAATCAATATTAAATTTTAACTGCAAGAAGTTGATAGACACATAAAATATCATCAATTTATCAACCACAATAATTATTTTTTGTAATATGAATGATGAAATACAGTAATAAGATTAATAAATACCTAGGAATTTCTAGTGCTAAATCTCTTAAAGTTGTCATTCTTCCTCAACAAATTCAGAGCTTCCTTGATTCTTGTCTTTGTTTTCTTCACTCCGAGTTTGCATACCTCCGTTGAACTGCATCTCAATGCTACTAGTAGGTCCATTACATGAGTCAACTGTCTCATTGCCATATTGGTTTGAAGTGTTGCCCAAACCTCTTCTTTCACATTTGGACCTTCAGATATTCAGTTCCCTATCATAAGAAAAAGTGTGGTCATCATACCTAGATGTATAGAGCCTCAAGAAATTTTCCAATTTCTTGTCTAGTTTGTTTCTTAGCTTTGATTTTAGGAACCCCAAAGCACTGAAAACTCTCTCATCCTCCACCAAACCCAACATAATGGTAAGACCTAAATCAACAAGCTTGAAATATTCTGATATTGAATCACGCATCACTTCACTCTAACCTAGATTTGTCCAAATCCTTGTTACTGATCCCTCTTCATGGGGGTTCTCTAGTACGTCATATTGTTCCGTCATAGTGTATGAAAAATGGGTTGATTCCTCTCTAGGAAGAGTTTCATTTAAAATTCCATTTATAGTTACTCCATTGAATTCTTTGGATTTGCAAAATTGATTTATCAAAGTGAGTTTCTTAGTTCAAAAATTAGCTGAACTCTTGAGGTTCCAATATTGAGGAAACACAATAGAAATGCCTTCAAGAAGTTTCTCAAGAGGGAATATTCTTCTAATATGTGAGGAAAGATCATAGGCAATTTTCTTCATAGAAGCAGTTACATACTCAACAATCTTGCTAAACTCTTCCCTTGTAACTCTTGCTAGTCGCTTCTTGGGGCACTTTCCTGGTTCCTTGGCCTCGACCATGGAAAAGAAGTGCATTGGTATCTCAATTCCAAATACACTGGCACATAAATCCCTATTTGTACCAATCTGTAAAAACTTATCAGGATTGTTCAAATTTGTGAGTGTCCGCCACTTAGCAAATTTTTCATCAGATAATGTTGGCTAAGAGCCATAGAGATTATCGAGGGTGAGGCATGTCATCTTACACAACTTAGCATGTTTTGCAATATACATAGCTCTTTGTTGGGATTTTTCCATATTATTCATCATTTCCTCTAGCATGGGGGAAAGAGCTTCTAAAGTTAAGAGTGTCTCTATATTACTTAACCTCGGAAGAAGGTTAGAAAATTTTGGTTGCCTCGATTCGTGATGATTTGTGTGAAATAGTCCAATCAAGGATGGATATTCTAAAAAAACTCAATGCACTGGTCCATCTAAAGAGATCCATCTAGTATCCTTATCCTTAAGAATATTGTTACTATCAGTTATTCCATCAGCAAAGTGTTGAAATTCCATAAATCGTTTGGGACTTCAACAAAAGTGTGAGTAGAGCTCTTTGATTAAATGGACTTGTACAAATATTAACATTTACCAAACCATTTCAAATAAGGGAAATTTTTTTTCTAAGTATTTGACTTTTAACTCAAGATTATATTTACTTTACTCATTAACCACCATATGCAATTAATTATTATGGGGCAGATATTACAATACTGAACATTATGAGAAATTTCACCCAACACTTCCATATCAATCTCATTACTTTAAAAATTTCTTTTCAAGTCTTCAATCAAAGATATTGCCTCACTATTTGAGTGTTCTTGACCCATCCATTGCTAAAGCTTATTATACTTACAGTCAGAATTCCCCAATTGGTCAATGCTTACTCTAGTTAAGGAGTCATTCTTATCATAAGAAGTGAGAAAAGAATGGTTATCCATAATTTTGGCTATGTCTTTTGTAGGGATAGAGGATTCACTCAAGTTCCCATGGAATAGGTTATTCAACCCAAGCTCATACTCCTTAGTGTTTAAACTTTGGGAAGCCATAAGTCTATATCTTCTTCTAACTGGCATATTGGATGTAGGTGAAAGGGTAATAAAACTCATGCAAAAAGAGGGAAAATCTATGTGGATGGATTTTTATTCACAATAACTCTTATGCAAGCTAAATTCCTGATTAAGCAATATTAAATTGTAATAGAATGATTGATTAACCAATTAATTAAATCATATTCATTAAATAAATGAATAATTATTGATTCTAAATATAAAAATAACTTACAATAACAATCATATTTGAGCATAAAAATAAAAAATTATGCAACCCATAAGTGAATTTTATCTAAATTTTTAGAGTTTTTTGTGAACTAATCCTACAAATTTATGTAATTTAAGTGTAAATGATGTGGTTCATAAATGATTGCAAATTTAATTGAATTATATGTGTACCAATCAAATTTGAAATGAAAAATCATAAATAATGCAAGCACTACATTAGGTTAACGAAAATGTGATGAAGAGAAATGGGGATTATAAGTTTAGGCATGCACAATAGACGTATTTCCACAACATAAATTAAGGAGGAAATGATGAAATCCTAGCTTTCTTAATTCACAAGAAAAGTTAAACCTTTACCATAAAACACAAGAAAGGACAATGTAACAAGGTAGATGATGCATTAAGTAGGAGGTTACTAACAGTGCATGAAATGCAGCTCAAAAGAATTGGAGTAGATAGATTCAAGAATTTGTATGAAGAAGATGAGGATTTTGTTGTGTTAGGTCCCGAAGACAATTGAGAGGGGGGGGTGAATCAGTTGTTGAATAAATTCAAACCAAAAACAACTTAACCAACTTAATGCTTAATACCAGTAAACCAGTTAAGTATGCCGATAGATAGTTTTAATAGTTAATTGCTATACCGATAAAGATTAATGCATGAAACATAAACACAAAGTCATCCACAACACATGACACCAATATTTGTACGTGGAAACCCTGTAAGGGGAAAAACCATGCTGGGAAGGCCTACCCACAATCAGATGATACTACTACAAATAATAAGTGTACATAAATGGGGTATGCACATGCAGAAAGGCCAATAGCCTAGAGCTCACTACTCAATCACAAAATGGGAGTCACACTGACTACAGTAGGATGGTTAAATCCAATAAGAATTAAGTACCGGTGTAATGCTGATATGCTTTCACAAAAACCTAGTTTCACCTTCAAATGATGTCTATGTGTATTGCACTACTTAATCTCACATATACCTTCAAACAATTCTTTTCTGCATTCCACACTTGATCTTACAAATAAGATCTTGCCTTTATACCATAACCTAAGACCAATTTTAGTAGGTCGGCTCTACAAGATATTATAAAAAAAACATTTTACAAAAAAATATAATATCCGATGCAATAATTGATTGAACATGTCATCTTAATGCATTTACAACAATAATTAATCATTTCCATAGCGTGCCATGCTGATCTGGAAAAGATAAACCTGCTAGTGTAGCCCTAGACTATTTGCCGGTAAAAGCAAATATGCAAATATGAATATACCAATGATTAATTCATTAAGATAAGATGTCCACACCATGTCTTAGATATTACCAAGTGTCTTCCATATCATTCCAAGTGTCGGTGATCATTATATTCTTCCGGTGAACCATATACCAGTAACTGTGCAATAGTTACTTGCTTTCCAGTGAATGATGCTGGATCTCCAAAGTGCTAGTGTTTTAGTAGGTGTTGACATCAATGACAAAACCATACCAAAATACCAACAATCTCCCCCTTTTGCATTGATGGCAACACAAGATGGAAAAACCATGAAAGTGCCAAAATAGAAATGCCAAAAACCAACAATCTCCAAAAAGATCATAACCAGAATACAGAGAGTAATAGTCTCTCCGAAACAACAATCTCTCCCCCTGGGAGCAACATGTGTTATCCAAAGTTCCTCAAAAGATAATGTGTTTTTCCATAGATATCTCTCCCCCTTTGACATCAAATGCCAAAGTTATAATAAAAAAAATTTCATATACAAAATACGAATCAATTCAATATGCCAACTACTCCCCTTGAGAAGTAGCTTCCTCATCAAAGACTAGAGTAAAAGATTTGTCTGATAGTTCTGCCGGTTGATGACAATCATCAACTGTCTAAGTCTCTACCGGTGGTGGTATGACTCCAAGCTGATCTCTGAGATATTCAAAAGTCTCCTTAGGAAAAGGTTTTGTAAAGATATCTACAAGCTATTCTTTAGTATTCACATAAACTAGTTTTATCTCCTTTTCTTCAACTTTTTCCCTTAGAAAATTCAGTTTGATAGAAACATGTTTTGTTTTAGAATGTAGTACTGGATTCTTAGATATATCAATTTTTGTAGTGTTATCAAAATATATAGTAATAGGTTCCTTGCATTTTACCTTTATGTCTTTCAACATTTTCTTAAGCCATAGTACCTGTGTACAATTAGTTGTTGGTGCAACATATTCTAATTTTGCTATTGATAAAGATGTACAACTCTGTTTTTTACTCAACCAAGAAACTAGTCTATTTCAAAGAAAGAATACTCCGTCGTTGGTGGCTTTTCTATCATCCATATCTACTACCCAATTTGTATCTGTGTATGCACATAATTCAAAGTTTTCATCCCTAGGATACCATAATCCAATATTTGTAGTGCCTTGTAAGTACAAAAAAACCCTTTTTATTGTTGATTCATGATTTTCTCTAGGATTACTTTGAAATCTTGAAACAATACACACTGCATTCATAATATTAGGTTTGGTTTGTGTCAAATACAGTAAACCTCCTATCATAGATTTGTATCTAGTTGGATTAACAGGTGTAGATTTATCCTTTTGAGATAATTTTTCATTTGTAGTCATAGGTGTACTTACCGGTTTAGAGTTCTCCATCCCAAATTTCTTTAGTAACTCTTTCAAGTATTTGGATTGACTCAAGAATATACCTTTATCAGTCTGTGAAATCTGGAATCCTAAAAATAATTTTATTTCTTCAATCATAGACATTTCAAATTCTTGCTACATTTTACTAGAAAATTCCTTACATAAACCATCTTCTCCTCCAAAACAAATACTTCTATAATCAAGATGTCATCATTAGTTATTTTGTAATATAAATTGTTGTTTGCATTTCCTTTAGTAAAACCAATCTTTAAAAGATACTTATCCAATCTTGCATACCAAGCTCTTGGAGCTTGTTTTAATCCGTACAGAGCTTTTCTTAACCTACAAACCATATCATTGTCATCTGTCAAAGAAAAACCTTCAGGTTATTCAATGTATACTTCCTCTTCAAGATCTCCATTCAAAAATGCACATTTAATATCCATTTGATAAACTTTGTAGTTCTTGTGTGTTGTGAAAGCCAAGAATAATATGACTGCCTCAATTCTGGCTACCGGTGCAAATGTTTCATTGTAATCAACTCCTTTTTTCTGAGAATATCCCTTACACACTAGTCTTGCTTTATTTCTGACAACCTTACCATCTTCATTAAGTTTGTTCCTGAATACCCATTTGGTTCCAATTACATTTTTATATTTAGGCCTGGGAACTAATGTCCAAGTGTTATTTTTCTCAATTTGTTCTTGTTCTTCTTCCATAGCTTTAATCCAAAATTTATCTTCACATGCCTCATTAACAGATGATGGTTCAATTTGAGAAATAAGACATACCTCTTCATTTGTCAATCTTCCTCTTGTCATAACTCCTTTAAACTTGTTTCCAATTATCTGATATTTAGATTGATTAAATCTTACATACCGGGGTGTCTTTTGTTTGTTGTTGTTCTTCAATTATTGTGGAATCCTCAGATGGTACCGAGGTAACTGGATCTTCACTCTATACTGGTGGATTTAGTGTAGGTACATTTGTCACAATTTCTATTGCTAGTTCAGAGTCTATATACCTTGAAGTTCCTCTGAATTGTTCATCAATTTTTACATTTGTACTCTCAACAATTTTCTGCAATCTCTTGTTAAAATATCTATATGCCTTGCTCTTAGATGAATAACCAAGAAATATTCCTTCATCACTTCTAGGATCAAATTTGCCAATATACTCATCTCTTCTGATATAACATTTACTTCCAAAATTTCTAAAATACTTAAGAGTAGGAGTATTACCAAACCATAGTTCATGAGGGGTCTTACTGGTTTCACCTTTGATGTGAGCTTTGTTGAATGTATAGACCATTGTGCTGATTGCTTCTCTCCAATATACATGTGGTAAATTTGCTTCTGATAACATACTTCTTGCTGCATCCAAGATAGTTCTATTTTTCCTTTCAACAACTCCATTCTGCTGTGGTGTCTGAGGTGCTGATAGCTGTCTTCTGATTCCATTCACTTCATAGAATGTAATAAAGTCCTTAGATGTGAATTCTCCTCCTTGATCTAATCTTAAGCATTTGATTTTCTTACTGGTTTCATTTTCAACCATTGCTTTGAATAGTTTGAACTTTCCAAGTGCTTCTAATTTTTCTCTAAGAAAAGTAACCCAACACATTCTAGAATAGTCATCAATGATTAGCATGAAATATCTATCACCTTGTAAGCTTTGAGTTCTTGCTCGACCACATAAATCAGTGTGAATCAAATCAAGAACATTATTGGATGTTTTTGGAATGCTTTTGAAACTAGCTTTAACTTGTTTTTGAAATTGACATTCCTTACATATTGTATTTTGAGGTTTGACAATTTTGGGTAGATGTCTAGTTGCCTTAGTAGTACTTATCTTTACCATGCAATCAAAGTTTACATGACAGAGTCTCATATGGCATAACCAACTTTCATCTGTATGTGCAATCAAGCATGTATTTTCACTATTATTCAAATGAAAGATATTACCTCTAGTCCGATTACCAGTTGCAATTTCCAAACTAGTTCTATTCATGATTTTGCATTTTCCATTTTTAAATTGTAACTGAAATCCTTTCTCAACTAATTGACCAACACTCAAAAGATTATGCTTTAATCCTTCAACATAGTAGACATTATTAGTGTTATGCTTACCATCAAGAGATATTGTACCCTTACCTTTGATTGAATAGGCTTTGTCATCTCCAAATCTTACTAAACCTCCATTGTATTCTTGAAAGTTGAAGAATTTACCTTTGTCTCATGTCATATGATGTGAGCATCCCGAGTCAATGATCATTCATCCTTTCTTCAAGTTTAGTTGCTAGGGCTTCTTCTACTAGTTGAGCAGTAGGTGCCGGTTGATCTTCTGTTATAGCAACAAAAACCCATCCATTGTTTGTTGGATCCTCATTAGAATCATCTTTCACACTTTTATCAGCAATGTAACAAGATTTTTCTTTGTTCTTCTTAAATCTGTATCTCTGATATTCAGGATTAGGCTTGTATGTTCTTCTAGCTTCTTCTCTTAGTCTAGCATGTCTATTAGGGCATCTCAAAGCCATATGACCAATCTTATTGTAGTTAAAACATTTAAAGGGTGCTTTACCTTCATACTTACTTCCAACTGGACCTTTAGGCATTTTCCTTGCAAATAGTGCTTCAAGTTCTTCAAGTTTTTCATTTTCTTTCCTACTTTCTTCAAATTCTCTTCCATAAAAGGCTTTTGAGTCAGATTTGTCAAATGATGGAGTAGATGATGTTGATTCTTTAAAGGCTAAATCTGTCTTAATAGTAGCAACAGGACCAAATTCTTCAATTTCAAAAGATGAAAGTTTCCCAATCAATGTATCCCTAGTTACTGATGTATTAGGCATTGTTCTTAACTCATTTATAGCAGTAACCTTCATTTTATATGCTAGTGGAAATCACCTTAAAACTTTTGAGACAATTTCATCCTCACTTAAGGTTCCTCCACAATATTTAATACCCAAAACAAATTCATTTACTCTTTCGATAAAAGTAGAAATCCTTTCATCTTCTTCCATTTTCAGATGTTCATACCTGACCTGGAACCTTTCAAGTTTTGCAATTTTGACTGTGGAATCTCCTTCATTCATTTTTTCCAAATGATTCCAAATAGCTTTAGGAGTAGACCTATCTGATAGTCCCATGATTTGTTGATCTGATAATGCGCTCAAAAGTGCTTCTCTTGCTTTGCAATCATTTTCCTCATCTTTAGCCAAGTTAGTTGGACTGGGCTAACCAGGTACAACAACAGTATAACCCTTCTTTGTAACTTCCCAGACGTCTTTTCCAATGCAATTTAGATGTGTCTCCATTCTGATCTTCCATATGCCATAGTTGATTTCATCAAATTTAGGACTCTCCTTCCTGAAATAATTAGTAGACATTGGATCTCCTCAAGCTATTAAACTTTTGCAAAAGAGGATTAAGCTCTGATACCAATTGTTAGGTCCTAGAGACAACTGAGAGGGGGGGGGTTGAATCAGTTGTCAAATAAATTCAAACCAAAAACAACTTAACCAACTTAATGCTTAATATTGGTAAACCAGTTAAGTATGTCGATAGACAGTTTTAATAGTTAATTGCTATACCAGTAAAGATTAATGCATGAAACATAAACACAAAGTCATCCACAACACATGACACCAATATTTGTATGTGGAAACCCTGTAAGGGGAAAAACCATGGTGGGAAACCTTACCCACAATCAAATGATACTACTGCAAATAGTAAGTGTACATAAATGGAGTCTGCACATGCAGAAATGCCAATAGCCTAGAGCTCACTTCTCAATCACAGAATGGGAGTCACACTGACTACAGTTGGATGGTTAAATCCAATAAGAATGTACTGCACAAAATAGCATCTTCATATGTTGGATTCAGTACCGGTGTAATGCTGATATGCTTTCACAAAAACCTAGTTTCACCTTCAAATGATGTCTACGTGTTTTGCACTACTTAATCTTGCATATACCTTCACACAATTCTTTTTCACATTCCACACTTGATCTTACAAATAAGATCTTACCTTTATACCATAACCTAAGACCAGTTTTAGTAGGTCGGCTCTACAAGATATTATAATAAAAACATTTTACAAACAATATAATATCCGATGCAATAACCGATTTAACATGTCAGCTTAATGCATTCACAAAAATAATTAATCATTTCCATAGCGTGCCATGCTGATCTGGAAAAGATAAACCTATCGGTGTAACCCTAGATAACCCTGGACCTATTTGCCGGTAAAAGAAAATATGCAAATATGAATATGCTAATGATTAATTCATTAAGATAATATGTCCACATGATGTCTTCAATATTACCAAGTGTCTTCCATATCATTCCAAGTGTTGGTGATCATTATATCCCATCGGTGAACCATATACTAGTAACTGTGCAATAGCTACTTGCTTGTCGGTGAATGCTGTTGGATCTCCAAAGTGCTACTGTTTTAGTAGGTGTTGACATCAATGACAAAACCATACCAAAATACCAACATGCTGCTACCTACAAGGTTCTCCAAGGATTTGGAAACCATTTCCATAGTAAGTATGTAGATTACACCTTGCAAGATGGTCTTTTGTTCAAAGGAGGGCAGCTATGTGTACCTAGAGGGTGTATGAGGGAAAACTTGATGCAAGAAAAGCATAATGGATGCTTGAAAAAGACTAAGGAACTAGTCCAAAGATTCTTCTTCTAGCCTAAGATGAAAAGAGATATCAAAAGATATGTGGAGAAATGTGTGGTTTGTCAAAGAGCTAAGGGTACATCTTCTAATGCTGGTCTTTATCAGCCTTTACATATTCCCAATTGGCCATGGGAGTGTGTAAGTATGGACTTTGTGGTTGGTTTGCCAAAAGCCAAATCAGGTTTTGATAGCATTTATGTTGTGGAAGATAGGTTTAGTAAGATGGCTGACTTTATTCCATGCAAGGTCACTCATGATGTCAACCATATTTCTCACTTGTTTATCAAAGAAGTTATTAGGATTCATGGTTTACCTATCAGCATTGTGTCAGATATGGATGCAAAGTTTATTGGTCATTTTTGGAAGACTTTGTGGCAAAGATTAGGCATTAATTTGTCTTTCATTTCAGCCTATCATCCTTGAACAGATGGTCAAACTGAGGTGGTCAATAGAACACTTGGGAAACTACTTAGATAGCTAACAAAAGAGTATGGTCAAGCTTGGGATCAAATCATCCATCAAGTTGAGTTGGCTTACAATGATAGTGTGAATAGGTCCACCAGTAAAAGTCCTTTTGAAGTGGTGTATGGCATTAATCCTAGAAGATTTTTGGAGCTTATGGATGTGGGAAAGATGGGAAAATAGGGTGGACATGCCTTGGACATGGCCCAATCAATGCAAGAGGTTCATGAGAAGGTTAGGACAACCCTATTGGACACTACTCAAAAGATCAAAGATAAAGTCGATGAAAAAAGGAAAGATATCCAATTTGTTGTTGGTGATATTGTGATGGTTCATTTGAACAAAGAAAGACTTTAGAAAGGTGTCCCTAGTAAGCTTCAGATGAGAAGGATAGGTCCTTGCAAAGTTTTGGCCAAGTATGGCAACAATGCATACAAGGTAGACTTACCCAATGATATGGCTTTATCACCAATCCTCAATGTAGCAAATTTGGAGCAGTACAAGGGCACACTTCTAGTAGAAGATAGTAGAGTTTTAGAAGTCTCTCAAGCACTCTCAAACCTTCCCTTACCAGTTGCACCCATTCCCCAAGCTGAGAAGGTGTTAGATTCAAGAATTTTGAAGAAAACAAGGCATACCACCTACATGGAGCACTTGGTCAAGTGGAATCACCTTCTAGAATTAGAGGCTAATTGGATACCTAAGGTAGACTTATCTAAGCATGGAATTCCATTTTTTTTGCTACCTCAAGGAGTCACTTGACTTCTTTTCTTTGGGGGAGTATGGTGCAGGAGCACCTAGTTTTGAGTCCAGTTTCTTCATTTTGGTGTGCTTGTTCATAGTTTGGTTTGGAGTGGTGAGTAAGAGTCTTCTCTTAGGTCTTAATATTCTTTTTAAATGCTTTGGTAGGTTGAATATCCTTAGGACAATGCATTTTCTCAATTTTGGCTTGTAAGCCCTTGTAAGCCTAAAATGGCAAAAACTTGCATTTTGATGAAAAAATGCCTTGAATAGACTTGTTTGGAATTTGGACATGTAAATGTAATGGTTTTTACTCATCTTAGATGGTTTGGAGGGGATAGTCAATCATGTCAGGCCAAAGAGAACATTTTGGCAAAAGTTGTCAAAGTTGCTTGATAATTTTTTGCAACGGTGAGCAACTTTTTGCATTTTTCTGCAAAGAGTTGATTATAGAACCGATGGAGAGTTAGTTAGGAAAAAATGGGCATATAAAAGCTTTGAGAATCAATTTAATTAGGTTTTTCAATGCCTGGAGTAGATTGGAATACATCTTGACACCAATTTTGAGGTTTTACTTTGCATCTTGTCAAGAATTAGAGCATCAATCCGTACTTAATGGATTGATTGTATTGATGCACCTTTATTATTATTTTTTTCATGTTATTTTAGTACACAAGAAGCAATTTGATTAGTTTATTTGCATGTTTTAATTGAGTTTCCAATTTTGTAAGCTCTCAGCCTGAGCAAGGGTTTGAGAGGGCGAGACATGGTTCCAGCTTGAAGTCCTTTGAGTTCTCCTCAATAACCCTTGGTACTTGATCCCTGGAGCCTTTGTATAGTGTATATACATTTTATTTTCCTTTGGAGGTCATTGAAATTCCAATGAGCATCATTTCCTAGGCGAGCTCAGTCATAGCCCGGTTAGGAAATGATTGAGATTATGCAAGTGTTTGCAGGAAAGAGCAAGGTTGGAGTTGAAGAGTGTTTGGGATGAACAAGTGATGTGTGACATAACATTTTTTGTGAATTTGGAGGCGTGGAAGATCAAGTAAGACACCTAAACCTTGGAAAAAGACCAAAACAAGCCCAAAACCACCTAAAACAAGCATTTATTGGGTTCCGTACCTGTACGGTTAGACTTAGATTCCTAAATTTAGAATTTAGAAAGTACTTCCAAAAGGGTATCCTAATCAGAAAAGACTTTGTGTGAGTCTTTGGAGAAGTTGGGATAAAATTCACAAAACCGGTTTGGTAGGGTTAATTGGGGCTCTAGAGCTACTAGGCCTAGAAAGTAGGAAAAGGATGGTGTGATGGGGAAAATAATTAAACCCTCACTCAAAGAAAACTTATTTCCTTAGGAAAACATCAAAAACACCTACTACAACCCCTGCAAGCACTTGTGAAGAGTTTTAGAGTAGATGGTTGGATTTACCCAAGTGAATCTCAACCATGCTTGAGCAATCAAGGAGCACATCTAGATTGGGAGCACTCCTAGGGAGCTTAGGTGTCCAAATTTTTTTGAGTAAAATATGAACAAAGCATGAAGCCCACTAGGACAACATTTGACTTCCCTTAAACAAGGTGTAAGCTCTCTTTGAGTAACCTCTCCATCAAAAGGATTGATGAAATAACAAACACCATTAGAGGGCTTGGAGAAGAAATAAAAGATGAGGTGGTAGTAGAGAAAGTACTTATATACCTCATACCTAAGTATGATACAAAGGTTTCAACAATAGAAGAAGAAAAAGATTTGAAAGTATTTACAATGGATGAGTTGTATGGTTCTCTAACTGCTTATGAAATAAGGACTGTGGGTACTTAGGCTGTAAGGAAAGAAGTTGCATTCAAAACATCAAGAAAAGGAAAAGAAGAGTCTTCTCATGATATAATCGATGAAGAATCTAATGATATCATGGAAAACTTTATCAAAAGACTCAAGATGGGTTTAGGAAAATACAAAGGCAAGTTGCCCCTGAAATGTTTCAACTATGGAAAGATTAGACATTTTGTTGTCAAATGTCCCTATGGTGATAAGCATGAAGATAATCAATCAAGTGGTAGAAGATCATACAGTAAGGATAGGATGAAGAATGTGTACCAGCATGGTAAAAGAGGCAACCAGAAGCAGAACAGTCTTTACACAAATGAAAATGATACCACAGATGAGGAGAGTATCTCAGATGGCTATTGCAATCAAGATGATGTCAGTGCAACCCTTTTCATGGCCCAAGAGGTTTCGATACCTGAAGAAGGAGAAGGGGAAGAGAAATAAGGAGAAGTAGATCTTGAAGTAGAGCTCATCAATGCCTTAGAAGAGTTGAAGAAAACAAGAATAGATCTAAACAAGGTGAAAAAGATCATAGCTAAAGAACAAGAGATGTTGGAGAAATCTCTTGGAGATTCCAAGAAAAAAATTGAAGATCTAAAACTTCAATTGGAAGAAGCCAAGAGTATCTATGAAGTTACTATCACTGGCTTGAGTAAAAGGGAGAAGGAGCATCAAAACCTATAAGAAGAAATTATCAAGCTCCAGAAGGAATTAGAGAAAAGCAAGGAAGAAATGAAAGTGAGATGAAAATATGAAGGCAACAATGAAGATTTATACAAGATGTTGAGAAAATAGAAGCAATCTAAAGATACCAGTGGCTTAGGATTTGAAGAGGGTCAAAGTTCAAATAGAAAAGACACATCCAGTAAGGAGATACTATTTACTTCTTCAAATGAAGGTGAAGAGAAGAAGATATTCATGATAAGAAAAGATACTAGTAAGAAGACATGCAAATGATGTTAAGAACCGTCACACAAACCAATATACACAATCAATGAACTGAAGACTATACTCAATGAACTGACATGTAGATCCAAGGAGAAATGCAAGAGTTCACCATGAAGGATTCACCAAAGTTAGCAGCATGAAAGGAAGACCTCCAGTGAGGCAGTCATTTGCAGGACCAAGACAATCTAACTGGTATGTTCCAAACTTTCATGGTTATTGTCACCGATATAATAAGTTTGGTCATAGAATGGTAGACTATAGGAAAATGAATGTTAACCCCATTTTTGAGAGTAGAAACTCATTTGCTGCATTACAAGGTACACATTTCACTTGTTATAATTGCAATGAGTTTGGTCATACGAGTTATGAGTGTAGGAGAAATGTGCAGATGTGCTACAAGAAAACTTTGGACACATATTTCAATGCTAATGTAAAATGTTACAAGTGTCAAAATGTTTGTCACATAGCAAGGCATTGTGAGCTAAGAACTACCAAGCAAAAGAAAAGAGTACTAGATTAGAAGATAGAAACTAAACCAAAACACAAGATGAGAGAAGAGGATAATAAAGAAGAGAAACATGTTTGGATAGAGAAGGAGAAGAACAAGGCAGTCCCAAGCTTGTTTGTGAAGACTTCTCTACATGCTGAAAGGAAGAATTTATAGGTAGTTAATAGTGGTTGCTCAAATGACATGACCGGAGAGAAGAAATTTTTTATCAAGCTTGATGATTGAAATGGTGGTTCTGTCCATTTTGGTGACAACTCCTCCATCAATATTAAAGGTTGTGGTACATTGAATATTGATGGTAAGCTTAAGGCTCATGATTTGTACTACATGGAAGGACTAAAGAATAATCTACTGAGTGTAAGTTAGATGTGTGGAAAAGGGTACAAGTTCACATTTGACTCTACCAGTTGTCAGATAAGAAAGGAGAGTATCGGTCAGGTTGTGGTAGAAGGAAAAAGAAAATACAATAA
Organism: Cryptomeria japonica; assembly: GCF_030272615.1. Taxonomy (NCBI): domain Eukaryota; kingdom Viridiplantae; phylum Streptophyta; class Pinopsida; order Cupressales; family Cupressaceae; genus Cryptomeria; species Cryptomeria japonica. Next base: position 835,521,773 of record NC_081407.1, on the reverse strand, counting down.
TGTCTACAAACCAAAGGAATGTTATGAGGCCCAATGCATGATGGGATAGGTTGATGAAAGATGGTTGTGGCACCAGAGATTAGGCCATGTGAACTTTAAAAATCTGGTGAAAATAAGCAAGAACCAGTATGTAAGAAACATTCCACAAATAATGAAATCAGAAATAACTTTTTGTGATGAATGCATTAGAGGCAAAAAAATCAAAGTAATTTGCAAAACAAAAGAGTACAATACCTCAAGACCTCTGGAATTAGTCCATACAGATTTGTGTGGGCCAACAAGGACAAGGGCTCTGACCGGTGAGAGATACTTCATGCTATTCATTGATGACTACTCAAGGATGACTTTGATGGTATGATGAAAGAATAAGTATCCTATCAACTACTGAGAGGGGGGAGTGAATTAGTAGATAGAAAAACTGATACAAACTTCACCAATCTCAAAAATCAATCTCTCAAAGTAAACTTAGAACTGTCAATGTAATACCACTATCAAGATAAAAACTCATAAGATAAACCGGTTGACTGTTACAACAAATTAACAGTAAACAACTTCAAACTCATAAATATCCAACTACTTTTTCATATGTCAACAGACTTCATTTCTCAATACTTCTAGTTGTCATAACTTATCAAAGTAGTTAAGTAAATCAACCATAAGAAACATAACCACAAAAACATTCACCACTTGACACAAATTTTTTTGACGTGGAAACCCAAATGGGAAAAACCACCGTGAGATGAGACTCACAAGATAACTATCTGAACTCTTTTGAAGTTTTCCCTATTAGGAGCCTATCCTGTTAAACCTTTACAAAAGTCCTGTTAAGAACTGGTCCTATTAGGAATCACATGGTTAAGGGATTGACTATAATGCCTTCTTAGAAGCAATACCCTATAAGGAGTAACCTCGGTAGAGGATTTGAAAATCCAAGATAATGGATCACCTTGTTAGAGGATTTGAATAGTAACAAGCTTGTTAGAGCTTACCCAGTTAGGGGAATTCAATTATGCTACAATTGTTAGAAAACAATAGGAGTTTGCTAATCTGTCTGAATAGCACTACACTTGCTTGATCAGATCTGTTTCATGCTCCTATTTGCCTTCACTCAAACTACAGATACATTATCTGATTTGGCAACCACACACTCAACTAATATTTGCTAACTCTTTGCTAACACTTAAACTAAATGACTTCATTGACCTTATAAAAAACCGATTAGGTTGGTAACACAACAAAAATCTAATTCTCATACAGATTACAAACAAGTCGGTTCCAGTATGACCATTAGATTACATAGAAATCTCTACACATCAATCAAGAAAACCTTGATCGCTCCTTGATCATCGCTTCATCAAACTTAGTAACTCATCATGCACTTTGCATTATATGCAATACGTTTGCTCATTGCCTAGACAAAAATTGTTAAAAACACTCACCAAAATCACTTGAAGTTGTGTTCATATAGTAACCATACATGTCATAATCATTGTCACTCATCATCAACCAATATAACCAATTCACTAAAATTAATTGGTTAGGGTTTATCAAAAACAACAAGTAGGGTTTACTGGTTACCGGTTCAACTCTCAAATTCTTCCTACCAGTTACAATTTCCTTCACTTGTTCATCCTACCTGTTACAAAAAAATATTACAACAATATCAACAATATCATTACCGGTGTTAGTTGACATCAATGATAGCATAACATATCATTAATGCAATCTTCATGCAAATACCAACAATCTCCCTCGTTGGCATTGATGGCAATACAAATATCAATACCATTGATTGTCCCTATGATTGTGAATAGGAATCCTGGTTTACATCACCAAGTATTCACCATGCTCCCCATGTCTTCAACTTGACACTGGTTCTTCTTCCCATAATCACATAATTCTTCTCCCCCTTTCATAGAAATGCCAAATTGAAAGTAAAACATGTAATGTCAAATTTCACTATGCATCATCAACAATCCGCAACTTGATTCTCCCCCTGTGGAATAACTCAACTTCTACAACAATCCTTTTATAAAATTTTGCAAGTAGCTCTAGGACTGATGTAATCTACATCATTCTTAACTGACCTCATGAAGAGGGACAACCCCTAGGTGAATTCTAAGATACTCAAAAGTAGTCTTAGGCAGAGGTTTAGTAAAAATATCTGCAAACTACTCCTTGGTAGAAACATGCTCTAAGATCACATCTTTACTTTGTACTTTTTCTTTTAAGAAATGATACTTGAATTCAATATGCTTGGTTCATGCATGCAAAACAGGGTCCTTGGAAATATTTATGGCACTTGTAACATCACATAAAATTTGTATAGGTTCTAAAATATTCATCTTAAAACTTTCCAAAATGTGCATCATCTAGATAGCCTGAGTACAATTCATGTAAGCTACAACATACTCAGCTTCAGCAGTAGATTGTGAAGTACAACTATGCTTCTTACTACTCCATGAAACAAGTCTTCGTCCAAGAAAAAATGCTCCACTGGTTGTGTTTTTCCGGTCATCAATATTTCTTGCCCAATTTCCATCTGTGTACACCTTCAATTCAAAATTTCTTCCATATGGATACCATAATCCATAGTCAAGAGTATCTTTTAGATATCTAAAAATTCTCTTGGTTGCTATCAGATGTGTTTCATTAGGATTCTTCTGGAATCTAGCAACTATGCCAAATGCATGAGCTATGTCTAATCTATTGTGAACAAACATAGTGCAATTTTCCAATCATTGACCTGTATTCCTTCTCATCAACAGATTTGGATTCATCTTCCTTAGACAACTTACAACCTGTAACCATTAGTGTCCCAACTGGTTATAGTCACTCATGCCAAATATCTTCAAGACCTCTCTCACATTCTTAGACTATGTGATGAAAATACCATTCTTCATTTTCTGTATTTGCAAGCCTATGAATTTTTTTATATCTCCCACTAAAGACATTTCAAACTCATTTTTCATTTCATCTGCAAAACTATTTCTCATGTCATCATTACCTCCAAATATAATATCATCAACAAATACTTTGCTGACTAGTATTTTATGTCCTTCAGATTTGAGATATATGTTACTATCATCACTGGTTCTCAGAAAGCCTATCTTCATCAGATGTGTATGAAGCCTTTCATACCATGCTCTTCGTGCCTTCTTTAATCCATATAAAACCTTATGCAATCTGCATACCATTTCTTTCTTATCATTCAAAGCATGACCATCTGGGTGCTCAATGTATACTTCTTCTTCTAGTATCCCATTCAAAAATGTTAACTTAACATCCATCTAGTATACCTTGAATTTATTGTGTGTTGCAAATGCAAGTAAAGTTCTAACACCTTCCAATCTTTCCACTGGTGCAAATGTCTCACCATAGTCTTCTCCTTCATCTTGTACATAACCTTTGCAAACCAACATAGCTTTTTTGTGAACTACAACGCCATCTTCATTCAACTTGTTCTTGAATACCTACTTAGTACCTATCACATTTTTATTTACTGGTCGGGGTACTAGGGTCCATGTGTTGTTCTTCTCAATTTGATCAAATTCATCTGATAGTTCTCATACTTAATGTAAGTATAGATCCAATAGCTAATAAGATGAGGGGGGGGGTGAATCATACAAATTCAATCTTCCATAAAAACAACAGATTCAACCTCGATAACATATACTTCAGTAATATAACCAAAACTGCTAAACATGCAAACTTAAAAGCATATAAACATCATAACACTAATAACACCAGATTTAACATGGAAACCCAAATAGGGAAAAACCACTATGGGATTTCGGACCCACTAAGAAATATACTCTTCTAGAGTATGCTCATTTAAAAGCAAATCCCATTAAAGATTACAAACACATTGCTATATGTGACCCGGTTAAGGGATTTCCCTCAGATCTGTTAGGATCTTCACCTTGTTAGAAGTGACCTTTTTAAAGGATTTCAAACACTCAATTAGAATGTCACCTTGCTAGAGGGTTTTAAAAATAAGACTGTTAAGTCCACTCGGTTAAGAGATTTTCTGTCACTTTACAAAAAAATAGTAATAAAATCTATTTGCAACTTCACATCTAAAATGCTAAAGCAGATTCTTATTTGCTCAATACAATAGGACTTATCTAGTCCATCTACTGGCCTCTATACTCTATTATTCAAAACAGGTCTTCAAGCTTCTATGCTCGGTAATCACTATGTAGCATCCCTGTGCATACATTTGCCCACATACATTGTTTATCAACAGTTCCTTATTTATAAACAATTTGCTAACCGCTTAATCTCCTTGATCACATTTCCCATGATCAATCATAGCCATCAGATCTTCAAACTTTGACTATGTTCAATGTATCCTTCAATCTGAAAAATGTTTTACCCTGCCTTGGAACTTGCATACATTTCTTGGAACTTGTGCTAGGGTATTGCGGTTCAATCTAAGTTGTAGATCTTCCTATCGATTTTCCTTTGCCATAAATTCTTTATCAAACTTCATGCACGACATACCAATCATTCAATCATAGTCAGCTCATCAGCTTCCTTCATTAAATAATGCTTTAGTTATTCAATGCATTCTGTTACAACTTGATTGCAACTCGGTAAATACTAAACTTCACTCAGTAGACATTCTACCTTCATTAACCGATAGCAATAACCTTAGGGTTTACCAACTAGGTTCCTTAGGGTTTACCGACTAGGTTCTTTGCTCAGTAACATAGTATAGTATTAACCTTACAATCAATAACATGTGTAGGATATCAAAACAATCTAAACATCATGATCTCATCATTGTCTAACGTGGCAATAGTTGCCCATTGAATAACTTATTTCTCCCCTTATTCATCACATTCTTTCTATGTCATTTACCGACATCTTTATACTCATTAAATCACACTTTTTAAGATATGGCAACATCATACTGAATTAGAAAATCAATTTCTTGACATCAATGACAAAATAATAATATTAAGACAGTAAACATCCTTAATCAGTTATATCCATAATCATCAACAACCTTCTCAATATCCTTATTGAAATGCCAACAATCTACCCCTTTGGCATTGATGGAAAAACCAATTGATTTGACCTAATTGAATTGGATTGTTGTGAGATTCTGAAATGCTGAAATGCTCTCTTCCTATCATTAGTCTTCTCCCCCATACATTAGTATCCATTCCTTTTCTCCAATCTTCTCCAATCTTCTCCAGTCTTCTCCAGTCTTCTCCCCCTTTGACAACAATGCCAAAAAGTAAAGAACTAAAACATAATTTCTTCCTGTATGAAGTGATTTCCTACTTTTATGTGTCAACTTAGTCTTGGTCAGAGCATTTTTTCTTCAATTCCTCTTCCTTGTATTGTTTCATGTACTGTTTCCTGTACACCTCTAGAAAACATCCTAAAGTGTGTAAATCAACATCAACTCCTAAAAGATATTTTGTAGAGTCATCAAATTAAGGCTTTCACTGAACTTGGTCAGTGAATGAAAGATAGGGGTAGGACCCCTAACTTACTTCTGAGATACTCAAAAGTGTCCCTTGGCAGTGGCTTGGTGAAGATATCTACTATTTGTTCCTTTGTGCTAACATACTCCAACACCACTTTCTTCTCTTGAGCTTCTTCTCTAAGATAATGATATTTGATAGAGATGTGCTTTGTCTTAGAGTGCATAACATGATTATTTGAAATGTTAATGGCACTAGTATTGTCATAGAATATAGTTACTGGCTGGGTAACTTTCTCATTTATAGCTTCCAATAGTTGTTTGATCCATGCTATGTTGGTACAATTCAATGCTACAACAACGTATTCGGCTTATGCTATGGACTATGAAACACATCCTTGTTTCTTGCTAAGCCAACTCACTAGTCTTTCTCCTAAAAAGAAAGCTCCTCCACTTGTGCTTTTCTTGTCATCTATGTTACCTGCCCAATTAGCATCAATATAAACTTTTAAATCAAAATCATTTCTTTTCTGATATACTAAGCCATAATCTTTAGTGCCTTTCAAGTATCTGAAAATTCTCTTGATTGTTGTCATGTGTGTTTCCTTAGAATCTGCAGAGAATCTTGCAACTATACCTACTACATGTGCCATATCTGGCTTGCTGTGAACAACATATTGTAGCTTTCCAATCATGGATCGGTAAAGTGTCTCATCAACAGATGCAGATTCATCATTATTTGATAGTTTACAGTTGGTAGTCATAAGAGTACTTACTAGTTTTGAATCCTCCATTCCATATTTCTTCAAGATTTCATTTATGTACTTGGATTGAGTAATGAAAATCTCATTTTTCATTTGCAGTATTTGTAAACCTATAAAATACTTTATCTCACCGATTAATGACATCTCAAATTCTTTGCTCATTTCATTTCCAAATTTCTTGCATAAAGAGTCATTTCCACAAAAGATAATATCATCAACAAATATGGCTGAGATCAGTATTCCATTTTCATCATTCTTCATGTACATATTGCTATTTTCACTTGTTCTTATAAAACCAATCTTGATTAAATAAGAGTGCAATCTTTCATACCATGCTCTAGGTGCTTGTTTCAAACCATATAAAGCTTTGTTCAATTTACATACCTGATCTTTATTATTGTCTTCAACAAATCCTTCAGGTTGTTCAATAAAAACTTCTTCTTCTAATATACCATTCAGAAATGCAAATTTGACATCCATTTGATATACCTTGAAATTATTGTAAGAAGCATATGCCAACAATGTTCTTACTCCCTCAAGTCTTGCCACAGGTGCAAAAGTCTCAGCATAATCAATTCCTTCTTCTTGGGCATAACCTTTGCAAACTAGTCTTGCTTTATTTCGAATGACCTCACCTTTTTCATTTAGCTTGTTTCTGAAAATCTACTTTGTACCGATTACATTTTTGTCCTTTGGTCTTGGGATTAGTGTCCATGTGTCATTCTTCTTCATTTTATCAATCTCTTCTGTCATAGCATTTATCCAATCTTCACTGTTAAATGCCTCTTTCACTATTCTTGGTTCAAATTCAGATATCAGACATGTGTTTTGTCTTAGTTTGTTCCTTGTCATCACTAGATCATCCTTATCTCCTATAATCTAACTTGATTCATGATGTCTTCTGACATACTTGGCTAATACAAGATTGGTAGGCTCTGTATGATCTTCTTCATCACTCAGTAACTAGATATTCTCTTCATTTTCTTCTGCAATTTTCTCGGTAGGACTTGTCGGTTGAACATAGACAAATTCATCATAGTCTTCTGGTTCCTTGGAATTTCCTTCATCATTTCTTTCTGCAAATTCATCAATTTTCACATTTGCAGTTTCAACTATTTTGTTAGATGATTTGATCAGACATTTAAATGCTTTACTTCTAGAAGAATAACCAAGAAATGTTCCTTCTTCACTTTTCTGAACAAACTTGCCATTTCTATCATCCTTGTGTATATAGCATCTACTTCCAAAGATTTTAAAATAACTTACATTAGGTTTCTTGTCATACCAGATTTCATATGGTGTTTTCAAAGTTGCTTTCTTCAGTTGTACTTGGTTCAGGGTGTAAACTATTGTGCTTATTGCTTCTCTCCAAAATGTTTGTGGCACATTCTTTTCAATCATTAGGGTTCTGGCACAATCCACAATAGATCTGTTTCTTCTCTCAGCTATTCCATTTTGTTGTGGAGTTCTCGGTGCAGAGACTTATCTTTTAATACCATGATCATTGCAGAATAAGTTGAACTCATCAGATGTGAACTCTCCTCCTCTATCTGATCTCAGAAATTTCATTTGTCTTCTTGTTTCATTTTCAACTCTTGCCTTGTACCATTTAAACATTTGAAAAGCTTCTGATTTATCTTTTAAAAACATTACTGACATCATCCTTGAGTAATCATCCACAAATAATATGAAATATTTATCACCATAATAACTGTGAACTTTCATAGGATCACAAAGATCAGCGTGCACAAGATCTAAAATTCCCTTAGAAGTGTAGGACTTTCTTGTAAAGCTCGATCTTGTCATTTTACCCATCTAGCATCCTCGACACATAGCATTCTTAGGCTTTTCCAAACTCAGTAGACCTCTTACTCGGTGCTTCTTGCTTATTTTGATTAGATTATCAAAATTTACATGACAAAACCTTTTATGCCATACCAGGTATCATCTATCCTTGAATACAGACACTTGTTCTGAGTTGAGTCAAGGTGAAATGTGTTACCATTTGTTTGTGTCCCGGTAGCAGCTAACTTTCCATGCTTGTCATTAACTTTGACAATTCCTTTCTGAAATTTTATTCGATATCCTGTATTGTTTAGCTATGCTACATTCAACAATTTGTATTTCAAACCTTCAACCCAATAAACATCATTGCAACTTTCATTGTTAAGAAGTGTTATAGATCCTTTACCTTTTATCGGACATGGTGCATGATTACCAAATCTTACATAGCCTCCATCATAGTCTTCTAACATAACAAACTTGTGTTTATCACCTGTCATGTGATGTGAGCATCCACTATCTATGATCCAAGAATCATTAGTATTTATGTGAGATATTAGGGCTCTTTCTTCATACCTTTCTTTATCTGATCCATCTTTCATGGCCACATAAAATACTTCCTCTATATCAGTTTCATCTTATTTATCATCATTGGATTCCTCATCGGCTATTAAGCATGACTTTCTATCTTTTCTTCTGAAGTCTCGGTGTCCTTTGTAATGATTATCTTTTGATTTGTCATCTCGGTAATCTCTCTTTTCAATAGAATCTTTTTCAGGATAGTTAGAAGCCATATGTCTTATCTTATCACAATTGAAACATTTCAAAGGTAGTTTTCCTTAATACTTACCTTTGCCTCTCGGTAACCTTTTGGCTAATAGTGCTTCAAACTCTTCTTGCTTTTTGATTTTCTCATATAGTTTGTGTACTTCTTCCATGTTCTTGCAAAATCTTTCACTTTCTCCACTCTGATCCCCTTTAGTGTACTTACTCATTCTATCATTGTAATCATCAGATTCACCAATATGAAAAGAACTAAATGCAGATTCAACTTTATTTACCGATGACCCACTGTTACCAAAGTTACTTAACTCAAATGCATGTAGCTTACCAATAGTAGCATCTAGAGAAATTGGCATATTGGGTACAGACCTTAATTCATTGATTTCACATACTTGGATTGCATAAGCCTGTAGAAGGGTTCTTAATAACTTACTTGTTATATCCTTCTCTTCAATAGTTCCACTTGCTCCTTTGATTTGATTGACAATCTCCTTTAGTCTTGTATTGTACTGGGTCATGTTCTCACCTTCATTCATCCTAATAGATTCAAGTTGTCCTCTTAGACTATCCACTTTTTCTCTTTGAACATGTTCATCTCCACCATACACAGATATGAGCTTATCCCACATTGCCTTTTCATCATTGCAGCCTTCTAGATCATTAAACTCTGAATCAGTCAATGTAGATGTTATTTCAATCATTGCTTGAATATGTTCTTGCCTTTCTTTTATCTCTTCCATTGTCAATGGATAGGTGCTTGGTGTAACGAAATCATTCTCTAGATAATATACAACATATTCTCCAACTCCTGATAGGTGCAGCTTCATCCTTTTCAGCTATGTAGAGAAACTTGAGTTGTTCAGCTTTAGTGCATCCCTCTTATACATCGTTGGATCTTTGCCTCAAGTACCTTTAAACTTTTTCTTTTGGAGTCCAAAGATCTAATACCAATTGATAGTTCTGATACTTAATGTAAGTACAAATCCAATAGCTAATAAGATGAGAGGGGGGGTGAATCATACAAACTTAATCTTCCATAAAAATAATAGATTCAACCTCGGTAACATATACTTTAGTAATATAACCAAAACTGCTAAACATGCAAACTCAAAAGCATATAAACATCATAACACTCATAACACCAGATTTAATGTGGAAACCCAAATAGGGAAAAACCACTGTGGGATTTTGGACCCACTAAGAAATACACTCTTCTAGAGTATGCTCGGTTAAAAGAAAATCATGTTCAAGATTACAAACACATTGCTAGATGTGACCCGGTTAAGGGATTTCCCTCAGATTTGTTAGGATCTTCACCTTGTTAGAAGTGACCTTGTTAAAGGATTTCAAACACTTAATCAGAATGTCACCTTGCTAGAGGGTTTTACAAATAAGACTGTTAAGTCCACTCGTTTTAGAGATTTTCTGTGACTTTACAAAATAACAGTAATAAAATCTATCTGCAACTTCACATCTAAAATGCTAAAGCAGATTCTTATTTGCTCAATAAAATAGGACTTATCTAGTCCATCTGTTGGGCTCTATACTCTATTATTCGAAACAAGTCTTCAAGCTTCTGTGCTCGATAATCACTATGTAGCATCCCTATGCATACATTTGCCCACATACATTGTTTATCAATAGTTCCTTATTTATAAACAATTTTCTAACCGCTTAATCTCCTTGATCACATTTCTCATGATCAATCATAGCCATTAGATCTTCAAACTTTGACTAGGTTCAATGTATCCTTCGATCTGAAAAATGTTTTACCCCACCTTGGAACTTGCATACATTTCTTGGAAATTGTGCTAGGGTATTGCAGTTCAATCTAAGTTGTAGATCTTCCTGCCGATTTTTCTTTGCCATAGATTCTTCATCAAACTTCATGCACTGCATACCAATCATTCAATCATAGTCAGCTCATCAGCTTCCTTCATTAAATAATGCTTTTATTCATTCAATGCATTCTGTTACGACTCGGTTGCAACTCGGTAAATACTAAACATCACTCGATAGACATTCTACCTTCATTAACCGATAGCGATAACCTTAGGGTTTACTGACTAGGTTCCTTATGGTTTACCAACTAGGTTCTTTGCTCGGTAACATAGTATAGTATTAACCTTACCATCAATAACATTTGTAGGATATCAAAACAATCTAAACATCATGATCTCATCATTGTCTAACTCGGTAACAGTTGCCCATTGAATAACTTATTTCTCCCCTTATTCATCACATTCTTTCTGTGTCATTTACGGACATCTTTATTCTCATCAAATCATACTTTTTAAGATATGGAAACATCATACTGAATCAATTTCTTGACATCAATGACAAAATAATAATATTAAGACAGTAAACATCCTTAATCAGTTATATCCATAATCATCAACAACCTTCTCAATATCCTTATTGAAATGCCAACAATCTCTCCTTGTCTGTTATAATGCTAACATCATCCTCCATAGCTTTAACCCAATGATCATCACCAAATGCTTCCTTAGCAGTTCTTGGTTCAATAGTGGAGATCATGCAAGAATTCTCTATGACTTTTCTTTTGGTTAGTACTCCAGCATCCTTATCTCCAATAATTTGTCCAGGATTGTGATTCAGTCTCACATATCTTGGAATAACATGATCATTATCTTTAGGTTGAACTTCTTCATTATCATCATCTTCTTCTGAATTTATCTGTTCGGGTTGACCTGGTAGATCAATATTTGCTTTGTCAGTTTTAGATTTCACCGTCTCTGGTTCCAAAAATAAAATGCAAGGATCTTTATCCTTTTTCTCCAAACTGGTTTCGTCTAAGACTTCTAGATATTCATCCACTCAAACATCAACACTCTCAATAATTCTCTATGTCTGGTTGTTAAAACACTTGTAGGCCTTACTCTTGGTGGAATAGCCAAGAAATATATCTTCATCACTTTTAGCTTCAAATTTTCTAATATAATCACCTCTTTTAATAAAACATTTTCTTCCAAATATCTTGAAATAACTAACATCAGGTGATCTTCCATACCAATATTCATAAGGAGTCTTGTTGTTTGATACCATTTTCTTCACAATACCTAGTGAATTCCTCAAAAGTAAATTCACCACCTTGATTTTTCCTCAGACACTTTATCTTCTTACCGCTCTCCTTCTCGACTAAGGCCCTAGATGCCTTGAACTTACCAAAAGCTTCAGTCTTATCTTTCAAGAATGTGACCCACATCATCCTTGAGCAATCATCAATGAAGATCATAAAATATTTGTCACCTTGAATACCTTTTTTCCTTATTGGTCCACAAAGATCTGTATGAACCAAATCTAACAAATATTCTGCTGAAAAAGATTTTCTCTTGAAAGTTGAGGATGTCATCTTTCCCAACTGACATTCTTTGCATAGAGCATTAACCGGTTTGTCCAACTAAGGTAATCCTCTCACTGTCTTGGACTTACTCACTTTAACAATGTTATCAAAGTTTATATGAGAAAATCTCCTATGCCAAAGCCAACTATTGTCTATCTTTGCAATTAAACAGTTGCTAACTCTAGGATTAAGGTGAAACAAGTTACCTTTAGTTTGCTTCCCAGTAGCAATGAGTTCACCTTTGCTGCCATAGATTTTGTGCATACCATTCTTAAACTCCAATGGGTATCCTCTGTCATTGAGTTGTGTCACACTCAAAAGATTGTGCTTTAAACCTTTAACCCAGTAGACATCATCTGCACTACTCTTTCCATTAAGAGAAATAGTTCCCTTACCTTTAACCATGCATGGTGAGTCATTACCAAATCTTACAACTCTGCCATCCAATTCCTTCAAAGAAAAAATTTTTCTCCAATCACCGGTCATGTGATGTGAACAACCACTATCAATGATCCAATCATAAGAGTTATCCATCCTGGATACTAATGACTTCTGGTCTGATATCTCTTTGTTTGTGTAAATAATTATTCATCACGGATATTATTACACCTTACTTAAGTTTACTTAGGAAATACATTTCATAGTAGCCTGGATATGAGACACTTAGGTGTTTGTGCCACATTGGGATAATGTGTGTAGGAGAATTTCTACCTTTTATGGTGTGATCTTGTTACTACTCTATCATATCCACTTATTGTGGAGTGATAATTCCACCTTTGGTGGGTGATCCACCTCATGTGAAATATTTTATTGTTTCTCCTACCTACCACACCTATTTCCTACCTACCCTTGCTTCTTATTGAGCCACATGTCATGTTTGTGTGCTCACATATCCATATAGCCTTGCCTATATATGTAGGCTCATATTCATTGTATGTAATAACTATTGATCATTTATCTATTCATGAGAATACAGTTTATTCTTGTCCTATTTTCATCTCTCTATTTTTTACATTTCATTGATCTCTTCATCTTGGCAAAATATCACATGGTATCAGAGCCATTAGAGCATCATTGATTCATTCTTGAGAGGCATTATTGTGATGTCAAGAGGAAGATCTGATGAGCAGCATCTTTTGGAGGTATCCTACACCAAATCCAACCTTGCCATTGCATCCAGATTGTCATTTCCATGAAGTTTGAGTATAAATTTGGCCTATTTTGGTGAAAATCATATTTCGGGCTTGGAGGAAAAATTTTGCCTAATTTGGGCGGTACGGTACGGATTTCGAAAAAAAAACTGTAAGAAAAGAATTTTTCCTGCAAAAGAATTCTCCTATTTCTGTGGAATTTTTTTTGAAAAAAAATTATAAAACAAATCAAAAAGTTTTTTGGGGGTTCCACAAACCCCCCCTCGTACTTTGTCTCGTCTGCAACTTTGTGCATGGCTGTATCTTGTGTTGGGTGTCACCATGTGTCTTGTAGGCGTGTTTGACTCCTCAGCACCACCACTATCCTCCTGTGCCAATGTGTTTGACTCCCGATCTACCCACCGATAGCTCTCCCCGTACTGCGTGTCATCCACCACTGACTTTTGGTCAACAGCTCTCCCCGTGCTCCCATCGGTTGCTCTCCCCGTGTGACTGTTGCTCCCGCTATGTCAGTTGACCTCCTGCTGATTGTCAGCTTCCTGGAATCCTTGCTAGATTCATTACTGTCGGTGTCCATCTCCCTGCAGACCCGACCTCTCCTACCGGCAATTGGCCTCCGCAGTCTGCAACCTCCACTGCCACCAGCCTCCCTATTGAGCCCCACGTGACCATTGTCAAGCCCCTTGTTTGTCACATCATGACCATCGAGCCATGCAGAGACCACTTCTGTGGACAATTCCAACAAATCTGCCATGTCAGCAGATAGTGCCACATCAACAAACACATCAACCTGCCACCCATACCTCTGCCACATCATCAGTCTGTATAGTACGAACGCCACGTAGGTGAGGAAGTGAATTTTTTGTGACAGTCATACGGCCATCAAATTTGGCCTCGTAGTTTTCTAACATCATCATTTCAAAAAAAAATTACAGGCCCCTCTCATTGAGCTTTTTGATTTTGCAATTCAACTACAAATGGTCATATCTTGCATATTTTTGCTCCTTTTTGGTGCACTTTTTTTTTAAATGGGTTATAATTTTGTTTACTTTCTTGTGGTGGAATTATTTTCTGATTTGGATGTGTAGATTTTTTAGAAATATTAGTTTTTGGTGACTGTACCTATCTAATCCTCATTTCTGCAACTTCCAGGACTCTGTTTGGGCTCATACAAACTCCCTTTTAGGTGCCATTTTTTTTGAAAGTGCATGATTTGTAGTCTACTATCATAATATGCTATCAATTTGCAGAAATTTTGGGTACAAATTGTACTTTCAGCATATGGTCTTTTTTGGCCAATTTGGCACTTATATTGCATAGATCTATCTTGCTAGTCTTTTGCTTTGTATTTCTCGGCATATTGGGGCAGTTGTAAAATAAAATCAGAAGTCCACCTTTCCATTGTTTGCAAGTGGCCTATTGTACACGCACTACATATAAAGTGCCAAAATCATCATTTTTTGGGGGGGGTACTTTGACTGATTGAATTTGGGGGGGTTGTCTCTTGTGATTTTATGATCATGTGTTCCTTCCTTTTTGCTGCTATGGGTTCTTCTAAGTTTCCTCTCTTAACTCATCATGATTATGCTACTTAGAAAATTAATGCATGGAGTAAACTTATGGAAAAAGGACTATCTCATTACATTGATGGAAGTATTGTTGCTCCTGCTAATCCTAAGTCTAATCATGTTGGTCACTTGGATTGGCTCACTAAAAATATCATGGAAATTGGTACCTTAAGAAAGTATGTATCAAAGGATCTCATTTTTCATATTGAGAAATGTACTCTAATCAAGGATGCTTGGCAAAATTTCCAAGACTTGTATGCTCAAGTTGATGAGATTAGGGGATATCAGTTTGATAGTGATCTCACCATGTTAGATCCCAAGAACTTTGATACTATACAAGATTATGTCACTAAGGCAAAAGAGTTGAGGGCACAACTCAAGGATTGTGGCATTGATAAGAAGGATACTCAAGTGATCTTCAATTTGATGGGAAAACTTCCACAAGAATATGTAGATTTTGTTTCTAGTTTCCAAACCCATAAGACGACAATGGGTTCAAGCTACACAATGCCTACATTTGATGCTTTCACTGAAATGTTGATGATGGAACAAACTAAGTTGATAAGCATTGGCATTCTTAAGACTTCTAAGTCTCAAGCATTAGTGGAAAATCAAGGGAACAAAGGAAATCAAGGAAAGGACAACTCAAACAAGAATAAATGACAATCAAAGCCTAAGAAAAAAGCATCACCTTCTCCACAACAAGGAGATTCATCCTCTTCCAAGAGGGACAATTCACCAAAGAGGGAGATACCTACTTGTGCCTATTGTAAAAAGTTTGGTCATGAGGAGCGTCGTTGCCATTCTAAGAAGATTGATGAGCTCACACACATCCTCAAAAAGCATAGCATTGATTTACCTAATGTCTACAAGAAGGATGATTCATCAACTTCCACTTCCTCACAATCAAAGGGAAAAGGACAGGCATTCATGGCTTCTACAAGTGGGAAGACTCACTCTTTTGGGACAAGAAAAGGAAAATCTCTTTGTGCTACTACAAGTCATGATTTAGGGAGATGGCTTCTAGATTTAGGGGCTTCTCATCATATGGAATCTTCACAGTCTATGTTTTCTACATTTGAGCCTTGCACCATGCTGTAGATTTTGATGGGAAATCAAACATACATGGATGTGATTGGGAAATGATCTATTGCCATTGGGGATAAATCCTTCAGTGATGTGTTGTGTGTACCCCACTTGACAAATAATCTCCTATCCATTTATCAAATCAGACATGGGGCATCTAAGAGAATTGTGGAGTTCATAGCTGAGTTAGTTTTCATTAGAGACTTGGAGACTACAACTATCATTGCAACTGGGGTGGTTGATCATGCATCTTAGTTATACTCCTTTTTCAGATTTTGTTGATGATAATGATTTCACATATGATGATTCTACACATGATGAGAAATTTGGGTACTTGAACTTGGGTGTTCTCACATGTGACCCCATTCTTGAGCCTTGTATTTCATCTCCTGTTATTGATATCACATGATCTATTGCACCTAATGATGTGGATAGTGAGAGAGTTTTGCCTTCATGTGATTCAGTGCAATAGGATATTTCATGTCTTCCAACTTCAGTTTCATGGGATGAGTATTTGACAGACATTACAGGTTGTTTTTGGAATCCTACATTGTAGATTTGGGAGACACCATTGATGATATTCATCTTCTCTTTGATGATCCTTCTTCGATTGTTGCGAGGGAACACTCTGACCCTCTTGTTCATTCTCTACATGATCAATCTTTCAAGGTTGACATGATTGTGGATACTTATGTACAACAGTTGGAGGAGGTCTCTTTATCCTTTGAGGAGACATGTGAGTCTTTGGGACTTGTTCTAGTTTCTTCTCCACTAGATCTTGGAGTATCGCTTTCAGCAGTGTGGAGCAGTTTACCACCTTTGGATGGGGTATCTTTCAGTGTCAACATGGGGACACTTGAGCAGTTTTCAGAGACTTAATTCATCATGAGTTTTTTTCATACATCTTCCCTTCATGATTGGGGAGACTTCATGGATCCACCTTTGATTTTGTTTCTTCCTAAGGGGAAGAATGTTGTTCAACATTCTTGGAGCAGTTTCTTCATTCATTCTCAAGCTTCTATCATTGCTGCAAATTCTCTATTAAGGGGGGGCTACCTAGCTTCTCTTCTCCTCTCCCATGGGGGGGACTTTTTCCTCACATGGGGTTTTGTTCCTCACATACTTCTATGAGAGTTCTCTTGTATAGATTTCCTCTCTCCTTTGGGGGAGGGTTTTTTCCCAGTGGGTTTTTCTCTCTTTCCATGCTTTGTGAGAGATTTCATTGCATTGGTTTGTATGCATTTGCATTTGTACATAGGTACCTAAATTGGCCTTATAGTTGGGACCCATCTTGCATTGCTTAGTTGCATTTTAGATTTAAGTGCATTCCCCTAAGTTGCACTTAAGGGGGATGTTGGTGTAAATAATTATTCATCATGGATATTATTACACCTTACTTAAATTTACTTAGGAAATGCATTTCATAGTAGTTTGGGTATGAGATGCTTGGGTGTTTGTGCCACATTGGGATAGTGTGTGTAGGATAGTTGCCACCTTTTATGGTGTGATTTTGTTACTACTCTATCATATCCACTTATTATGGAGTGATAATTCCACCTTCGGGGGATGATCCACCTCATGTGGAATATTTTATTGTTTCTCCTACCTACCCTTATTTATTATTGAGCCACATGTCATGTTTGTGTGCTCACATATCCATATAGCCTTGCCTATATATGTAGGCTCATATTCATTGTATATAATAACTATTGATGATTTATCTATTTATGAGAATATAGTTTATTCTTGTCCTATTTTTGTCTCTCTATTTTTTAGATTTCATTGAGATCTTGATCTTGGCAAAATATCACACTCTTATTTAATAGATACAAACACAATGTCTTAATTAGCATCACAATCAAATTCCTCATCAGTAATACCACCATCAATAGCAATAAGACAATCTCTTTTTCCTTTACCCTTATACTTTTTGAATTTATCTCATTTGTGCTCATTATCACCATTAGGACAGTTAGCAGCTATGTGGCGAATCTTGTTGCATGAAAAATATTTCAAAGGTAATTTACCTCTATATTTACCTGTACCTCTAGGAAACCGGTTGGCCAATAATGCTTCAAGCTCAACTAAATTGTCCTCATCATCAGCTTCTCTTCTCGATCTAGATTCATAACTGTGACTAGTGATAGGGTTCACCTAGCCTGCTCAACACTTCACTAAGTTGATGTTGCTCAATTCCACCAACTCACCAGGCCTAGTTTTTTTCTAGACCTACAAGTCCTCAATATCTTCTAGGTCTTGGCTCTTACTCACTCCAAGGTGTTTGTTTCAAGTGTCCTTGCTAGGAACCCTACCAATTCACTATGTTCCCCATATGCTCCATGATGGATTCTGGGCTCAAATTCATCAAACTGCCCTCCAAAGGTCTTGAAATGTTGCAGAGGTATGGAGGGTTCTTCTCTCAAGTTTTTTAGATGGTTTTAAGGTCAATTTGTGGTTTGCAATCCAAACGTTTCTTATCAATTTCAAAAATTGGTCTAGAAAAGGGCTATAAGGGAAAGAGCCCCAATTAGGCCTCCTAGAACCGGTTTTGAGGTCTTGTGCTAAAACGATCCAAAGGAACCCCAAACTAGAGAGAATTTTCTTCAATTATTCACTCAAACCCAAGGGATTTTAGTGATTTTAAGCTTCCAACCCTTCTTTGCATACACAAACCCCAAAATGAGAATTTCAAGGGCTTCTAGGCACTTGACTGGCAGCAGCAAGTAAAACTTGTTTTTGGACCTTCAAATGGAACTCTTGAGGATTCCTCTTGCACAATAAAATCTTTATAATCCTATTACAACTTCCCAAAATCTTGGGACTTTCATTTACATTCACCCCTGCAATTTATGCTATCTTTTCATCTTGCCTTCTCTAGTTGAGTTGCTTCTGGACTCTCATAGGGCAAGATGCTAAAAATATCAAATGACACTTTCAGAACTCATCCTTCCATATGTAGATTTTAAAATGGGTTTCCTACCATTTCCCAATAGGCCATGATGAACACACGGTGGGATTTTATGGGGTATCCATTTTAGCAAAAACTACCAATTACAAGCCAAAACTGGCTACTTGTGAAACAAAACACCAAAATAGTAGTAAATGTTATGTACAAATCTTGAAATTGAAACTCCTACCCTAAAAACACACTACCAAACTTCAATCCATCATTGGATTCATGGATTCAATCCATTGAACCTTCAAGTAATGCAAAATTTGACAAAAACAATGAAAAGTGGAGTCCAAAATCTTGTGTTTCAATTATTGCTTCCAAAATCCAAGTACACCACCCTTGGTAAATGTTCAAGAGAGGGTTTATATATACTTCCCATGTGTGGAGTCCTTACATGGCATTGGGAAATCTCTAGATTCAATGCTAACCAAATTTAGGACAAAAGTTGTCATGACAACTTTTTGCAACTTTGTGCTTTTTCCAGTTTTGATCTCTCCAACCTAAGAGACCTATGTCCAGTCATCACATGTGAAATTTCAAAAATTCCTAAGACCTATTTGACCGTCTCTAAGGATTTTGATAACATTTGACACTTTTGACCAACAAAAAGGCCAAAAACCTTCTCAAACACACTATTTACACAAAAATACAAACCTAGGTAAAATGAACTCCACCTAGGCCTACATTGACAAAATACTCACTCTTGGACCCTCCTGGAGTCCTTATTTACTACTGACTTGTCTAGGGTCAGTACAAGCCAAAATTTGTAAAGACAACAAAACTAGGACCTAGTTGCTCGTTCACCATTCTCCCTAACAAAAAGAGATTATGTCACCCCTTAAGGAATCAGTGTTGGATCAATTCCAGGCTTCTGAAACTCTAACCCCATCACCCATGTAGCCTCAACATCATCCATACCCTTCCATTGAATGAGGTGTTCCCAATAAGTTTGATGCCTACTCTTCTTGGCAATTCTTGATCTTAACACCTTCTCGGTGTTAGGATTAGGCTTGGATGGTAACTGAAGGTTATGCACATCACCTGAAACCTCTGAGTGATTGCATTCTGCACCTTGGACTAGCCCCTTGTATGCAACCAAGTCTGCTATGTTAAAAAATGGTGACAAGCCAATGTCAATAAGTAGATCCACCTTGTATGCATTTTCACCATACTTAGCTAGAATGGCACATGGACCTATCCTCCTCATATGCAACTTGATTGGCACTCCTTGCTATAGCCTTGCTTTGTTCAAGTACACCATAACAAGATCCCCCACTTGAAATTGTAGATTTATCCTCTTTTCATCAACTTTTTGTTTAATTTTTCTTTTGTTCTTCTTCAAACCTTGCCTAACTGATTCATGGACCTCCTTCATGGACTGAGAAAAGTCCTCTGCATATCCACTTCTGATTGTTGTACTTCCTAAATCCCTCAACTCAAAAATGTCTCTTGGGTGCACACCATAGACTACTTCAAAAGGAATTTTACTGGTAGTCCTATTTATGGTGTCATTATATGCATACTCAGATTGTTCAAGTATTTGATCCCATGCCTACCCGTACACCTTGGTAAGGCACCTCAATAAGTTTCCCAAACTTCTATTCACCACCTCGGTCTACCCATATGTTTGAGGATGGTAGGCTAATCTAAAAGAGAGGTTTGTGCCAAGCTTTTGCCATAATGTTTTCCAAAAATGACTCATAAATTTGGAGTCCCTATCTGAAACTATGCTCAATGGTAAACCATGTATCCTTAGTATTTCCTTTAAAAACAACTGAGTTATGTGGCATGCATCATGAGTGGTCTTACAAGGCACAAAGTGAGCCATTTTTCTAAATCTATCCACAATGACATAAATATTGTCATATCCTTGCTTTGTCTTTGGCAAACCTACCACAAAGTCCATGCTAATGCATTCCCAAGGTCTACTTGGTATGGGAAGAGGTTGATACACATTGACATTTGTTGAAATACCCTTGGATTTTTGGCAAACTATGCAAGTCTCCACATACCTTTTGACATCTTGATTCATCCTTAGCCAATAATAAAATCTCTGAACTAGCTCTTGAGTCTTATTGACTCCAAAATGACCACTAAGGATGCCATTGTGTTTCTCTTGTATAAGGTTTTCCCTCATTGAGCCTTTAGGCACACAAAGTTGTCCACCTTTGAACAATAGCCAATTTTGCAAAGTAAAATCTGAGTACTCACTATGGAAATGATTTTGATACTCCTTGCACACTTAGTAGGAACTTGAGAAGTCTTCATCCTCTGCATACAAGTCTTTAAAACTATCCACACCTATGCTTCTCAATTGGATTTCTTGGACTGTCAAGAGCCTCCTACTTAGTGCATCAGCTACCCATTTTTTCTTCCCTTTCTTGTGCTTAATGGTGAATGTATAGGCCTACATATACTCCACCCATTTCATGTATTTGTGATTGAGTTTGTCTTAGGAATTCAAAAAACTCAATGCTTGGTTATCTGTGTATACCACAAATTCTTTCGGTAAGAGATAGTGTCTCCATTTTCTCAATGCTTACACCAAAGCATACAACCCAAGGTCATAAGAGGAGTATTTCCTCTTGGCATCACTTATCTTCTCACTATGGAAGGCTACTGGTCTTCCTTCTTGTCTTAAGACAACACCTACTGCAACATTGCTTGCATCACACTCCACAATGAAAAGTTTCTCAGAACTAGGCAACACTAGCATCGATTGAGTAGCTATTTTGTCCTTCAAGGTTTCAAAACCTTTGTTTTCTGCTTCATCCCACTGAAATTTGGCCTTCATACCACCTCTAATGGTATCTAGCATTGGGGGGGCACATATAGCACTGAATTGCCTAATAAACTTCCTATAATACTGAGCTAATCCATGGAAGCTTCTCACCTCTGTTGCTGATCTAGGAGTTGGCCAATTCACTATGGCTTTAACCTTGTTGAGATCCATCTTGAGATTTCCTTGAGATAACACAAAACCAAGGTAAACCAATTCCTTCTTAACAAACTCACATTTCTCCAAATTCATGGTTAGCTTTTCATCATATAACCTTTTTAATACACTTTCCAAATGGCTAAGATGTGTTTCTCTATCTTTACTGAAAATGAGAATATGATCTAAGTAAACCACCACTAATTTACCTATGAAGTCCTTCATCACCTCATTCATGAGCCTCATGAAGGTTCTTGGAGCATTGGACAAGCCAAATGGCATTACAAGCCATTCATGAAGACCTTATGTTGTTTTGAATGTTGTCTCCCATTCATCACCCTCCTTGATTTTGATTTGGTGGTATCCACTTTTGAGATCTATCTTGGTAAAGAACTTAGCTTCCCCTAAACAATCCATGAGGTCTTCTATTCTAGGAATATGGAACCTATATCTGATGGTGATCCTATTTATGGCTCTATAATTAGTACACAACCTCCAAGTACCACCTTTCTTTGGTGCTAACACAATAGGGACAACACAAGGGCTAATACTTTTCCTAATTAGGCCTTGATCTAAAAGCTCTTGGATTTGTTTGGCAATCTCAATATTTTGTTAGGGAGTCATTTTGTAGGCTTCTTTGTTAGGTAGGGATGCTCTAGGAATGAAATCTATTTGGTGGCTTATGGCTCTTTTGGGAGGTAATGTGATTGGGTACCCATCACTTACAATGCCTTTGAACTTCTCCAACAAATCTTGCACTTCTTTTTATATAACTTGCTGCTCTTTCTTGCCTTCCTCTTTAGGCTTCATCACTAGTGCAAACCCTACACCTTCACCTTCCTCAAGTGTCTTCAAGAACTACTTTTCACTCACCAATAGGACATTAGGACCTACTGCCTTTTTTTCACCTACCTTAAGGATAGACTGAATCTTGAATGTGATTCCATCTTTCTTCAATGGGTATGCATTCTTGGCTCCATCATGGATAGCTTGTCTATCAAATTTCCATGGTCTTCCTAATAGAAGATGCAATGCATCCATCATTAGGACATCCCATAGTACCTTATCCTTATACCTTCCAATGGAAAAATCCACCCATGCTTTCTCATTAACCAGAACATGTTGGCCTTTGTTCAACCATGTGACTCTATAAGGATCATTGTGAGGAATTCTTTGCAACCTGAGCTTACTCACTGCCTCTTCTGACACTATGTTGTCTGTGGATCCTGAATCAATGATTACTTTGAATACCTTGTCCATTATTTTGCATGTTATCTTAAATAAGGACCTACTTTGTCTTGCTTCTTCACTAAGCGGTTCCTTGATCAAGGTTCTTCTTATCATCAAGTTGTCACCTACCTCTGACTCTAAGGAAACTTCTAATGTCTTGCTGCTTGAAGACTCTTCCTGAAGATAACTCACTCTTCTCTCACCACCTTGTGACTTCTCTAGATACCTATAAGCTGGATGACCAAGTTGGTTACAATGGTAACACACATTATTGCAAAGTATAAGGAACCTCTACCTTGGGCACTGGATCTTCCTCTTGTACCACTACTTGATCCCCTTCCTCTATTGTATCCCCCTCTACTAGTGCCACTCTCTTGTTGCTCTATGAGTTTAGACTCTCCTTTTGTTCTTTGTTCAGAACTCCTTCCTCCAAAGCCTCCCCTATGGCCTCTATTATCCTTTCCTCTACCCCTACCCCTATTACTTCCTGAATCATACCTTCTTTTTAGTTTCTCCTCCACCTTAAGGGAAAGTTGAAAGGTTTGATGGACTGTTTTTGGACTCATCAAACTGATTTCTTCTTGGATGTTTCACCATAGTCCATTGAGATACCTAGCAACCTTGAGACTTTCTTCCTCAGCCACTTGAGATCTAAGATGGTTTTTAGAATTCCTTTGTATAGTTGCTAACATCAAGGTCTTTTTGTCTTACGTTTTGTCTCTTCCTATGGATTTTTACTTCATAATCTTCAGGGAGGTAGGCTTTTTTTATTTTAACCAGCATTCCCTTCCAAGAGGAGATAGGTTCCTTGCCTATTTTCTTCCTCTCATCTTGAACAAACTTCCACCATGTGAGAGTATCACCTCTCATCCTAGATTTGGCCACCTTGACCTTGTTAGGATTCCCACAGATACTGAGAGGGGGGGGGTGAATTAGTATCTAACCAGTGAGTAGTATTTCTTAAGTTAAAACATGCAGAACATAAAATAGCAGTATACCGGTATGTAAGAATTAATGCAATAAATAGAATCAGAAACATCCACATGAAAAGAACACCATAACACAAGATGTTTAACGAGGAAACCCAGTGTGGGAAAAACCTCAGTGGGATTTGTAACCCACAATATTCACTTACTGGCCAATAAGAGAATATTACTTACAATAGGGGCCTGCACATGCAGGAAGGCCAACTGCCTAGAGCTCACTACTCAATGAGAAGTCACACTGACTTACAATGAGGATTATACTAATCCAATTATCTGTACTGCTTTACAATAGCATCTCCAATGCTAGATTCTGTACCGGTTCTAACTTTGTTCTTTACATATACCCTTGACCTATAATTCACACATTAGGTCTGCCTAATAATTTTCTTTATGCTCGCTACCTTACCTTTTTTAAATGTCTACAATGATCTCCTTTATATACAAGAGTCATTTTACAATTTTCCAAGTTAGCTTACAATAATAATCAAAATATTACATATCAAAAATCATGTCGGCCTCTATGTCGGTATACATCTTTTCTTCTGTGCCGGTGTCAGTGCCGGTGTAGAGCGATCTTGTTGATGTTGGTGCACTGTCTTGCTTGTGTAATGCTTTGCCGGTATGATGTCTTGCTGGTGCCATAGGATTGCAAGGTTACCATCAATGACAAAACCTTCAATCACACACAATGTCTCATTGGAGTGTCCATATGCCAACAATCTCCCCCTTTGGCATTGATGTCAACACTCATGAGAAATTTCAAAAAGTGTCCAAAATGTGTAGTCAAAAAATTTTTTACCAAAAATATGAAGGGCTCCCCCTAAGCATATGATTCCTGTCTTTGAACTTTCTCATCCTACTATTCCCCCTTTGGCATCAATGACAAAGGTTGTCAAGATGTTAGTAGAGTTTGTAGTTATACCTGTCCATAGCCTCAACCTTGTAGTTGGGTAGTTATTATCTGAAAAAGATCACCCAAAATTAAGTTTATATTATCCATAAACTTTTTTCTATCTTTTATTGTTGTTTTACTCCTCTTTACAGTATCGGTGAGATGTTGCAATTGTTCTGCCGATGTTTTACTTCCCTGTGCTAATGCCTCTGAGATTTCCTTCCACAGAGATGCTAGATAGTCCAATCTTGGACTCAGTTTAGATCTCAAGTGTTTTGCCTTGTTTATTATTGTCTCTTTAAGCAATTCTTCCTCAAAATTTGCTAACTTATCTTCAAAAATAGATAGTGAATCTAGTGAGTTGACAAAATTGTCTGCAAGCTTGTTTATCTCTTCCTGTGTCTTGCTTATTTTCTTGTCAATATCTACAGTCAGGAAGTTTGTTTTGCATGTGTCTTTATACAGGTTTTTTTACTCTTATAACAAACTACACAGTTCCAGTAGAAGTGTGTCAAAGTCTATTACACTTCTTTATTTCTTCTTCAAATAATTTATGTTTCTCCTTTTCTACCATGTCCTTTACAGATTCTTCCTTTATTTTCTCAATATTTCCAAAAATGTATTTACATAATGTGTCCAACTGTCCTAAAGAATCTTTATTATCTGTATTACAATCAGGAGCAATTATCTTCAAAATTGGTATTGAATCATCTATTGCTTTGTAAGCTTGTGAACTATATTCAGTTATTTTCTTAATGGATTGAAGTAATACCTCAATCACATTTGTTGACTTTGATGATGACCCAACAAACTGAGTATCGGTGGAAGTGACCATGCTTGTATTGACCTCTGGCAAGTCAGTTTGTGTCTGCATTTCCTTTAGCACTAGTTTTCCTGCTTCATTGCTTACCAGTGGCATCTGTGCTGGAGCCTTTAGCTCAGTCAGTTTCTCTATTTGTTCCTTAGATTCCATCTTTTTCCCTGTATCCTCTGCCAGTTGCTCTATATTTTCTGTTACTGGAGGCTCTTTAGCCATATGTAATTTTTCACTTGTATCTTTATCAACTGTTATGTTGATCTTTTGGGTATCAACATTTACAGTGTACAGGACTTTAGGATTTGGATTGCTATCCTCTACATCCATTCTTTCAGCTACCGGTTGGTTTTCAGGGGTTGTAATTTTGACAGGTGGAGGTAGGTTGTCTTTAACCCTTATGCTTGGAGGTCCACCAATTTTTCCTTTCCCTTTGTCCTTATCCTTCTGATATACCTTAATAGGCTTGGGATTCCTGTATTCTTCTTGTTTTTCTTTTTCAACTGAAAATATGTCCCAACCATCTTCTATTTCCTTTGAAACTTCTGTAACTCTTCCTGCCATTAGTGAAATATGCCAGTGTGCAATGGAGAAGACTATCCGGTTAGCCTGAGCTATCAGATCATCAATTTCCTTTGGGGAGTTTACCCGATATACAACAAGTAGTTTTTCTATTTTTATTTTCTTGTCTAATTCCATTACTCCTTGCCTTCTGGCCTCAAGTCTTTTGTATAAATCATCAGGAATTTCATTTATGACTTCCATCAAAAACTTTTTGAACATGTCCATATGAAATATTACACTCTCCTCAACTTGCCTTTTTTCATCAGCAGATAGAGTGTCATAAATTTTCCCTATGTTTTTCAGTTTTCCTTCCTTTGTGATCTCATTTAGAAAAATGTCTAGAGGTGCCAAGTCAGTTTTTGTCTTTTTCTTTTTCTTAGGAGTCAGCTTCTTTTTAGGTGTGACCTTTCTGACTGGAGATCTCACAGCTTGTTGCTCCTGCTTTGTCCTTCTAGGTGAAGGAGTGGTTTTCGGTGAGGGATCTCTTTTCCTAACAACTCTTTTAAAGGTTGCTGGCATGTCTCCTTTTGAAGAAGTAACTACCGGTGATAGATGAGCTTCAGGTTGTGGGGCTGCCAACTCATCTTCAGTTATGCTGGTTTTCTTTAATACATCTTCCTTAATGGCTTTTACTTGTTTGGATCCTTTTCTCACAAATGCCTCTACCTTCTTCACTCTTTTCTTGGACTGTATTTGTTTTTCTATTATTTCAGCACTACCAAATACTTCCTCCTTAGGTTCATTGGGAGCTTCCAGAAGTGCTTTGGCATAAGTTTCAACTATGTGGTCATCTATCTCATAGCCCATTTCTGTTACCCAGATTGTCCTTGGGATGACTGCTTCCATCCATATTTCATCCTTTTTAATAACAAAGCATATATCATCTATGTATTTATCTACAATTTTCTGAGATAACCTTGTCCTTTTCTTCATTTTTGTCTTTAGTGCTTGGAAAAAGTCATGAATGTTGTTTTCTTTGTTCTCACCCATGGTATTGAACAATTCTATTAGTTTCTTTCCTACCGGTATGTCATATCCAAGTTCTTTATATCCTATACTGGGAACCTATTTTGATATATGAAGCATTAGACATACTAATAGATTTCCAAATCTGAAGGTTCCTTTCTTATCCTTCTTTATCTTTCCAAGGTTGTCTATCAGTTCATCCTTTAACCATTCACAGATGTCAATTTTTGCATTGTCTGTTATCATATCATAAGCACTCTTAGTGCATAAACTTGAAACTAAGTTAAGTCTATGGGCATGAGTGGCTTTGTAACCTAATATCATACTTAAGAATCTCACATTTGTATCCTTTACATTGTTGACCCTTAGAGATCTTTTATCAAATGTTGTACCTATTAGGTCTATGACTAAATCATTTGAAACTTTCTTGTTCTTGTCTGGTCATTTACCAGTGGCTGGTAAGCTTATGACAACCTTTACCGCTTGCTTGGTGATCTTATGAATTGCATCTAACTAGAAAAATTCTCCATGAACTCTGCTTAACACTATCCTAATCACATCCTTAGGAAATTTAGGAATGCTAAGGATTTCTGTGAATCCTAGGGTTTCAATGATTTTGTGTTCATCTTTAACATTGCCGATATCATCATATATCTCAGTTTTATACATGGTTTTGATTTCCTCATCTCCTAACTCTTCAATATTGCAGTGAATATACATCCTAGGGTCTTCAGCATATACAACACCTTTAGGGATTTGAGAAAATGCACCTAAGGTATCATCCTCCTTTGCTATTTCAGGGACCAACTGAAATACGGGCCTAGGTCTTTTAATTACTTCCACAATAGTAGGGTTCGCTATTGTGTGAGGGAAAAAGTGAGACTAGGTTATCATGTCCTAATCCTACCTCTTGTCACACATTACGGAATACGAAAGAGCCTAGAGGTATCACACAATTGGATACTTCTTTTTGTGAAAGAGAGAGCCATGGGCTACCTATTAGGGTTTCTATTCCTTTGTTGTAATCGAAAGGTAAGATTATGCAAGTTCAATTCCTAACCCTAAAATGCAAGTATGAGCTAACAACAAGATTGCAGAATTGAACTTAAACAATGGAAAGCTGTAAACATAAGGATAAAACAAGAATGCAGATGCATACCCGGAGTCAAAGTTTGACTAAAAATGTTTGGGACGGGGCCGCGGCACCACTGTCCTGATTTTATCCCGGAACTGCACCTGAAACTGCTGTTTTTGCACTCTGGAAAACTGTCTGAAATGCTGTCTGTCAGGAGGACCAGGGTGCCCAACGCCTCTATCCTAGGGACCAGGGCACCCAGTGCCCCTGTCCTGGCAGGACCAGGGTGCCCCACGCCCCTGTCCTGGTATTTTGCTCTGCAATTTGATGTGGGGTGCTGTCTCGACCTGCTTTTTCTGGATCTGCAACCTGCGGCGTCGTCTGAGTCTCGAAACCTGCACTTATATCTGAAAAAGGTGTTTGGGCGGCTATATAGGGTTTTGCCTTAGTCAAACCCCCACTTCGGTGATTTCCACCTCCACAAATAGCCAAGTTGTATTGTAAAAGTAATGTGTGTGCAGACCTTGTGTGTGTGCAAGATCTAAAATGCAAGTAAGCAAACTAGAGCAACCTAGAAAGTAAACCCTAATTGCTTGTTAATGATAATGTAAATGCTCTAAACCAAGATGCAAAGTGATCTAAAGCATGAATAAATGAGATATTGAAGCTTATGCAAAGACATGAAAATAACATGAAATCATACCCAATCCTCAAGGGAGGAGTACAAGCCAATCTTCAGTCGGTAATCTCCTATTGTTCTTCAATGTCTTCCAAGCCCTAAATGGATGAATGGAATTGTTAAATTCTTGATAGAGGGATGTTGAATGTTGTTGAAGTCTTCAAAGATCTGCTCTTTTTCTGCATATGAGGTTCCTGAAAACAAAAATCCGATCCCTTCAAATGAAGAAAGAGAGCTCTTATGTATGAAACCCTAGGTCTCAATTCCAATTTTTGGCCAACCTAGAGATTGAATATCCTGCCAATTTCTTGGGGTTAAGCTTTATTTTATGATTGGATCGCGCTCCTAAAATTTCGAGAAAAATGTCCGGGACCGTGTGCACTCCGGGCGCCATGGTCCTGACAACTTTTCACCAAATTTTCAGGGCCATCAGATATGATGATTTTAGAGAGAATCCTGAAGTTACAGGTGATTTCGAGATGTTTTGACCCCCAAAATCAAGCCCCCAAGCTCAGAATAGGGCCTAATTAGGGTTTTTGATTAAGTAGTGTATTGGAAGAATAAAATGAAAGGGGCACGCTTTAATGAAACGGCCCGACTTTATGATGTGGAAAATGATGAAATAGAACCTTTAGACCTAATTAATTTGATTAATTAAGTGCTAAAGGGGAAATGTAATGTAAAATGCAACTTCGCCAAGGCGGGTGCTAAACTAGGTGTTAAATTGTACTACTTTAGCAAGTGCGTACAATTTATGACGTTACAACTATGTATTCAATTGCAGAGGTGGATGCCATGATAAAATACCTTATTCTGTCTTGGATGGATGATTGCTTAGAGTGTGCTTGTTCCTTGCTCAAAATGCCTTAGCTCGGAAATCTTCGCACTCTCTGAAAGTCTGAAATCACAATGAAATGAAATGGAGCCAAAACCTTATTTTATAAAGTCTTTTTCACTATCTACCACATTAATTGCATGCCAGTTAAGTATTCACTTAACATTGTTTGCCGGTAATAAGTGATTTTCAACTTCTTATCTCTAACTGAGGGAATAATAGCACATGTGTCATTAGATTGCCAAACCCTCAATAAAATTTTCTTCAATTAGATGAAGAACTTCCTGCCGGTGGAGCACTATTCTATCCTGTTGGTGAAGCATCACTCTGTCTTGCCGGTGAAGCATTTGTTGGTTCTACTGGTGGAGGAGTATTCCCAATATTTAGATCATCTTTTCTAATCCATTGCTTTGAGAATTCTTGCTTAACCTCTTCAACTTTTTCTTTACCTTTCAAGCTAGCACTTTTGTTGTCTACCTGTGTACCTTTACTTCTACAAAATTTAGCAATATGCCCAATCTTGTTACATGCATAACAAGTTACATTATTTTTCTGAATAGCTTTCCCATAACCTATGCCGGTTTGTGTTCTGCATTGATTAGATAGATGTCCAAATCTTCCACAAACATAACATCTCACATTCATTCTGCAGTTTTCAGAGTTATGACCAATTTTGTTGCATTTGGAACATTGATCGGTGGGTGAATTGATATTCTGATAATTCCTAGATCTACATTAATTTTCCCTATGACCATATTTATTATAGTTAAAGCATTTTCCATTGAATTTATAAGCATTATTTGGTCTTACCGGTTTGTTGTGATCCTGAGTATTTGCAGTATCGGAGCTTTCTCCAACTTCAAAGCCAATTCCAGAAGTGTCACCTTTGGGTTTTTGATTCTTCAATAAGGTACCAAGTTCTTCTGAGCTTTTCTTGAATTTTTCTTTATGTTGATTTGTAGTTTCCAATTCCCTTTCCAAAATTTCTTTTTGTCTCATTAGTTCATTTGAGTCATTCTGAGTATGCATTAGATCTATCTTCAACATTTCATTTTCATAGCTAAGTCTTGTGTTCTCATTTGCTGCATCGCTTAGTCTTCTGGTCAATTCTTCTTCATTCTTCTTTCTGTCCTCAATCTCTTTGCAAAATCTCATAGTCATATCCTGCATTTCATTTTTTGTTGTCATGATCTCTTGTTTCAGCTTGCTTATCATATCATTAAGTGATTCCTTTTCATCATTCTCATTTTGCAATTTTTCACAAAGTTCTCTTCTCTTGTTTCTTGTAACAGTAAGATTTTCTTGAAGTGCCTGAATGATATCTTGAGCTGCCCTTACATCATCTTCTAATTTCATATTTTTCAACTTCTCTGCATCATAATCAGTAAGACCTCCTTCAAGTTGTTTCATCAGATTTTCCATCTTTACCGGTGTCAAGATCTTCCTCAAGCTGTTAGGCTTTTGAAAATAGAGGACCAAGCTTTGATACCAATTGTTAGGATTCCCACAGATACTGAGAGGGGGGGGTGAATTAGTATCTAACCGGTGAGTAGTATTTCTTAAGTTAAAACATGCAGAACATAAAATAGTAGTATACTGATATGTAAGAATTAATGCAATAAACAGAATCAGAAACATCCACATGAAAAGAACACCATAACACAAGATGTTTAATGAGGAAACCCGGTGTGGGAAAAACCTCGGTGGGATTTGTGACCCACAATATTCACTTACTAGCCAATAAGAGAATATTACTTACAATAGGGGCCTACACATGTAGGAAGGCCAACTGCCTGGAGCTCACTGCTCAATGAGAAGTCACACTAACTTACAATGAGGATTATACTAATCCAATGATTTGTACTACTTTACAGTAGCATCTCTAATGCCAGATTCAGTAACAGTTCTAACTCTATTCTTTACATATACCCTTGACCTATAATTCGCACATTAGGTCTACCTAATAATTTTCTTTATGCTGGCTACCTTACCTTTTTTAAATGTCTACAATGATCTCCTTTATATACAAGAGTCATTTTACAATCTGCCAAGTCGGCTTACAATAATAATCAAAATATTACATATCAAAAATCTTGTCAGCCTCTATGCTGGTATACATCTTTTCTTCTGTGTCAGTTTCGGTGCTGGTGTAGAGTGATCTTGTTGATGCCAGTGCACTATCTTGCTTGTGTAATGCTTTGCCGGTATGATGTCTTACCGATGCCATAGGATTGCAAGGTTGCCATCAATGACAAAACCTTCAATCACACACAATGTCTCATTGGAGTGTCCATATGCCAATAGAACTTTTGTGCCTCAATTATAGCTTCACATTCAAAATGGTTCTCGATGCCTTCTATCCATTCTAGGACCACTTCCACTTTCATCTTGTCAGTGAACAATGGTATTCCTTCTAGTGACTTCCCACTTAGGGCCTTCAATGCTCTGATGAAGGGTTCTTGCTCCAAAATAGGATCAAGTGCGGGTACCTTATCAACCTCAGCCACCTCCTTTCCCTTCCCTTCTACTCCTTCCACTTTTACATACACTTCTTTTGCCTTGGCCTCAATATCACCAAGCTTACTCTCCAATCTTTCCAATTTTTCCTTCAGGAGCTTGTTCTCTTCCTCTTGATCTTCCGCTTTCCTTTCCAATTCAGCATTGGTCACCATATTGTCTCTAACTAACTCTCCTAACAAAAAGGACATCAACATTACTAGTCCAAATCTTGTAGGCTCTGATACCAATTTGATGGGGCTCACCTAGCCTACTCAACACTTCACTAAGTTGATGTTGCTCAATTCCACCAACTTACCAGGTCTAGATGTTTTCTAGACCTACAAGTCCTTCTCAATCTCTCCTAGGGCTTGGCTCTTACTCACTCCAAGGTGTTTGTTTCAAGTGTCCTTGCTAGGAACCCTACCAATTCACTATATTCCCCATATGCTCCATGATAGCTTCTTGGCTCAAATTCATCAAACTGCCCTCCGAAGGTCTTGAAATGTACACAGAGGTGTGCAAGGTTCTTCTCTCATTTTTTCTAGGTTCTTTTAAGATCCATTTGTGGTTTGCAATCCAAAGGTTTCTTATCGATTTCAAAAATTGGTCTAGAAAAGGGCTACAAGGGAAAGAGCCCCAATTAGGCCTCCTAGAACCAGTTTTGAGGTCTTGTGCCAAAATGATCCAAAGGACCCCCAAACAAAAGTGGATTTTATTCAATGATTCATTCAACCCAAGGGATTTTAGTGATTTTAAGCTTCCAACCCTTCTTTGAATACACAAACCCCAAAATGAGAATTTCAAGGGCTTCTAGGCACTTGACTGGCAGCACCAAGTAAAACTTGTTTTTGGACCTTCAAATGGAATTCTTGAGGCTTCCTCCTACACAAGAAAATATGTATAATCCTATTACAACTTCCCAAAATCTTGGTACTTTCATTTACATTCACCCCTGCAATTTGTGCTATCTTTTCATCTTGCCTTCTCTAGCCGAGTTACTCCTGGACTCGCTTAGGGAAAGATGCTAAAAATATCAAATGACACTTTCAAACCTTCTCCTTCCATATGTACATTTTACAATGGGTTTCCTACCATTTTCCAATAGGCCATGATGAACACATGGTGGGATTTTATGGGGCACCCATTTTAGCAAAAACTGCTAATTACAAGCCAAAACTGGCTACTTGTGAAACAAAACACCAAAACAATAGTAAATGTTATGTACAAAGCTTGAAATTGAAAATACTACCTTGAAACACACTACCAAAATTCTATACATCATGTGGAGTCCTTCCATGGTGGTGGAAAAGCCCTAGCTTCAATGCTAAACAAATTCAGGATAAAAGTTGTCATGACAACTTTTTGCAACTTTGTGCTTTTTCCACTTTTGATCTCTCCAACCTAAGAGACCTATGTCTAGTCATCACATGTGACATTTAAAACATTCTTAAGACCTATTTGACCCTCTCTAAGGATTTTGACAACATTTGACACTTTTGACCAACCAAAAGGAAAAAAACCTTCTCAAACACATTATTTACACAAAAATGCAAACTTAGGTAAATTGAACTCCACCTAGGCCTACATTGACAAAATACTCACTCTTGGACCCTCCTAGAGTCCTTATTTACTACTAACTTGGCTAGAGTCAGTACAAGACAAAATTTGTAAAGACAAGGAAAATAGGACCTAGGTGCTCCTGCACTAGCTGACATCTCTACTTTTCCTCACAGATGGGTGAGAAACAGAAGCTCTAAATGCAGACTCGGATTTCTATACACTACCATCATAACCATTTAATTCAAAAGCAATAAACTTTCCAATGATGGAGTCAAGAGTTACCTTCATTTTTTCAATAGACTTTAGCTCCTGAATAGGTGCAACTCGATTAGCATAGACTGGTAGCAATGTTCTCAGTACCTTACTGATCATTGTGGCATCTTCCACTTTACCTCCTACACTCTTACTTTCACTGACTATCTCCTTTATCCTTTGACCATACTGCTGGATGTTCTCACCTTCAGCCATTCTCATGTCATCAAAATTTCCTCTTAGAATCTCTTCTTTAACAATCTTAACATGTTTATCATCGCTATAAATCTCTTCAAGTTTTTTCCATACCTCATATGCAGTCTCAAGACCATGAACATATACATACTCTGCATCAAAAAAAGAACTGCTAATAGCCTCTAATGCTTGATGATTTTCTTCTTTCTCTTTCTTTTGATCATCAATCAACATCCCAGTAGGTGCAACATACTTAGTGTTGACATGTTCCCAATAATGGCTTCCTAGACAATTGATATAAATTTTCATTCTGTCACTCCATATCCTATAGTTCTATTTGTTAAAATTTAGACATTCCTTCTTCATCATGATTTTCAATATCTTTATCTCAAGTTGTTAGGCTTAGACATTAGAGGACCTGATAAGCTCTAATACCAATTCATGGTATGATGAAAGAATAAGTATCCAATCAACTCTTGAGAGGGGGAGGGGTAAATCAGTAGATATAAAAACTAATACAAACTTCACCAATCTCAAAAATAAATCTCTCAAAGTAAACGTAGAACTATCAATGTAATACCACTATCAAGATAAAAACTCATAAGATAATCTGGTTGACTATTAGAACAAATTAACAATGAACAACTTCAAACTTATAAACATCCAAATGCTTTTCATGTGTCAACAGACTTCATTTCTCAATGCTTCGGTTATTTTAACTTATCAAAGTAGTTAAGTAGTTAAGGAAATCAACCATAAGAAACATAACCACAAAAACATTCACCACTTGACCTAAATATTTTTGACATGAAAACCCAAATGGGAAAAACCACGGTGAGATGAGACTCACAAGATAACTATCTGAACTCTTCTGAAGTTTTCTCTGTTAGGAGCCTAGTCTGTTAAAGCTTTACAAAATTCCTGTTAAGAATTGATCCTGTTAGGAATCACTCGGTTAAAGGATTGAATATAATGCCTTGTTAGAAGCAATACCCTATAAGGAGTAACCTCAGTAGAGGATTTGAAAATACAAGCTAATGGATTACCCTGTTAGAGGATTTGAATAGGAACAAGCTTGTTAGAGCTTACCCAGCTAGGGGATTTCAATTCTACTGTAATTGTTAAAAAACAACATGACTTTTCTGATCAGTATGAATATCACTACACTTTCTTGATCAAATCCATTTCATGCTCCTATTTGTCTTTACTCAAACAACAGATACATCATCCGGTTCAGAAACCACACACTCAACTAGTCTTTGTTAACTCTTTGCCAGCACATAAACTAAAAAAATTCATCAACCTTATAAACAAATCAATTAGGTCGGTAACACAACCAAAACCCAATTCTCATAGAGATTACAAACAAGTCGGTTCCAATATGACCATTAGATTACATAGCAATCTTTGCACATCAATCAAGAAAACCTTGATCACTCCTTTATCACGCGCTTTGCATTATATACAATACATTTTCTCATTCCCTAGATAAATAATTGTTACAATAACTCACCAAAATCACTTGAAGTTATGTTCATACAATAACCATACGTGTAATAATCATCGCCACTCATCATCAGATCAAAAACCAATATAACCATTTCACCAAACTTAATCGTTTAGGGTTTATCAAAAACAATAGGTAGGGTTTATTGGTTACCAGCTCAACTCTCAAATTTTTCCTATCGGTTATAGTTTCCTTCAATTGTTCATCCTACCGATTACAAAAAAATATTGCAACAATATCAACAATATCATTACCGGTGTTAATTGACATCAATGACAACATAACATATCATTAATGCAATCTTCATGCAAATGCCAACTAACTTGGGTGGCATTTTTGCATGAAAAATCACAAGCATTTGAAAGATTCAATATTTTTAGAAGGATGGTTGAATATGATAGTGGACATCGGTTAAAGTGTTTAAGATCTGACCGTGGTGGAGAATATTCTTCAAATGAGTTTATTGACTACTGTGAAAAACATGGAATTGGGAGACAATATTCAGCAGCAAGAACACCACAACAGAATGGTGTGGTAGAAAGAAAGAATAGGGTAGTAAAGGAAATGCCTAGAACAATATTGAATGAGGCTAGCATATCAGATGCTTATTGGAAGGAAGCAGTTCATACTGGTTGTCTATACATTAAACTGGGTACAACTAAGAGTGAACTGTAGAATGACTCCTTATGAGTTATGTTACGACTAGAAACTATCACTCAATCATTTTAGAGTGTTTGGAAGTAAGTGCTTCATCAAGAGGGATTTTGATGGATTAGGAAGTTTTGTTTCCAAAAGCGGTGAAGGAATATTCTTGGGTTACTCAACCAAGAGAAAATCCTACAAATGCTACTACAAGAAATTGACAAAAATGGTTGATAGTATAAATGTTAGAATAGATGAAGACCTACATAAGAAAGAATCTACACCGGTACCCTATATTGATGTTTTAGATGATGAGAATGAAGATCAATCTGATAGTGGATCAGTAGAAGAAGCACCAAGAAATAACTCCAACCGATATGTGTAGAAGAATCATCTAGAAGAACAGATCATAGGAGATAAAATTGAATGTCATATGTACCAAGTGGGTCTCCCAGAACAAGACGAATGAAGAAGGAAAAATAATCTGACATAAATCAAGGTTAGTTTGCAAAGGGTATGCTCAAGTGGAAGGTATTGACTTTGAAGAAACCTTTGCAATGGTTGCTAGGTTAGAGGCAATAAGAATGTTTTTAGCTTTCTCTGCTTATAAAGGATACAAGGTTTACCAAATGGATGTTAAATCTGCATTTTTGAATGGTAATCTTGAAGAAGAAGTGTATATGGAACAAGTGGAAGGATATCTATTACACGATGATGAGAGTTTTGTATGCCAGTTTAAGAAATCCCTGTATGGTTTGAAGCAGGCCCCCAAAGCATGGTATTCCTGATTAGACAAGTATTTGAAGGAACAAGAATTTCAGAACGGGAATGCAAACATTAACCTGTACATCAAGGTAAATGGAGACCATATGATCATAGTTTTTGTGTATGTGGATGACATTATATTTGGTGGAGACAAGGACATGATGTGAAAAGAATTTGAATATCAGATGAAGACAAAATTTGAGATGTCCATGCTAGGTGAGTTGTCCTATTTTCTTGGTTTGCAGATCTCACAAATAGGAGAAAGGAATTTTCATCTCTAAAACCAAGTATGTTAAAGATATGTTGAAGAAGATTCAAATGGAGGAGAGAAAACCAGTAAGTACTCCTATGGTTATCAGTTGTAATTTGAGAAATCTAGATCAGTCACTAGAAGTTAAGCAAACACTGTATAGGTCTATGATTGGTAGTCTGTTATATCTAACAACATCTAGACTAGATATTGTATAGGTCATTTGCATGATTGAAAGATTCCAAGCTACTCCTAAGGAGTCACACTTAAATGCAATTAGGAGAATCTTCATGTATCTGCAAGGAAATATCAATTATGGCTTGTGGTATCCATATAAAGAAGACTTCTCTTTACAAGCTTATACTGGTGCAGATTGGGCAAGATGTACTGATGACCAAAAGAGCACAAGTGGTGGTGCTTTCTACTTAGGAGACTGGTTAGTATCATGGCACAACAAGAAGCAAGAATCAATGTCATTATCCACTACTAATGCCGAATACATAGTGTAAAGCGGAAAATCGAACCCCAGGTGTTCCCCCACTCCAAGGAGAGAGAAAGGAGGTCACTAGGGTTGACGGTTTTCACTTAGGAGAGACTTTACATTCAAAAGAGGGGTTGAAACCCACAAGATCCAATCCCACACAATGCAAGACTGGATTCTAAATGAGTCTCAAGGGTGGAGACATCAAGGATACCCTCTTTTGTAAAGAATGTAGATAGAAGGATTGAACTAGGAGTGTATGTAAAGTAAGAAAGATTCACTTGTAGAAAGAGATAGGGACACGGGATGAAGCTACAGACCTGAAATTAGTAGTAAAATGTCGAGACAA
The DNA here is from genome assembly GCF_030272615.1 of Cryptomeria japonica. Classification (NCBI taxonomy): domain Eukaryota; kingdom Viridiplantae; phylum Streptophyta; class Pinopsida; order Cupressales; family Cupressaceae; genus Cryptomeria; species Cryptomeria japonica. Next base: position 835,483,406 of record NC_081407.1, on the reverse strand, counting down.
AGCTATCCTACAAATTTGAGCAAAAGTTGACAGGATGATGGCGCCCGGAGTGCACATGGTCCTCCGAAAAATTCGCGAAATGAAGGGGGATCTGTTCGTCTCTGCACAAGGATTCCAAATCTTCAATTACAGCCGCATACCTTCTACCTACACACAAAAAAGAGAGGACAATTGGGGGGTTAGGGATGAGGGGTTTGCCTTCAAGTCAAACCCCAGTTTTGGAATTAACCAAGAAATGAGAATGTTGTAAATGTAAATGTTTGTAATGTAATCAAGTACTGATACCTTGTTGTAAGAATGTTTATATTCTTACATGCGAAGGTGTAATGATGTTGTATGTTGTATGTTGTATGTTGTAAGTGATCTCCTCTTTAATGGTTGAATCCTTGTCTTGAATGCAACACCTAGCCTTGAATGGAGACTTAGAATGCTCAATTTCTTGAAGGAATGCTTGAATGCTTGAATGTTTGAGTGTTTGAATGTTTGCCTATTGCTTCCGCCTCTTGCACACCTATGTTTCACTTAACCTTTTCCTAAGAGGGAAAATGTAGTTTATATACTTGTCCATTAGGGTTAGGAGACTGAGTTTTCCGACCTTAGGCCTACCCAGGAACATTTTTTTTCAAAGTGCAAACTTAAAGACCCGATGCCCAACAAGAGACCAGGCCCAAAATAGGGCCAGGGACCAGGGCGCTGGGTGCCATGGTCCTAGAGGACCAAGGCGCTAGGCACCATGGCCCTGAGGGACCAGGGCGCTGGGCGCCATGGTCCCACCTCCTGGGACTGCAGGGTGCAAGGAGGATTAGGCCAAGGTGCAGAAAGATGCAGTTTTTGATGTCGTAAACAGGTTTCAGGGTCTCCATTTAGGTTCAACGTTGCGCCGCCATCATGAAGACCCAAATGTAGTCGAAATTGCAAGTGCCACAATTTTAGGATGCTACATTTAGCCCCCACTTTAGTGGGAGTATAAGCATACGCCCATACTTCTGGTAAAGTATAAGGAAACAACATTGAAAGACTTTCACCACGTCAAGGAGGCAAGATACTCCAAGCCCCCAGTGGACTAAGGATCTTATGACTTCGATTGACAAAGTAAAAGGGAAGATCATGAAGGAAAACCATGACTATTAGTAGTAAGGTTCCCTCACTATGAGTCATGCAAGAAAAATACCAAAAATTTTCAAGGCAAAGCTAAGTTCGCCAAGAGATTTTCAAGTATCTTGAAGAGATATGAATGGAGTGTATGCCCCCTACATTAAAGTGATCGCACATGCCTCATCGGGGGTGATTGCTTTAAGGTAGTGATACATATAAGGAATGAGAAGGGAAAGGAGCATGTTATCACAAAGATTTAGCCCCCAAGTGTGAGATAAACCCAAGGATAATAGACACAAAACACAAAGCATGAGGTGAATTCGCTTTCCTCGGGGTCAGTATGCTGTATGATAATTCATGTATATCATATGTATGTATGCATAATTGTTCTTCATTCCCCAATCAAGGAAGGTCACCTAGAAGAAGGGAATACATGTGTCTTTTGAGTCAACATGAGAGAGACCAAAAGAGATCTCAATGTTTTGCATCATCCTCAAGTAAACAACATTAAGGACAACAAATAGAAGAATGAGAATAACACATAGAAGAAGTAACAAAAAATATCAAGAGAGGAGGAGAGAGTCTGCTATGCTAATGAACTAGTCTAGCACATCATCTACCCCCCAATCTTGCTGATCAATATTTCGGGAAGGCAAGAAACACGCTAGAGGAGGAACATCCAACACAGCAGATGGAGCTATCACAAGATCCAAACAAGGGCTATGTTCTTGTTCCAAGCCACGTTGTTCTTGTCTAGGAGCTAGGATAAGTGCTTTAGAAAATTCATTAGATAAATGGTTATCAACATCAACGTATTCATATTCACTATCAGAAGAAAGAGGAGTAACATTGTCATCATGAATAACATTTTCATCTATATCATCATCAAGATTTATAAAAATAGGATCTTTAACTCGCACAAGATCAAAACCATCATGCATCTTATGTTTAGGAGATTTTGGCTCAATTTTCAGCTGAGGAGAAAATGGAATAGTACTAGCTGAAGGTGTTTTTGGGGATTGCAAAGTTTGAGAAGCAGCTGCACGAGTTCTAAGATGACGCTTTCATTGGCATTCACACGTAGAGCAATTTCATCTAGTCTTAGTAGGAAGTTGAGAAGATTGAGGAGGAGGAATGTTCTCATCCTTATCACTTCGGTGTTTAGGTTGTGGTCTCTTAGGTTGAATAATAGGAGAAGAAGAAGGTCTCTTCTCTCTATAAGAGGAAGGAGGAGGAACTGCTCCATATAAAGGAGGAATATCTGGTTTAGGAAGGATACCAAGTCCATCATGACAAGGAGGTATAGGTCTACCTTTAGAAAGTTTATTAGACATAGACATAGTCACATCCATAGGGATGGGTTGGGAATCTTCTTGAGAAAAGACATTAGTTTTATCTTTCAAAGGAAGAAATTCCTTTTCAAGAATGATAGGAATATCCAGTTTGGGTTTTCTAGGTTCACTTAGAGATAGGATCATATCCTTTTTCCACTTTTGATAAGATTTGAAAAGATGATCACTTCGCGATGGAAGAGATTGAAATTGTTTAGGCCAAAAATAATCAATAGGAACACTAGAAGTTCTTTCAGCTGGTTTAAAGAGACTATGATTGATAGTAACAACTTCACCATTATGGGGAAATTTCAAACACTTGTGAATAGGAGAAGCAATAGCTTTCATGGAAGATAGCAAATGATAGCCTAGCTTCACATGAAATTGTTCGGATGATGGAATAATAGAAAAGCTCACATTAAGGGATTTGTTATGGACCTCAATAGGTAATGTAATAGAACCAATTGCAGGAGAAGAAAATGCATCAAATAATTTCACAACCACATTTGTTTTGTCATAGATCACTTGATTCAATTGCAAAGTAAAAAGAAATTCTTCAGTAATGATATTAACCATACAAGAAGGATCAATAAGCACTCCACGACAAGGTGTATTCTTGACTTTTGCAACTATATATAAAGGACCATCAGGTGCCCTGATAGTTTCACTGGAATCAAATGTGATGGAAGGTTCTTTAGGGATTTTCTGCTGCTCCACAAAGTTAATCACATTCGGGGTCATAGACACAAGACCATCAGGTGAGAAAGAGGAATCATTAGTCTCAATCACATTAGAGGTATGAGAAGGTAAAGGATCAGCAAAAATCTTAAGATTTTGGTTAGGAGGAGCTACAGATGTGTTGCCTTTATCATTCACACCTGAAATAGAGATAGTATTATTATCAATCAAATCTTGAATTTTACCCTTTAAAGCAAAACATTTTTCAGTATCATGCCCAGGTTGATGATGAAATTGACAAAAAGATTTGTTATCAAAATAGGGTGAATTAATCTTTGCAGGATCTATTTGCTTTATAGGAGGGAGAGTAAGCACATTTTGTTCCAATAACTTATTCATAATACTATGCAATGATTCATTCAAAGGAGTAAACTTACTTTCTTTCTTGAAAAACTTAGAAATAGGAGGCACACCTGATGCTGCATTCACATTGTTGTTGATGATGTTTTCATTGAACTTAATGAACCCTCTATTTGGTTTAAACTTCCCAAATGGTTGTTGACTACTATCACCCTTATCGCTTGGAGCCATAGGATTCGCTTGTTCCATTTGACTCACAATCAGTTGATAATTGTGAAGAGTTGCGCACAATTGTTGGAAAGAAGTAAACTCAGAAAATAGAAGTTTTTCTCTAATATCTTTTTGTAAATTAGAAATAAAGATTCTTTGAATATCATTATCAGGTACTGGAGAAGAAATTTGAGCACACAAATGCTTATATCTACCAATGAAATTAGTCACTTTTTCTTTAACACCTTGTTTACAATTCATTAAATCAATCAAAGTAACTTTAGGACCTATATTATTTTGAAATTGTTGAATAAAAGCATTTGCAAGTTGTTGGAAAGAAGTAATAGAATAGGAAGGCAACAAGCAATACCATTGTAGAGCCTTATCTCTTAATGTTCTAGTAAACAGTTTTGCAAGCAACCTTTGGTCATGAGCAAAATCGGTACATATTGTTTGAAAGGTCTTAACATGTGTTAGAGGATCACCCTTACCATTATAAAGCTCCAACTGCGGGATTTCAACATGTTTAGGGGGGATAGCTCTAACAATGTCAAGAGAAAGTGGGCTCGCAACATCAAATGTGGGCACACTAAACTTAGATTGGTTCATAGAGGCAATCTGTTGCTATAAAGAAGAGACAGTTTGTGCAAGATTGTTAATGGTCACTTCAGTCGAAGAGTTCATATTAGACATGTTAGATTGTGATGGAGGTATTATGTTATTAAAAGAAGGTAATGATTAAGAGTAAGGTGGTGGGACACTATGATGGTTAGTCATAGGAGATGATTGGGAAAAAGGAACACTACAAGGAGGAATGGAATGGTTAAATGAATTGCCCCCTTGCGCCAGGTTCATTTGTGGAGATGTAATAGGAACACTCATTGAAGGAATGAATGAAGAAGTCAGATTGAATGAAGGAAGAGGGTTGATTGAAGAAGAAGGATTGCCCCCATGACTGGTGATCATAGGTGGAATGTCTTGTATCAAAGTAGTCATTATGTTTGATGTAAAAGTAGGTATACTAGCAATAGAAGTTGTCAAAGGGGTAGAAAGATTGACTTGAGTAGGAGGTTGTGTATAACCTAAAGTTTCAGCACAACTCTTCATTGGCATCACATTCGAATCCACAATGTGTGCAATACCACACAAAATATCAATTCCATTTTTATCACTTTGAACCATACATTTTAGACCCTCAATTAATGAAAGAGCTTGACTATCGGGGTATTCTTGAGACATCCATTGCTAAAAATCATCAAATTGGTTATCCAATTTCGAAAGTTGTTCCACAGAAACCTCATGGAGAGCTTGTTCATCATTAAGAGGATTAGAGGAATTACCCATGTCCTCGTTAAAAAGGCTATTCAAATTAGGTTCCATCTCCTCGGTAATTAAACCTTGGAAAGACTTAATTCTAAGGCTTCGTCTAATGGGAATAGTGTAAGTAGGGCTTATTGTTGTAAAACTCATGCACAACTTCCAGGAAAGGTAGGCACAATTGAAAATTAGGGCCAAGGGGGTAGCACTTAATTTTAATTGTTATCTTGAAAATTGAGATCTTGAATTTTGAATTTATTTTCAAATTTAGAGGTAGAAAATTTCAATAAAATCAGCCAATCTCCTAGATTTAAGCTGTTAAATGCAATCATGACAATCTCCCGAAGTTTCAGAAAAAATGTCAGGGACCGTGGTGAACGGAGTGCACACGGTCCTTGCAACTTTTTTCAAAATTTTCAGGGATGCAAGTTATGATGATTTTAAAGATAATCTGAAAAAATTGAGTGATTTTACGATCTGTAGATAGGCCAAATTAAAGTTGCAATCTCAAAATTGAACCCTACCAAGATTGTTGAAAAATGCAAAATTTGAATTTTGAAAAAGAGAGGGAAACTGAAATTTTGAATTTTATGATTTTAGAGGGAATACTAACAGCAATGGAAGCTTTGAAATTTAAAAGTTGACTCGATTTCATGCAAAATTCAATTTTGAAAGCGGAAATCAAAGTTGTTGCAATTAAACACTTAATTTCAAAAGTCACAAACTGCAAAAATTTGAATAAAGCACTGAAATTTTGAATGAATGCCAACACACTTTTCAGATTTAGGACAGTAAGAAACACAATTTTGACACGAATTTCAATTTCAACAATTTTTGAATGATTAGAAGCCTTAATCCAAGCAATCACTAGACCAACTTTGACTTTAATTTTGAAAGTGTTAGAATTGATGAAATCAGCCAAGATTCTGGATTTTAGCAGAAAAATACAGTAAGATCTAGCTCCCGAAATTTCAGAAAAAATGTCGAGGACGATGGCGCTCGGGGTGCACACGGTCCTTGCAAATTTTTTCAAAATTTTCAGGGATGAGAGATATTGTGATTTTCTTGCGGAATCCAAAGTTACAGCCGATTTGGAGGTGTTTTGATCAGTGAAATCATCGGTCAAAGGTTGAATCAAGAGGGTTTTAAAAATTAGGGTTTTGACACTTAACCACTTAATTTTTAGAATTAAAGCACAAATATGATTTGACAATTTACAATAGAAGGGTAGATCTGAAACAAGCATTAACAATTAAACATTTCACAAGCTCAATTACTAAAAAGAGAATTTAGGGTTTTTATGCAATTAACCTCTAAAATTTGCAAAAGATCAAACATGGAAATGTAATTAAGGAAGCCAATATTTCAGATCTAACCATGAATAATCAGAATTAGGATGTTCACATTGGGTTCACCAAAATGTAAAGTGGAAAATCGAACCCCAGGTGTTCCCCCACTCTAAGGAGAGAGAAAGGAGGTCACTAGGGTTGACAGTTTTCACTTAAGAGAGACTTTACATTCAAAAGAGGGGTTGAAACCCACAAGATCCAATCCCACACAATGCAAGACTAGATTCTAAATGAGTTTCAAGGGTTGAGACATCAAGGATACCCTCTTTTGTAAAGAATGTAGATAGAAGGATTGAACTAGGAGTGTATGTAAAGTAAGAAAGATTCGCTTGTAGACAGAGATAGGGACACGGGATGAAGCTACGGACCTGAAATTAGTAGTAAAATGTTGAGATGAAGCTTTCCTAAAAATTTGAGTGAAAGTTGACGGGATGATGGCGCCCGGAGTGCACACGGTCCTCCGAAAAATCCGCGAAACAAAGGGGGATCTGTTCGTCTCTGCACAAGGATTCCAGATCTTCAATTATAGCCGCGTACTTGCAACCTACACATAGAAAAGAGAGGATGATTGGGGGGTTAGGGATGAGGGGTTTTCCTTCAGGTCCAACCTTGGTTTTGGAATTAACCAAGAAATGAGAATGCTGTAAATGTAAATGTTTGTAATGTAATCAAGTACTGATACCTTGTTGTAAGAATGTTTGTATTCTTACATGCAAAGTTGTAATGATGTTGTATGTTGTATGTTGTATGTTGTAAGTGATCTCCTCTTCAATGGTTGAATCCTTGTCTTGAATACAACACCTAGCCTTGAATGGAGACTTAGAATGCTCAATTGCTTGAAGGAATGCTTGAATGCTTGAATGTTTGAGTGTTTGAATGTTTGCCTATCACTTCCACCTCTTACACACCTATGTTTCACTTACCCTTTTCCTGAGAGGGAAAATGTAGTTTATATACTTGTCCATTAGGGTTAGGAGACTGATTTTTCCGACCTTAGGCCGACCTAGGAACATTTTTTTTCAAATTGCAAACTTAAAGACCCGATGCCCAACAAGAGACCAGGCCCAAAATAGGGCCAGGGACCAAGGCACTGGGTGCCATGGTCCTGGAGGACCAAGGCGCTAGGCACCATGGTCCTGAGGGACCAGGGCACTGGGCACCATGGTCCCACCTCCCGGGATAGCAGGGTACAAGGAGGATCAGGCCAAGGTGCAGAAAGATGCAGTTTTTGATGTCCTAAACAGGTTTCGGGGTCTCCATTCAGGTTCAACATTGCGTCGCCATCGTGAAGACCCAAATGTAGTCAAAATTGCAAGTGTCACAATTTTAGGACGCTACACATAGGTACTGGTACATGTTGTTCACTATGGATGAAGAAGACATTGAAGGACATAAAGGCAAAGATACCGTATCCTATTATAATCCAGTGTGATATTTCTAGTGTAATCAACATCTCCAAGAATCCAGTAATGCACTCAAGAACAAAGCAAATTGCAATCAAGTATCACTTCTTAAGGGAGAAGGTAGTAGACAAGGAGGTCATAGTAGAATATGTTCCAATTGGTGAGCATATTTTTGACATATGTACCAAGCCACTTTATTTGGCTCCATTTGAGTACTTGAGACACAAGATGGAAGTTGTCCCACCATCCAGAAACACTTAAATGTGTAGGACGATGTATGGTTCAGGGAGAGTCAATAATTGTTACTATCTTATGATTCTTCAATCATGAAGCATGGACACATGGGGAGAATGTGTCCTAACTAGATGTAGTCAAGGGAGAGATTATTGGTGTCCAACTAAGGTTCCCTTTTCCATTGTTGTCAAAGGGGGAGAGAAATGAGAATAGATAATATTGACATCAATGCCAAAGGAGGATATTGTTGTAATTGAGTTATCATTGATGTCAACCGATATTGCAGGCTATCGGTAGGGTATGTCAACCTCGTATGAAGAAGATTGAGCTGGCGTAAGGAAGATTAACATGAAGGCTTGTCAATTGGTATGGTGGAAGACAAAACTAGTATGAAGGCGTGGAATACAAGCAGGTATTGAGACTGTCAGTGACATCACCGATAAGAGGTGATATGAAGTTGTGTGTTGGAATGACAAGTTGTAACCTGTATGTAGGCTGGCTATTTGTTTGTGTAAATGTCTGTGATCAAGAGGCAGAGTGTCAAAGAGATCACAAACCACCAAAGGTGAAGTTTAGCTACCGGTGTAGTGTATGTTGTCAGAGTGAAGCAGGAGAAGGTTTGATCGGTAAGGGTTTGTGCCAGTATGAGGATTTGTTGAATCAGCATGAACTGACTCAATGTCGATGGGTCAATTGTTAATGGGTTTGATAGATGGATGCCAGTTGGCAAAAAGGCAGAGGTCAGTGTGTGCATCGATAACACATGGTAGATGTGATAGGTTGACATTTAATGTGATTAGAAAAAATTCATGGATCGATTGTCAATGTTCACGGCTTGAAGTAGATTGAAGAAGAAGCTGGGTGAGTTCATCAAGGAAGAATGATCTAATCTTTGTGCTTGCTTGTCAAAGAAAACAACTAAGACATTTATGGCATTTGATAGAAACAAGTCGATAGATAGAGCCGTGTTTTCTAAAACTTAGCAAACGTGTATCCGAAGCTATGAGATTGGCAAAGATTGATTGATTTATTGCAGGATGTCTAGATATAGATTGAAGTAGGTGAAGCAAATCATCAAACTATCTATGGCAATTGAATAAAAGATGAATCGACAGATTGAATACAGATTACTAAAGATGGAAGGCATACACTAGAAGGAATGATGTTGGCAATGGTGTAAAAGAAATCATCTCTGAGACATGATTTGAGGAGATTTTATTGGATATGGTATGGTATGGCTCATTGGTCAAAGAAGAAACCATACTCGCCCTCTGTTTGAATTGATTCTTGGTGGCAAAGCTTCAGTTTAAATATGATGAACTAAGATAGATAGGGTTTCTACTAAAGGGTAAAGGATAGAGTGAAATTGTTGTTTGAGAGATGAAGAGATAATCACTTGAAGTGTTTTTGAGTGAAGATTGTACCATTACGGAGAAGCAGGGTAAACCTATGTAAGGCACAAATCGACAGAGAGCATAGAATGCAGAGGTGACAAACTAAAAGAAGCAATACCTAATAGAGACTGACCAAGTGTGAGTTAAAATCAGGAGAACAGAGGGAGAGAAGATCTAGCAAACTTAGAATCAATAGAAAGGCTAAGTTGCAATGTGTGTTTAGTTAACACAAACCAGTAAGATTGAAACCAGCAGAGAAGAGTATTGAAGGGTTGCAAAACTTCATTTGCAACAAGGATCTCATTTGTGTATCAGAGTTTTTATACTTTTTTCACTAAGTAGGTGCTTAGTGCAGGGGTTGTAGCTCCCTTAGGTTGTACCCTATAAATTGTGTAAGGGTTGGTGCCCTAAAATTTATAATTAGATTTTTTTCATTGTGAGGTTGGATTGGAGCAGAAGATCTCCAACAGCTATTCTCACCGAGGTTTTTCCCATATTGGGTTTTCATTGTACATCTGGTGTTATGTGTTGCATCTTCATGTGTGTGTTGTATTAGTCTTTTAGATAATTCTCTTTTACACCTTGTTTGCATTCTTTTGGTAACTGATCTACATTTTTTTTATTTCATATTGAACCAGTATAGCTTTGATTAAGTAGAAATTGTTTAAATAAATGATTCACCCCCCTCTCAGTTATCCATTGTGTCCAAGATGGAAAAGTTTGACCCATCAAACACCAGAGTAGGGGTTGACACAAAACTGACCATTATGTTCACAAAACAAGAATCTTCCCAAGATGGAGAAAGCTTATCTAATCAAGAACCTAGGCTTTCATACCAATTATAGAACACAAGATACCACTTAGAGGGGGGGGGTGAATTGGTGGTTTTCAAACTTAACCCTTTTAATCCTAAATGTGTGTATACTGGTGAGTAGATCTAACACAAGGTTAATATATCAATGAAATAGGGAGAAAACCAAAATGCAAGAACACACAAAAGGCACATCACATAACATCGAATATATGAGGAAAACCCAATATGGGAAAAACCTAGGCAAGAAATTCTACTAGAGTCTACTGCTCCAATCTAGACTCACAATAAATAATTGTATTAAATTTTAGGGTACCAACCCAAGGAGAACCAACCCAAGGAGCACCAACCCCTGCACTGAGCTCCAACTCAATGATTACAATGAAACATATCAAAACAATAGCAATACCCTTGTTACAAATGAGCTTCATAACTCTCACACATATCTCTATCTGATGCTCTATATTCTTTGCATCAGCTGTGTCAGATCTCTCTTCACTCTCCCTCCAACTTATCAGTAGGATCCTCTCTCTATCAGTTTTATCTCTTCACTGCTTCTCTTCTTAAGTCCTTCCAGTTCAGACACTGCCAGTTAGGAGAACTGAAAAAATATGCAACTGCTTCACTGGTTACCTCAACCCTTGCTGATTGAAACTCTTTCTATAAATCTACCTCTTCTTTGATCTATACCAATTCTCTACTCATACTAACCCACTTTAACTTGTCACTACTCATTCACTCGAGTGCTACACTCTTTGTAGCTTACTAGTCACTCTGACATTACTAGTTAAACCCCTATTAAGCCCTCTTGCTGAGTGCACCTCCACACACTCTTAGTTGTTTATGATCTTCACAAATTGCACTTGGACTAAATCATTGATGCGATCTCCTTTTCCTCTATATGTCCTGTAGCATCATCTTCTATGATCTTTGGTCTACATATTTATAAGTGAGCTTTCCCACCAAGATGGACATTAAAACTTGGCACATTAGGGTTCCTTCATCAACCACAAGGCATATCAAATCAGATCAGATCTTGCTTGGGGATTGACAAATTGTAGAAAACCAGATAGAACACCATCTTCTGATCCTTCTTATGCACATTTTCTATACTTAGTGACCTGCAAATTGATCACTGACCCTACATCTATCAATCATAATAAATGAACTCATAGTCCATTTCTCCAGATCAGATCACAACCTAATTTCTTGGTTTGATCGTTGCATCACTTAGATCTTTAGTCTTCGTCAAGCCGCAAACCCCTGCAACCCACCCATGATTTTTGGGGTCTTCATTTAATCTGAACTGACTCTACAACCACCTCATTTGAGGACTCTTCACCAACCTCTGCATGCTTGTGACTTGGATCCTAGGTGTCATCTTTTTCGGTCTCCACCTCAGGTTAATCCACTATTTTGGTTTAGACTTAGTTATCGACTAAACACACAACCAGTATTCCCTTTATACTAACAGTCCATCTTACCTTACTGGTGATGCACTAACTGGTTAATCCTCAAACCATGTAGTCACCTATTTTGTCAGTGAGATCACATCACCCTGGTCATAGAATTGCCAATCCACATCAAGATCATCTTCATCTAATGGGATCCTTTCACTTCTACACTTCCTTGTATACCAGTAGCCCTGTTTACTAGTTGACACTACTCCTGCCTTCATACTGGTAACATGCATGATTAAATCATGTCAGCAGTCATCAACTGTCATTGCATCAATTTGCATCTGCATTCTGGGTGCACTCTTTGTCTTCAATGCTAAACCTTTCTTTTTTCTTCATTACTCTAGATATCATCTCAAACAGCTTGTCAAAGTGACAAAATCATCACAAATTGCTCTTCCTCTTTTGTCCCCATAGCACATCATGTTTTCTCTTGATGATCCAGTGCAAATCTCTAGTATCACACACCTAAGGCATAATTATGTTTGACTTTGTTCATCTGGTGTGTGCCTTCAACCACCTGCCTTATATCTCTTGACTATCTTATCTCAGAGGGCTATGATGTTTTCCATGCATATTGGGAGATAAGCTAAGAAATATCACTTACCAGTGGGAATGCATCCTTGTCACCTGTTGGCCAATGACTGATGGGAATGGTTGTCATCATATTGTTCTATGTCTACTTCTAGTATTGCACCAATATGACTTCATTGTTTGAGTAGATACATATTCTACACATAACCTGATAGACTTCCATATGTCTTCCTTGCTATCTAAGGCAACACATATTCTATCATTCTTCTCTTCATTTGGTGACATCTTTATCCTGTGGGAGTCCTGCTAATTATCATGAAACTGCATATCATTTGTCTGCACATTCTTTATGGATCATTCTTTCTTTCTTACTGATCACATGCTTACCAGTTGGAAACCATACACTGCCAACACATCACTCACCGATTGGCATACCATACCGGTTTCCAATACTTATGTCTTCAACACAAGCCAACACTAACTTGTGTACTAGTGACTCCAATGACCACAATGTTGGTTAACATCCTCTTCTTACCAGTGACAGGCTATACTGATAACATGTTATACTAGTTGACATCAATGACACCACTACTAGTTGAAATCAATGACAACACAATGCCAACACTTATTCCAAAGTGTTCTCCAAAAATAACCAATAAACTTAGTATTTCTATCTAAAACTATGCTACTTGTTAATCCATGCAATCTTACAACTTCATTGAAAAATAGGTCAGCTATATGCAGTGCATTTGATGTTTTCTTACAAGGTATGAAATGAGCCATCTTTGAGAATCTATCCACTACCACAAATATAGAATCATTCCCTCTTTGTGTCTTAGGTAATCCAAGTATGAAATCTATGCGAATATCCTCCCAAGGTCTCTTTGGTATCATCACAGGCTTATACAATCCCACATTCTGACTACTTCCTTTTGCAACTTGACAAATCCTACAACTCTGCAGATATTTCCTAACATCCATGTGAATATGGGAATGAAAGTAACACTCACTAGCCAATGCTATTGTTTTGTCAACACCAAAGTGTCTCGCTAATCCTCCACTATGTTTCTCCTTTACCAGATTTTCCCTCATAGAACTCTTAGGTATACACAATTGAACTTCTCTAAATAACATCCCATCCTGAATGAAGTAATCCAACCATTTTCTTCTATCTACCATAACCAGTTCTCTACATGCTTTCCAACGTTCTACAAAATCTGGGTCATCATCATACAAGGTCTTCAATTCTTCAAATCCTAATACTGTCACTCTCATCTTTGACAACAAATTCCTCCTTCTACTTAATGCATCACTAACTTTATTAGATTTCCCACTTTTATGATTCAACACAAAGGTGTAACTCTACAATAATTCTACCCATCTCATATGTCTCGAGGTTAACTTACTCTAACTATTCAAATACTGTAAAGCTTGGTGATCAGTATATAAGACAAACTCCTTAGGCAATAGGTAATGTCTCCATTTCTTCAAGGCTTGAATTATGGCATAAAATTCTTGATCATACACTGAATATATCCTCTGGGCATAATTCAATTTCTCACTTAAATAAGCTACTGCTCTCCCTTCCTGACTCAATATGGATCCAATTGCAATTTCACTTGCATCATAATCTACTTAAAACACTTTGTTGAAATCCGGTAAAGGTAACAAAGTCTTCTCAATCACTTTCTACTTCAACAATTCAAAACTTATGTTTTCTCTAGTTATCCATTTGAATTCCTTCATATCTCCCCTCATTGTCTCAATCATAGCATTACAAACTAAATTGAAATTTTTGATAAACTTTCGGTAGAAACTAGCAAATCCATGAAATGATCTTACCTCTCCAATGCTTTCTGGTGTAGGCCATTCAACAATTGCTTTTACTTTCTCAAGGTCCATCTTCAACCCATATGCAAATATCACAAATCCCAAATAGACTAACTCTTCCTTCATGAAAGTAAATTTCTTAAGATTTATCAGCAACTTTTCTTCTCTCAACCTCTACAAAACTTGTTTTAAATGCAACAAATGCTCCTCTTTTGTCTTACTGAAAAATTAGAATGTCATCAAAATATACAATAACAAACTTAGCTAGTAATTTATTGAATACCTCATTCATCAACCTCATGAAAGTACTCGTTGTATTAGTTAACCCAAAAGGCATCACCAACCATTCATACAATCCTTCATTTGTCTTGAATGTTGTCTTCCACTCATCTCCTTCTCTAATTTTGATCTGATGATATCTACTCTTCAAGTCTATCTTTGTGTAGTATTTGGCTCCACTCAAACAGTAGATTATGTCATCCATCCTCGGTAACGGAAATCGGTACTTCACTATGATCTTGTTTATTGCTTTGGAATCCGTACACATCCTCCATTGTCCATTATTCTTGGGTGCTAATACTGATGGCACTATACAAGGACTTAGACTTTCTCTGATCAAACCTTTCTTTAGTAATTCCTGCACTTGTCTATTCAACTCTTCATTCTCTATCAATGTCAACCGGTGTGCAACTTTGTTAGGCAAACTCGCCTAAGGAACCAAGTCCATGCAATGACTGATACTTCTCGCAGGTGGTAATCTATCATGTACATTATCTGAAATGATGTCTTCATACTCTATCAGTAACTGCTTTATCTCTTTTGGTTCTTCTTCTTCATGCTCCATATGCTTAGTCTTCTTAGGAACTAAGGCAAAACACAAATTCTAATGTCTCATTCCATCCAGGAATTTCCTTCCATCCACCAGATAGATTCTAGCATTCTTACAAACTTAACTCTTTAGGGTTCCTCCAAGGGTAACAAGGTTTGTTTTATCCCATTTTCTACAATAGTGTATATGTTCCTTCTCCCATCATGTATTTCCTATCTATCAAACTGCCAAGGTCTACCTAAGAAAAGGTGACAAATATCCGTAGGCATAATATCACACAAGACTTCATCATGATAATTCTCAATTTTCAATTTCACCTAGACATTGCTCACTTACTAACAACTTATGATCATCCTAAATCCATGCTATCTGATAAGGCTTAGGGTGTTTCAATATTTCTAACTTCAAGTTATTCACCATTTCTTGAAAAATAAGATTATCCAAACTACCACTATCAATAACAACTTTATAGAACTTACCAGATACCTTACATCTGGCCTTGAACAAATTTCTTCTCTGGAAGGGCTCCTTATCTTCTTTGATATGACACAAAGCTCTCCTCATCATCAACAATTCTCCATCTTTCAGTTTGTTAGCTGATCCAGTGGGGATTTCTTCTACCAATGTTGTTCTTCCAGTGTTCTTTGTCTTCTTATATTTGAAAGCACGATGTCCTTCTCCTCCACACTTAAATAAATTTCCTCTGAAAACTCTCTTGTCTTGTATTTTGTCATCTTTTCCAAAAAAATTATTGTGGTAATCATCAGGTTCTCTTCTTTCATAGAAATTTATATCATCATTTTGGTATGAACCACGATCCTTGCTTACTTCCTTGTCCTTGTTAAGACAGATCTGTATAGATTCCTCTACCTCCGATATATCCTCTTCCTCCTTGAAATCTTCCTCTAGAAAACCTTCCACCCCTACCCCTCTATGTCTTCTCATGTCTTTTGTTCAGCTTCTCTTCTTCTTTTAGGGCATACCAGTATGCTTCTTCGACACTCTGCAACTTGATCAAACTAAGTTCATCTTGTATAGACATCCATACTCCATTCAAATATCTCGCAATTTGTTCAACCTCATCATCGAAATGTCTAAATCTGATATTCAACTTGTAGAATGCTTCAGTTTACTCCTTCACAGTAGATTCCTTCTGCTTCAAGTTTTGCAACTTCTGGAATAGGTTCACTTGATAATTAGATGGCATAAACTTAAATTTTAACCTAGCAACCATCTGTTGCCATGTTTGGATCTTATCTTTACCTTGTCTCTATCTATCAACTTGCAAATGGTCCCACCAAAGAGATGCATGACCTTTCTGTATATTTTTCTCGTCATACCAAAAGCACATACTTGTGATGGAGAGAGATCTCATCGTGGATATAGTCGCTACGCCAACACCCTCCCACATGATAGATATAGATACAACCACGTACCATGTAGGATTCATACCCACTATGTACAACATTGATAAGCCATGCTTATATGGTATAAGAGTGCAGGTCATTGGTTAGGTGCAAGAGATGTAGGGCCATTTACACATGCATTGTCTATGAGAAGGATCACTTATGTATTTATTCCTATGTACTATGAGATGCATCGCGACCATTAACCCATGCATTGTTGGTGAGATGGAATACTTACAATATTGACAATCTAACATTCCTATTATCAGTTGTTCTTTTTTCAACATCATAACAGTCATTCGATGATAGTATTTGCAACTTCTTCATGCTTCAATGTTTCTTCATGCTTGTTTTTTTTCTAGTTTAAGTCAGACGTTACAGTTTGCATGCCCGGGGGCATATCTTGTACATCCGGACTGCATTTTTCGCAAACAAGATATCGTCAGAAAGGTGATTCAGTGCTCTATCTAGATCTCAGGTCCATTTTTGCAGATAGCTTTCTATCCCACTACCCTATCTTTCAAAAGTAATCAATGAATTCTTGGCCCTATTATGTCCTCCTATGATCGGAGCTCCATATTTTTTGCATGCGTCTCTTTTTTTTTAGCATTATGGACAATAGAATTCAGATCATGTGTACTAGTCTTAATCTCCCTTGTCAGCATTATGAGGGGGTTTCTACTATTTTTTCTAATACTTTCTTGGTTTCACGTTGGAGTGTTCTTTGTATTTAGTACTTGTTCCTATGTACTAGGAGATGCAGGGCCATTTACCCATGCATTGTCTATGAGATGGATCACTTATGTATTTATTCCTACGTACTATGAGATGCATCATGACCATTTACCCATGCATTGTTGGTGTGATGGAATACTTACAATATCAACACTAGCATTCCTATTTCTAGAGGTTCTTTTTTCAACATCATAGCAGTCATTTTATGACAGTGTTTTCAGCTTCTTCATACTTCAATGTTTCTTCATGCTTGTTTTTTTGTTTCTCTTTTGGAGAGGAGTTTTGTTCCAATTTAGGATTTTCTCCTTTGCTCTATTTCTGAGAAACTTGCATGTTTGTTCATTGGGTACCTCATCAAGCCTTATTGTCGAGACCCAAATTTGCACGTATAGTTGCCTTTGTTGCATGTAGATGCATTAATGCACTTATATTTTTGGATATTCCCTAACTTCATCTTAAGGGGGGGTGTTCGAGTAAAAGGTATTAGTTTACTTAATTAATTAAATCATGTTGATTTAATAATTAAGTCACCTTTTCTCTATTTCACTTAAGCTAAATTTAGGAAGCTTTTTAGGCATTTAATAATCATTTAATATGCATGCATCCCTTGGGGATATTAATAATTAATTAATTATTAATTATTAAATTTACTTTTAGGGATTCTATCTTTAGAATTATATTTCTTTATAAGGATGTCATATCCTTCATTTTAAATCAAGCAATAAGCAATTTTAAAGCAATACATTCAATTATTGTCAATTGTCTTCAATTCTCTTTGTTGTTCAATTTTCTCTTATTGTGTGATAGGTATTCTTGTAGAAGACAACTGAGCTTGTGGGATTCATGTCATGCCCAAAGTTTTGGGCATGAACGGGATAATTTTGTTTTTTAAATCACAACTTAATAACATTAAATGTTCCTAATACGAGATGCACTATCCAGTTTTGTCTTAACTATGTTTGAGTTAACTTAAACCACTAACTCAAGTAAACGAAAACAATTTAAAATTAAATGCGAAATACTAAAAATATTATTTATTACCTCATCCTTCTTTAATCAACAAACTAATTTAACCAAAAATCTCTAAATTAATTCACAAAGATAATGTTCCTCCCCAATAACCATTAATTACTTTTAGGAACTTATTAAATTAGTCCTAGCGCTTAGATTCAATAATGTCTATATTTATATTTTAACATTTAATTAAAATATGTCTAGACTAAATCGACTAGAGGGGTAATTAAATACATAATGAATATTTTCCTATAAATTTTAATCTCTCGATTTACCTATATTTGGGTGGACTAAAAATATCCCCTTATAGTCAAAATAACTTATAATAATTTTTATAAGATCTTAGGTAATTAACCTCCAAATTAATTACAAATTTAAAAAAACAATAAACGTCATAATAAATTTAATCCATATGTTTATTACAAAG
This sequence comes from Cryptomeria japonica, assembly GCF_030272615.1. Taxonomy (NCBI): domain Eukaryota; kingdom Viridiplantae; phylum Streptophyta; class Pinopsida; order Cupressales; family Cupressaceae; genus Cryptomeria; species Cryptomeria japonica. Next base: position 835,464,992 of record NC_081407.1, on the reverse strand, counting down.
ATATCTTTAATATAAACATCTAAATGATTAAATTACAATTTACCCTATCCACCCATATTCTCTCTCTCTCTCTCTCTCTCTCTCTATATATATATATATATATATATATATATATAATATATTCATATTTTCCCATTATTAAAATGTCCATGAAATCCCTAATCTTCTTTATTATTATAAAACCACCTTTTATTTTATGTTAACCACATTACTTGCCCTAACCCCAAATTTTTTGGGCTAGGGCTTTATTTTTTTTTATTTCAAAATTTACAGGGCCAAACGAAATGCATGGTGGGGTTTTTAGGAGAGTCGGCTTTGGAGGAGATGACGGGTTCTCCTCGGCCGCTACTGTGTGTACACACAATGGTGGTGGTGGCCGGGCACGGTTCACTGTGTCTCCACATAGTGGCGGCCGTAGGCACCGCCCATTGTGTGTCCACATAGTGGCGGTGCAGGCGCCACCCACTGTGTGTCCACACAGTGGTGGTGTCGTGGGTGCCACCCACTATGTGCCCACACAGTGGCGGTGCCTTGGTGCCACCCACTATTTGCATACACAGTGGGGTTCGCCCCACCCAAAAAACCCCTACTTTTATTTATTTATTATATATATATATATATATATATATATATATTTTGTTGAGTTTTTAAATTAATTTAATATATAATTATATATATATATATATTTTTTTTTTTCAAATATATTTTTTATGTATTTTAGATGCTTTGGATTTCTAAGGTTAATTTTTTTTTCATGCAAATGTATGGTGTATATTTTTTTTTTTTTAAATTTTAACAGATCCATTAAAAAAAATTCCAGATTTAAAACAATGTACTTTATATATATATATATATATATATATATATATATATATATATATATATATATATATATATATATATATATATATATATATATTGTTCAACTAGAATTGAGATAAGTAATTAATTTGGGTTTAATTTCTGTAATAAATGATTGAAAAAATCCAATAAAAAATTAAACAGCAATCTAGAGAAATATCATATTATTTAATTCAAATAATCTGTTTAACCCTAGATTTTATTTTCTGCAAATAAAAAAATGACAGAATTAAATATATTTATCCAGCAACTATATAAATAGGTTATTATTTAAAATAGATAGACATTTAACTTTAGATTTTATATTGCTGCAAATAAGTAAGAGACAGAGTAAATCACTATATTTGCACTTCCATAAATAGATCTAAATGTTTTATTTTTAGTCTACTACATGCATGCTAACCTATTTCATTTCTTTTCTAATATTTTTTTTTTAAATGCATAAAGGGATAAAATAAATTTCTTGCTTTTCAAAATATCATAAACACAACAAATGTTATTTTTAGATCTATAGAAACTAAACCCAGAAGACTCATTTCTTTTCTGCAAAATAGCATAATAAAATATTACATTTCTTTAAAATGTATTTAAAAGACACTATTGTCAACTTTACAATGGATCTCTCATTTCTAATAAATAAGGTCTTTAAAAATAATAGATACAACATAGTTTCCCTTTACATTGCTGCAACTTAAAATATAAATATTCCATTTTCCAAATCTTTTTCTACAAACACATAACTCCAACAAACTTCCACTTGTCCTATTCTCTTATTCCAACAACCCGCAAATAAATCATAGGCTATGACCATGGAGTGCTCACCTCCTAGCCTAGGCTAACTAGTAGCCATGTCCGACCTTGGAGAACCAAGCCCTAGATAGGTAACACACATGCAAACACAACAACCTGAAGAAAACAATCACAACAACATATTCCCAACCAAGGCTACACTTCACTACGCAATGTGATGATTTTACACAGGTGGTAGTGGACCAAATACCCTGAGGAGACTACAAGTCTGGTAAAACACATAGCCACCTCATGGAAAACAAGATATATCATAAGCATAATAATCCATGCATCCTTATGCCCCCCAAGGTATTCATGCCTTATTTCCCTCCTTATGGCCCCCAAATGCATAAACAAGCCATGCAGCAAGGGTCACATAAATATCCATTGAGATCACTCTCATAGCAAGAGCCTCTCACTCGAGGGATGTCATACTTCTACCACACACAAGAACATCCTCTCTCCCAAGAGTAGGAGGTCTTGGTTACTCCCAAAACAGAGAATGCATACAAGAAAACAAAGACATAACACGTAATAATTTCCACAAACTAAAATTCAAGAGAACAACTTTTTCCACACAAACAACCTTTCCAAAATTACATGCAACATGAAAGAAAACAATACAAAGGAAAGTTTAACCAACCTTCAATTTCCCTAAGGTATGCTAGATCTAGTTGAGCATGAGCATCCCAATTCCACAATTCCTTCCTTCTCTACCCTTAGCCAAATTCCTGTACCAAATCTATTTTTCTTTTCAAAATTGCATTGTCTCTAAAAATGGAGAGTGGGTGATTACCCGCAAAATCTCTCATTCTTGCCTAAGAAGACCTCAGTGAGAGTTCTCATAGGTTTCTAAAATTGAAAAAGGAAAAAGTCTGAAAAAGATCAAAACGGATCTCTCATCAAAAAGGAAAGTTAGCTAACCTAGATGATGCCTTCTAAATTCAATTTTCGCACATATTAGAAAACTCACTTTTTAGGGTGACTAAACATCCACATGGGAGTTGTCACCTGCCTAAAATTACTCCTAACCCTTAGGTATACCTTATGGGCTTTAGGAAACACCTTTAAACTACCCCTATAAGTCCATTTAACCCCTTTTAAACCCATCTAAAGATAACTTTCGGGCCAAACCTATGTTGAACACCCCAAAGATTCTCTACCCAAGGCAAATATAGAACCATATTAAATTATTTGAAAAAGGTATGGTTAAAAACAACTCCCTCCAAGAGACAATTCAAAAATCAAGACATAAATCAACACATGTGTCAAGTGACACAATAAAAATACATTTACAAAATTACACATGAAATTTTGTCTCTTGTTGGATTTACACAATTTAATAAATTCAATTTAACACACATGCAACATACACTTTCACAAATAAAATACAATGCAAACGAGGTGTTGTCTCTCCAAATAGACAAACCTTGATTTTATGAACGTACGTAGGTATAGGTTTGGTTTTCCATAATATTTCCATGGTCACATGGATAATTTTCCTGTGCATCTCAATTACACATTAGTACTTCCAAATAACGTCATATAACATTTAAACACATGAATAAGAGTACACGTCAAACACTCTACATACAATTTTAAACAAAATCAATATATCTTGTATCAAAATAATCCACATAAACAATTATCATAATCCTCATAATTTTGATCCATTCATAAACATGCATCCTATTTCAATCATCATAGTAAAGTCCTACAAATCCAATAATGACATATATCAACTCAAATTTATCCTATTCTAGAATCATATAGAGTTCTATATCATAAAGCATATAAATGAAACATCATTATATATCAATGTTATCCAGATCATGAAATCATATAAGTTCCAAATCCATAATGCATAAAAATAAAGCATCCATAATAGTCTCAACAAGAAAAATACTGAAATGCTAGGATGAGTCAAGGTAGGACCTCACACCCTCCCCCTCTAGGCATGAAATTCCTCTTTGAGTTCATAAAAAGGATGGGGGTACTATGATCTCATACGTGCTGCATCCTCCCATGAAGCTGTAACCTCATCATAGCAATCCCACTGGACCCTAACCTGGTCCAGCTCTCGATCTTGAAGGGCCAGTGTCTAGCATGCCAAAATGTGAATGGGCTCCAAAGCTAGCTGCCCGTCTGACTCCACCTGCAAGGCATCCCAAACTAAAATATGAGACTCATCATAGACATACTTCCTCAAAATTGATACATGAAACACATCATGGATGCGTGATAGGCTAGGTGGAAATGCTAAATGGTAGGCAGCTGGTCCTATCCTCTCAAGGATCTCAAATGGTCCTACAAAGCGAGGTACGAGCTTAGAACCCTTTCCATAATGAATTAAACTCTTATGTGGTCGCACTCTCAAGAACACTCTATCTCCAACCAAGTAGCTACGGTCTATCCTCTTCACATCTGCATATTTCTTCTGTCTATCCTATTCCTCTCTAAGATGCTACCTAATCAAATCGATCTACTGCTCCATATCCTGAACTATCTCAGGACTAATACTAACTCTGTCCTCTATACGGTCCCAACTCAATGGTGTCCTACAAGGCTTGTCGTATAATGCCTGATAGGGTGGCATCCCCAAAGAAGTGTGATGCCCATTGTTATAGGAAAAATCCACTAAGGTAAGGTACTCCTCCCATCTGGTCTGATGATCCATGATGTACATGCGAAGCATATCCTCAAACACCTGGTTCACCCTCTCTGTCTGACCATCCGTTTCTGAATGATAGGCTGTACTGAAGTTGAGCTTAGTGCGCATAGCTAGTTGTAATGCCTTCCAAAAGGAAGAAGTGAAGAGGGAATCCCTGTCAGAAATAATCTTGCATGGAACACCATGAAGTCTGACAATGTCTCACAAGAACACCTGTGCTACTGTTGGTGCTGTGAAGGTAGTTTGAACTGGTGAAAAGTGGGCCACTTTGGTCAACTTGTCAAATATCACCGAGATGGCATCATGGCGACAAGATGACATAGGAAGACCAATGATGAAATCCATAGATATAGTATCCCACTTCCACTCTGGTATAGCATGAGACTGGAGCAACCCACCTAGATGGCAGTGCTTCACCTTGACTCTCTGACACTCAAGGCATCGGGCTACTAACTCAGCAATGTGATGTCACATTCATAGCTAATGATATAACTATCTCAAGTCAGAATGCATCTTCTTAACTCCAGGATGTGTTGCATAAGGAGCTCTATGAGCCTCCATGACAATGAACTCTCACAAACCTCTGAAAGAAGGTACATAGATGTGCCCTCTATGGCGTAATAGTCCATTGGACTCCAAGGAATAATCCACATATTTCCCTTCTAGAGTTTCCTGAGATTGTATTACCTTACAAACCTCTAAATACCCTCCATCCTCTAGCAACTGCTGCAATATCCGATCTCTCAAATCCATGCCCATAGATATGGTGTATACTCATGACATCTCCTAATCAAAGCATCTACAACTATGTTTTCTTTCCCTTTGATGTAGTGAACGTCAAAATCATACTCGCACAAGAACTCCATACATCTCCTTTGACGTTCATTAAGGTTCGGCTAAGTGAATATGTACTGAAGACTTTGATGGTCTGAATGAAGCTTAAAATGATGACCCAAAAGGAAGTGTCTCCACCTCACGAGTGCATGCACTACTGTTGCAGGCTCAAGGTCATGAGTAGGATGGTTAAGCTCATGAGTCTTAATTTTCCTTGACTCAAAAGCTATAGCCCTACCATCCTGCATAAGGACTGCTCCTAATCCCTCTAGTGAAGCATCTGTGCAAGCCATGAAGTTAGCTGAGGGATCTGGTACTACAAGGATAGGTGTGCTAGTAAGTGCCTTTTTGAGTTCCTGAAAGGCCCTCTTGCACTTCTCTGTCCACTCAAATTTCTTCCCTTTACGCTGAAGAGAATTAATAGGATGTGCGACTCTAGAGAATCCCTCAACAAAGCATGGGTAATAACCTACTAAGCCCATGAAGCTCCTGACCTCTGTCACACTGGTTGGTGCTAGCCAATCCATAATAGTTCTGATCTTGGATGGGTGTAGTGAGATCCCATCACCAGAAATAATGTGCCCAAGGTACTTGACCTCTGATCAAAAGAAAGCACACTTTGACAAACTGCCAAACAACTGATTGTCCCTCAAACACTGTAAAACCTGTCACAGGTGCTTCTCATGATCCTTCTCATTCCGAGAATATATCAATATATCATCGAGGAACACAATCACAAAGCAGTCTAGAAATGTGCAGAATACCCCATTCATGAGGCTCATGAAAATAGCTGGAGTATTCGTAAGACCGAATGGGACCACGATGAACTCATAGTGGCCATATCTAGTGCGAAATGTGGTCTTGTGGATATTGCTTTCCACTATCCTCAACTGATGGTATCCTGACTTCAGATCAATTTTGGAAAATACTTTGGCACCCTGAAGTTGGTCGAATAAATCGTTGATCTTGGGCAAGGGATATCGGTTCTTGATGGTTACTTTGTTCAACTGACGATAATCCATGCATAATCAAAGAGATCCATCCTTCTTCTTCATGAAGATGACTGGTGCATCCCAAGGGGATATGCTAGGACAAATGTGACCCTTCTCTAGGAGTTCCTCAAGCTGCATCTTGAGCTCATTAAGCTAATTTGTGGTCATCCTATAAGGTGCTCTTGAAACTAGCTCAGCTCCTGGTACAAGGTCTATATGAAAGTCAATCTCTCTATGGGGCGGCATCCCAGGTAGCTCTAAAGGAAACATGTTTGAATATCCCTTAAGGATAGGATGGTCATCTATCGATGTTTCCTTTTTGTCCTCTTCCCCTCTATCACTAATAGTGATGGCAAATAACTGACATCCCTTTCACATGCTCCGCTTAAGCTGCATTACATAAATCATACGAAGAGACACGGGTCTCTAAATCCCTGTGATTACTATGGGTGAACCCTAATCATCCTCACACTCTATCACTTTTAGGTGGCAATCCATCTTGGCTATGTGGGCATAAAGCCAATCCATGCCAAGTACGATGCCATATGATCCAAGTGGTGTAACTCTAAGGTCTACTTGGGTGGTGGTATTACCAATCTGAAGCTGACATGCCCTAACCTCTGATTCCACTAACACTCTAGCCCCTGAAGCTAACTCCACTTCCCAACTAACACCCTATCTAGTTGCCACTAGCCTGCAATGCTCCACAACCAATGGAGATATAAAGGCATCAGTAGGTCCTGAATCAAATAATATAGATACATTGTTACCTCTGATCATACCTGCAACCTCAATGACTATGGCCTGGTGCTCTGCCTGGTAGTTGTCAACTACTGCAAAGACTCTATGGGACCTGCCCATATCTCTAACTATAGGCCCTGATGCTTCCATCCTTTGATTCCCTGCCATTTGACCTTGAGGACACTCTCTCACCATGTGCCCCATGGCTCCACACGTGAAACAAGCACTGTGTGCCTGAAACTAGATGCCCTGAGGCCTAGAAAAAGATTGTCCCCCTGTCCTTCTAGAACCACTATACCCACCCCTAGAGGACTGTTGAGTCCTCGCCGGAGGTGTGTAAGGAACCTAAGATCGCTGATCTTGCCTCTGACACTGAGATTTCTACTGCTTGGGCTTTGCACCCTGCTGACTCTGCGGAGGCCTCTGCCTCTAGTTCTGTTGTGACTGTTGTAGAGGAGGGGGTTTGGAGAACCTTTGTGTGTTTCTGTTATTTCCCTTCCAATGGGGTTTCTAAAACTTGGGGTATAGGGTTTTGGTTCTAGAACCTATCCCTAGTATCCTGTGGCCTGACCTGAATCTCTTCTGCTATTAGTGCCTTCGCCATGGCAACCCAAAGGCTTGCTGGAGTAGACATCCTCACTAGTCCTGCTATGCTGGCATTCAGCCCTCTGATGAAATGGTTGACGAGAAGCTTCTTGTCTTTCAGGTAGTCCACATAGGGCAAGAGCTCAAAGAATTTTCTCTTGTACTGGGTCACTAAGAGACCCTTCTATTGGAAGTCATGGAACTCATCTATTCTACGTTGTTTGTAATGCTCTGAATAGTACCTCTCCCTAAGCCTCTCTATAAAAATCTCCCATGTGAGAGTATCAGCAACTAATCCACACTTGTATTCCTCCTGTCTCCACCATGTGGAGGTCTTTGCTCTCAATAGGTGGACTGTTGTGCATGTCTTTAGATTTCTCTCATAGGAGCACAATGCAAAGCATCTTTCAAGGATCAAAATCCAAGCCTCAGCTTCTACCCCATCGGTAGATCCCCCAAAAGATGGTGGCTAGAGGCACATAACCTCCCTAATAAGATCCCCTGGCTCCCGACGAGCTCTCTCATAATACACCGCCTTTGCCACTGGAAGTGGTCCTGGTAGATGGAAAAACTCAGACTCATTTCCACCCTAACTCTATATGGGATTAGGAGGTGGACTCCTGCTCTGTTCCCTATCTGTCGATCTATGACTCCTTGAGTTCTGATTTCCAACATGATGATCCCCAGTTGGAAACCTATCCTCGACTATACCAATCAGGTTCTAGAGTGCTTCTAAGATGTTTCAGTTTGGGTCAACTGGCTGTTTGGGAGGAGCCTCTGGGTTCACTTCCGGAACTGATTCCACCCTATCTACCTCTTCGCGTGCTATGTGTTCATGCCTAGGACCCCTTCCATGCTTGCAAGCTTGTCGCGTAGTCAGAGGCATCCTTATGAGAAAATAAAATAAAATAAAATAAATTAAATAACTATTTTTTCGAAAAATATTTAATTAATTAAATTTAAATATCCTAGGAAATCATTATAATAAAATTAATTAATTAATTACAGCAAAACGTAATAGAGAAAGGTTCCTAGTGTAGGAAACCTTGCTCTGATACCAAAATGTCATGCCCAAAGTTTTGGGCACGAACGGGATAATTTTTTTTTTAAAATCACAACTTAATAACATTAAATGTTGCTAATAAGAGACGCACTATCCAATTTTGTCTTAACTATGTTTAAGTTAACTTAAACCACTAACTCAAGTAAACGAAAATAATTTAAAATTAAATGCGGAATACTAAAAAGATTATTTATTACCTCATCCTTCTTTAATCAACAAATTAATTTAACCAAAACTCTCAAAATTAATTCACAAAGATAATGTTGCTCCCCAATAACCATTAATTACTTTTAGGAACTAATTAAATTAGTCCTAGCACTTAGATTCATTAATGTCTATATTTATATTTTAACATTTAATTAAAATGTGTCTAGACTAAATCAACTAGAGGGGTAATTAAATACATAATGAATATTTTCCTATAAAGTTTAATCTCCTCATTTACCTATATTTGGGTGAACTAAAAATATCCCCTTATAGTCAAAATAACTTATAATAATTTTTATAAGATCCTAGGTAATTAACCTCCAAATTAATTACAAATTTAAAAAGAAAATAACGTCATAATAAATTTTATCCATATGTTTATTACAAACATATCTATAATATAAACATCTAAATGATTAAATTACAATTTACCCTATCCACCCATATTATTTCAACTCTCTCTCTCTCTCTCTCTCTCTCTCTCTCTCTCTCTCTCTCTCTCTCTCTATATATATATATATATAATATATTTATATTTTCCCATTATTAAAAATGTCCATGAAAACCCTAATCTTCTTTATTATTATAAAACCCCCTTTTATTTTATTTTAACCACATTACATGCCCTAACCCCAAATTTTTTGGGCTAGGGCTTTATTTATTTTTTATTTCAAAATTTGCAGGGCCGAATGAAATGCATGGTGGGGTTTTTAGGAGAGGCGGCTTTGGAGGAGGAGGCGGGTTCTCCCCGGCCGACACTGTGTGTACACATAGCGGCGGCGGTGGCCGGGCACCACTGACTGTGTGTCCACACAGTGGCGGGGCTGCGGACCCCGCCCACTATGTGCCCACATAGTGGCAGTGCATACACACAGTGGGGTTCCCCCCCCGAAAACCCCTACTTTTTTTTATTTATTATTTTTTTTATATATATTTTTTTTTGTTGAGTTTTTTAATTAATTTAATATATATATATATATTTATGTTTATATATTTTAAATATATTTTTAAGTATTTTAGATGCTCTGGATTTCTAAGGTTAATTTTTTTTTCATGCAAATTTATGGTGTATATTTAAAAAAAAAAAAAACTTTTAACAGATCCATTAAAAAAATTCTAGATTTAAAACAATGTACTCTTTTTTTTTATATATTGTTTAGCTAGAATTGAGATAACTAATTAATTTAGGTTTAATTTCTGTAATAAATGATTGAAAAAATCCAATAAAAAATTAAACAACAATCTAGAGAAATATCATATTATTTAATTCAAATAATCTATTTAACCCTAGATTTTATTTTCTTCAAATAAACAAATGGCAGAATTAAATATATTTATCCAGCAATTATATAAATAGGTTATTATTTAAAATAGATAGATATTTAACTTTAGATTTTAATTTGCTGCAAATAAGTAATAGATAGAGTAAATCACTATATTTGCAGTTCCATAAATAGATCTAAATGTTTTATTTTCAGTCTACTACATTTACTACATGCATGCTAACCTATTTCATTTCTTTTCTAATATTTTTTTTTTTAAATGCATAAAGGGATAAAATAAATTTTTTGCTTTTAGAAATATTATAAACACAACAAATGTTATTTTCAGATCTATAGAAACTAAACCCAGAATACTCATTTCTTTTCTGCAAAATAGCATAATAAAATATTACATTTCTTTAAAACGTATTTAAAAGACACTATTGTCAACTTTACAATGGATCTCTCATTTCTAATAAATGAGGTCTTTAAAAATAATAGATACATTTCTTTTCGAAAATAGATAAAACATAGTTTTCCTTTACATTGCTGCAACTTAAAATATAAATATTTCATTTTCCAAATCTTTTTCTGCAACCACATACCTCCAGCAAACTTACACTTGTCCTATTCTCTTATTCCAACAACCTGCAAATAAATCATAGGATATGACCATGAAGTGCTCACCTCCCAGCCTAGAGTAACTAGTAGCCACCCTCGAGCCTGGAGAACCAAGCCCTAGATAGGTAACACACATGCAAACACAACAACCCAGAGAAAACAATCACAACAACATATTCCCAACCAAGGCTACACTTCACCATGCTATGTTATGATTTTACATGGGTGGTAGTGGACCAAATACCCTGAGGAGACTACAAGTCTGGTAAAACACATAGCCACCTCATGGAAAACAAGATATATCATAAGCATAATAATCCCCACATCCTTATGCCCCCCAAGGCATTCATGCCTTATTTCCCTCCTTATGGCCCCCAAATGCATAAACAAGCCATGCAGGAAGGATCACATAAATATCCCTTGAGATCACTCTCATAGCGAGAGCCTCTCACTCGAGGGCTGTCATACTTCTACCACCTACAAGAACATGATCTCTCCCAAGAGTAGGAGGTCTTGGTTACTTCCAAAACACAGAATGCATACAAGAAAACAAAGACATAATGCGTAATAATTTTCACAACCTAAAATGCAAGAGAATAAATTTTTCCACACAAACAACCTTTCCATAATAACATGCATATCATTTGTCTACACATTCTTTATGGATCATTGTCTCTTTCTTACCGATGAAATGCTTACTGGTTGGAAACCATACACTGCCAACAGATCACTCACCGGTTGGCATACCATACCGGTTTCCAATACTTATGTCTTCAACACAAGCACACACTAACTTGTGTACCAGTGACACCATTACCAGTTGAAATCAATGACAACCCAATGCCAACACTTATTCCAAAGTGTTCTCCAAAAATAACCAATAAACTTAGTATTTCTATCTAAAACTATGCTACTTGTTAATCCACACAATCTTACCACTTCCTTGAAAAATAGGTCAGCTATATGCAGTGCATCTGATGTTTTCTTACAAGGTATGAAATTAGCCATCTTTGAGAATCTATCTACTACCACAAATATAGAATCATTCCCTCTTTGTGTCTTAGGTAATCCAAGTATGAAATCTATGTGAATATCCTCCCAAGGTCTCTTTGGTATCATCAAAGGCTTATACAATCCCACATTCTGACTACCTCCTTTTGCAACATGACAAATCCTACAACTCTGCAGATATTTCCTAACATCCATGTGAATATGGGGATGAAAGTAACACTCACTCACCAATGCTATTATTTTGTCAACACCAAAGTGTCTCGCTAATCCTCCACTATGTTTCTCCTTTACCAGATTTTCCCTCATAGAACTCTTAGGTATACACAATTTAACTTCTCTAAATAACATCCCATCCCAAATGAAGTAATCGAACCACTTTCTTCTATCTACCATAACCGGTTCTCTGCATGCTTTCCAAGGTTCTGCAAAATCTAGGTCATTATCATACAAGGTCTTCAATTCTTCAAATCCTAATACTGTCACTCTCATCTTTGTCAGCAAATTCCTCCTTCTACTTAATGCATCACTAACTTTATTAGATTTCCCACTTTTATGATTCAACACAAAGGTGTAACTCTGCAAAAATTCTACCCATCTCATATGTCTCTAGTTTAACTTACTCTGACTATTCAAATACTGTAAAGCTTGGTGATTAGTATATAAGACAAACTCCTTAGGCAATAGGTAATGTCTCCATTTCTTCAAGGCTTAAATTATGGCATAAAATTCTTGATCATACACTGAATATATCCTCTAGGCATATTTTAATTTCTCATTGAAATAAGCTACTGCTCTCCCTTCCTAACTCAATATGGATCCAATTGCAATTTCACTTGCATCATAATCTACTTAAAACATTTTGTTGAAATCCGGTAAAGGTAACATAGTCTGCTCAATCACTTTCTACTTCAACAATTCAAAACTTATGTTTTCTCTGGTTATCCATTTGAATTCCTTCATATCTCCCCTCATTGTCCCAGTCATAGCGTTACAAACTGAACTAAAATTTTTGATAAACTTCTGGTAGAAACTAGCCAATCCATGAAATGATCTTACCTCTCCAATGCTTTCTAGTGTAGGCCATTCAACAATTGCTTTTACTTTCTCAAGGTCCATCTTCAACCCATCCGCAGATATCACAAATCCCAAATAGACTAACTCTTCCTTCATGAAAGTACATTTCTTAAGATTTATCAGCAACTTTTCTTCTCTCAACCTCTACAACACTTGTTTTAAATGCAACAAATGCTCCTCTTTTGTCTTACTGAAAAATCAGAATGTCATCAAAATATACAATAACAAACTTCCCTAGTGATTCATTGAATACCTCATTCATCAACCTTATGAAAGTAGTTAGTGCATTAGTTAACCTAAAAGGCATCACCAACCATTCATACAATCCTTCATTTGTCTTGAATGTTGTCTTCCACTCATCTCCTTCTCTGATTTTGATCTGATGATATCCACTCTTCAAGTCTATCTTTGTGTAGTATTTGACTCCACTCAAATAGTCCATTATTTCATCCATCCTCAGTAAAGGAAATCGGTGCTTCACTATGATCTTGTTTATTGCTCTGGAATCAATACACATCCTCCTTTGTCCATTATTCTTAGGTGCTAATACTGATGGCACTATACAAGGACTTAGACTTTCTTTGATCAAACCTTTCTTCTATAATTCCTACACTTGTCTATTCAACTCTTCATTCTCTATCGATGTCAACCGGTGTGTAACTTTGTTAGGCAAACTAGCTTCAGGAACCAAGTCCATGCAATGACCGATACTTCTCGTAGGTGGTAATCCATCATGGACATTATCTGCAATGATATCTTCATACTCTGTTGGTAACTGCTTTATCTCTTATGGTTCTTCTTCTTCATGCTCCAGATGCTCAGTCTTCTTAGGAACCAAGGCAAAACACACATTCTAATGTCTCATTCCATCAAGGAATTTCCTTCCATCCACCAAACAGATTCTAGCATTCGTACAAAATTCACTCTTTAGGGGTTCCTCCTAGGGTAACAAGGTTTATTTTATCCCATTTTCTACAATAGTGTAAATGTTCCTTCTCCAATCATGTATTTCCTATCTATCAAACTGCCAAGGTCTACCCAACAAAAGGTGACAAATATCCATAGGCATAATATCACACAAGACTTCATCATGATAATTCTCAATTTTCAATTTCACCTAGACATTGCTCACTTACTAACAACTTATGATCATCCTAAATCCATGCTATCTGATAAGGCTTAGGGTGTTTCAATATTTCTAACTTCAAGTTATTCACCATTTCTTGAAAAATAAGATTATCCAAACTACTGCTATCAATAACAACTTTATAGCACTTACCAAATACCTTACATCTAGCCTTGAACAAATTTATTCTCTGCAAGGGGTCCTTATCTTCTTTGATATGACACAAAGCTCTCCTCATCATCAACAATTCTCCATCTTTCAGTTTGTTAGCTGATCTGGTGGGGCTTTCTTCTACCAATGTTGTTCTTCCAGTGTTATTTGTCTTCTTATATTTGAAAGCATGATGTCCTTCTCCTCCACACTTAAAGAAATTTCCTCTGAACACTCTCTTGTCTTGTATTTTGTCATCTTATCCAAAATTTTCATTTTGGTAATCATTAGGTTCTCTTCTTCGGTAGAAATTTCTATCATCATTTCGGTATGAACCATGATCCTTGCTTACTTCCTTATCCTTGTTATGATAGATCTGTATAGATTCCTCTTCCTCCTTGAAATCTTCCTCTGGAAAACCTTCCACCCCTACCTCTCTGTCTCTCCTCATGTCTTTTGTTCAGCTTCTCTTCTTCTTTCAGGGCATACCGTTATGCTTCTTCAACACTCTCCAACTTGATCAAATTGAGTTCATCTTGTATAGACATCCATACTCCATTCAAATATCTTACAATTTGTTCAACCTCATCATCGAAATGTCTAAATCTGATATTCAACTTCTAGAATGCTACTGTTTACTCCTTCACACTAGATTCCTTCTGCTTCAAGTTTTGCAACTTCCAGAATAGGTTCACTTGATAATCAGCTAGCATAAACTTAAATTTTAACCTAGCAACCATCTGTTGCCATGTTTTGATCTTATCTTTACCTTTTCTCTATCTATCAATTTGTAAATGCTCCCAACAAAGAGATGCATGACCTTTCTGTATATTTTTCTCATCATATCAAAAGCACATACTTGTGATGGAGAGAGATCTCATCGTGGATATAGTCGCTACACCAACACCCTCCCACAACATAGATATAGATACAACCACGTACGATGTAGGATTCATACCCACTACGTACAACATTGATAAGCCATGCTTATATGGTATAAGAGTGCAGGTCATGGGTTAGGTGCAAGAGATGTAGGGCCATTTACCATTGCATTGTCTGTGAGATGGATCACTTATGTATTTATTCCTATGTACTATGAGATGCATCGCGACCATTTACCCATGCATTGTTGGTGAGATGGAATACTTACAATATTGACACTCTAACATTCGTATTTTCAATGGTTCTTTTTTCAACATCATAGTAGTCATTTGATGATAGTATTTGCAACTTCTTCATGCTTCAATGTTTCTTCATGCTTGTTTTTTTGCCAGTTTAAGTCAGACATTACAGTTTGCATGCCCAAGGGCATATCTTGTGCATCCGGACTGCATTTTTTGCAAACAAGATATCGTCAGAAAGGTGATTCAGTGCTCTATCCAGATCTCAGGTCCATTTTTGCAGATAGCTTTCTATCCCACTACCCCATTTTTCCAAAGTAATCAATGTATTCTTGGCCCTATTATGTCCTCCTATGATCGAAGCTCCATATTTTTGGCACACATCTCTTTTTTTTTAGCATCATGGACAATAGAATTCAGATCCCGTGTACCAGTCTTACTCTCCCTTGTCTGCATTATGAGGGGGTTTCTACTATTGTTTCTAATACTTTCTTGGTTTCATGTTGGAGTGCTCTTTGTATTCAGTACTTATTCCTATTTACTAGGAGATGCAGGGCCATTTACCCATGCATTGTCTATGAGATGGATCACTTATGTATTTATTCCTATGTCCTATGAGATGCATCACAACCATTTACCCATGCATTGTTGGTGAGATGGAATACTTACCATATCAACACTAGCATTCCTATTTCTGGAGGTTCTTTTTTTAGCATCATAGCAGTCATTCTATGACAGTGTTTTCAGCTTCTTCATACTTCAATGTTTCTTCATGCTTGTTTTTTTGTTTCTCTTTTGGAGAGGAGTTTTGTTCTGATTTAGGGTTTTCTCCTTTGCTCTATTTCTAAGAAACTTGCATGTTTGTTAATTGGGTACCTCATCAGGCCTTGTTGCTGAGACCAAAATTTGCATGTAGAGTTACCTTTGTTGCATGTAGATGCATTAATGCACTTATATTTTTGGATATTCCCTAACTTCATCTTAAGGGGGGGTGTTCGAGTAAAAGGTATTAGTTTACTTAATTAATTAAATCATGTTGACTTAATAATTAAGTTACCTTTTCTCTATTTCACTTAAGCTAAATTTAGGAAGCTTTTTAGGCATTTAATAATCATTTAATATGCATGCATCCCTTGGGGATATTAATAATTAATTAATTATTAATTATTAAATTTACTTTTAGGGTTTCTATCTTTAGAATTATATTTCTTTATAAGGATGTCATATCCTTCATTTTAAATCAAGCAATAAGCAATTTTAAAGCAATACATTCAATTATTGTCAATTGTCTTCAATTCTCTTTGTTGTTCAATTTTCTCTTATTGTGTGATAGGTATTCTTGTAGAAGATAACTGAGCTTGTGGGATTCATGTCATGCCCAAACTTTTGGGCACAAACAGGATAATTTTTTTTTTTAAATCACAACTTAGTAACATTAAATGTTCCTAATACGAGACACACTATCCAGTTTTGTCTTAACTATGTTTGAGTTAACTTAAACCACTAACTCAAGTAAACGAAAATAATTTAAAATTAAATGCAAAATACTAAAAATATTATTTATTACATCATCCTTCTTAAATCAACAAATTAATTTAACCAAAAATCTCTAAACTAATTCACAAAGATAATGTTGTTCCCCAATAACCATTAATTACTTTTAGGAACTAATTAAATTAGTCCTAGCACTTAGATTTATTAATGTCTATATTTATATTTTAACATTTAATTAAAATGTGTCTAGACTAAATCGACTAGAGGGGTAATTAAACACATAATGAATATTTTCCTATAAAGTTTAATCTCCCCATTTACCTATATTTGGGTGGAGTAAAAATATCCCCTTATAGTGAAACTAGCTAATAATAATTTTTATAAGATCCTAGGTAATTAACCTCCAAATTAATTACAAATTTAAAAAGAAAATAAACGTCATAATAAATTTAATCCATATGTTTATTACAAACATATCTATAATATAAACATCTAAATGATTAAATTACAATTTACCCTATCCACCCATATTATTCTCTCTCTCTCTCTCTCTCTCTCTCTCTATATATATATATATATATATATATATATATATATTTATATTTATATTTTCCCATTATTAAAAATGTCCATGAAAACCCTAATCTTCTTTATTATTATAAAACCACCTTTTATTTTATTTTAACCACATTACTTGCCCTAACCCCAAATTTTTTGGGCTAGGGCTTTTTTTTTTTTTTTTTCAAAATTTGCAGGGCCGAACGAAATGCATGGTGGGGTTTTTAGGAGAGGCGGCTTTGGAGGAGGCAGTGGGTTCTCCCCGACCGCCACTGTGTGTACATACAACGGCGGCGGTTGTGAGGCACCGCTCACTGTGTCTCCACACAGTGGCGGTTGTAGGCGCTGCCCAGTGTGTGTCCACATAGTGGCGGTGCGGGTGCCACCCACTATGTGCCCACACAGTGGCGGTGCCATGGGCGCCATCCATTGTGTGCATACATAGTGGGGTTCACCCACCCCAAAAACCCCTACTTTATTTATCTATTATTTATATATATATATATATTTATGTTGAGTTTTTAAATTAATTTAATATATATATATATATATATATATCTGTGTTTATATATTTTAAATATATTTTTATGTATTTTACATGCTCTGGATTTCTAAGGTTAATTTTTTTTTCATGCAAATGTATGGTGTATATTTTTTTTTAAATTTTTTTACCAAATCCATTAAAAAAATTCTAGATTTAAAACAATGTACCCTTTTTTTTTTATATACCGTTTAGCTAGAACTCAGATAACTAATTAATTTAGGTTTAATTTATGTAATAAATGATTGACAAAATCCAATAAAAAATTAAACAAAAATCTAGAGAAATATCATATTATTTAATTCAAATAATCTGTTTAACCCTAAATTTTATTTTCTGCAAATAAAAAAATGACAGAATTAAATATATTTATCCAGCAACTATATAAATAGGTTATTATTTAAAATAGATAGACATTTAACTTTAGATTTTAATTTGCTCCAAATAAGTAATAGACAGAGTAAATCACTATATTTGCACTTCCATAAATAGATCTAAATGTTTTATTTTTAGTCTACTACATGCATGCTAACCCATTTCATTTCTTTTCTAATATTTTTTTTTTTAAATGCATAAAGGGATATGTATATGGTGAAAATGGATAACAATAATAATGATATTGAAAGGATAAATGAATTCAACCACAAAACCCTAGCCTAACAACAACAAAGATCCACCATAACATATGAAGATTACCTAAGACAATGCAAATCAAATGAAATCACAAAGATTATACCATCACATGTCCAATAGGGTTTGGATCTCCATTCTTCCTATCTCCATTGATCTTGCTTGATATATTTACTCTCAGTTTTTATGTGCACAAGAGCTCAACAAAGAACGGAATGTGGTTGCTAGCAGGATCGTAGTGTAGTCAAGTGCATAAAAGAAGATTAGAATACATAGAACGATTAGGGTTTGATAATGAAGGAAGTATCTCCTTATATAGAAGACACTATATGAAATGGAGGGATAAGATTGAGAGGTGTAAAAGGAGGTCGGCTATGATTAGAGGGTAGGTAAAAGAAATAATAAAATAATGAAAGGGGTAGGTAGTGTATGAATTAAGAGATGAATGACATGTGTCATGGGTAGAAAAGACTAATGAATTAATTAAATAAATAAAGATTTATTTAATTAATAGAAGAAGTGGGATAATTAAGTAAATAAAAATATTTATTTAATTTAGGAAAAGGATAATTTAAATAAATAAATGTATTTATTTAAATGAGAAATAAGGCTAGAAGAGGATAAATGAATTAATTAAATAAATAAAGATTTATTTAATTAATAGAAGAATTAAGCTTAGATAATTAAATAAATAAAATATTTATTTAATTAGACATGACAATTTTGGGTGTCTACATTTTGCCCCTCTTTGAGACAATGCGGCTTGTCGCGTTGTTTCAAAGAAGATAAGATTAACTGATACAAATTTGCCCCAAGATGGGAATGATATGCCCCCTCGAGAGATTGGATGAAAATGTTTGAAAAGATTGCAGACAATCTCTCGATAAGAAAGACAGGATAGAATGGACTAACCGGATAAAGTGACAGAGTCACGGGATAATGAAGACTGACTTGGGAGGTGAGGGCTATGGCTAGGGTAGTCTATAAGATAGACCACGAGGGAAAATACATCATCATTGTCATCCATACATCCACAAGAGTAGAGTGCAGAGCGAAAGTAGAGCAGTAGTAGTCAGTAGCGATGGCATTGGTTCACAGATTCAATCGCGTTCGCCGATTTCAGATGCCAGTAGAGGCAGGAGAGCCAGTAAGTACCACAAAACCTCCTTGTATTTTGATGCATTTATTGTTGTCATTAGTGCATGCTAGGTAATGTAATAAATGCGCGTTTATGTCAGGAAAATGCGTTTGTGTCCAAAAATGTGAATTTTTGTCTTCTAGGTCAAATCGACAGTTCTATGATGAACATACGTTGTTGATTGGATAAGCTGCTGAGAGGATACACTCAAGAAGGTCCTCTAGGGAAGACTAGGATAGCATATAGGTCTAGGATTGACAATTCTATGATAGAACATACATTGCCAATTAGGAAACTACTCAAGAGGATTCACTCAAGCATAGGCCCTAGGATAAGATAGATCAAGGCACTTTGTGATGAACAGTGAGTACCAAGATATAGTACTTTGTGATGAATAGGGAGTACTAAAATATGAGTAGCACTTTGTGATGAACAGTGAGTGCAAATGTGAGCAACACTTTGTGATGAACAGGGAGTGCCACACACGTAGTACTTTGTGATGAACAGGGAGTACCACTAGGATAGAAGCAACACTTTGTGATGAACAGTGAGTGTCACTAGGATAGATAGCCATATGCATTTAGATAAAAAGTAGCATTTTGTGATGAACAGTGAATGCCACTATGACTGACATGATTGATTTGCTTGACTGCAGGAGTATTTGCCTATGCTGGATTCACGAGCGAGATTCCCATCGACTCAAAGATTGCGACCTGAGCTAACAGCCAAGGAGCGAGCTACTATCGAGGCTATGGGATAGAGACATGTTCTATATGTGCTTGAGTTTCGGGTGAACATGGGACTGTTGACTGCGCTGGCGGAGAGATGGTACTCTAAGACTTGTACATTTCATTTGCCGATGGGGAGATGATAGTCACCCTGGAGGATGTATATAGGATTATGCGGATACCGATTGATGGGGAGCTGATTCCGTACGATCAAGACGGAGACAGGGATGCCCTTAGATGAGTGTTCTAGGATCCAGGACTGGAGATGAGGGCTGGACACATGGCATGGGACATGATGACATGGATAGGATTAGCACTACCAACAGTGTTGGCAGGAGTTATCAGTGGGTTCCTCTGTCCGGATAGGGCGACACGAGGGGTGGCTGCGGGATCGGGGAGGAGGAGGATGAGACAACTAGGCTTAGGAGACAAAGGGGATAGGAGAGATGATCTTGGGGTGGGTCCTTCAAGGGGTCAGACTCTGTCGAGGCTAGCCGGCTCTGAGGGAGGGAGTTCATCATAGCCGTAGAGGGCTCCCTATGTATCAGTATTGTACCATTTTTGTATGATGATGTAGACACCTGCGGGTGATTGTAGCCATATGATTTTGACATCATTGTATCATGACACTTTATATATATATATATATGAGATGATTCATCTTTGCAACAGCTATATGCATGCGTACCTATGTGATGAGATGTTCTTATGTGATGCTTATGATATGGATGCAAATATGTATATGACGCAATGCAATATATTTTTTTTTGTTCTTTTATGTTTTATATGTGTATGCATGATGCAAATGTGAATGTATGAAATGTGGATGAATATGACAATGCAAATGTAAATTGTGCTAACAGGTGTTGTGTGCAGGATGTGATGCAATTGTGATATCTATATGTATGTATGAAATGCTTATATGTAGTAATGCAGGTGCAACTACATGAAATGCAAATGTTTTTGGTGTGTCATTATACTCAGTCATGTGATAATAGGCTACGTGGACTCGAGAAGGATGATGGAAGTCAATCAAGACAGGGGGATGGAAGACAGAAGATATGAAAGTGAAAGAGCTTCTTGTGCGTTATCATCATTGAGCTTTATTATGGCAAGTAGGTTATGACAATCGAGGCATATGTTCGACCCAGAAAGTCATTGTACCTGTTTGCATGGAGATAAGACAGTCACAAACAAGGAATGCCCCAGTTCAAACTAGACTCACAGTGTCCTCATATCCTTGGACAAGTCATAGCATTACTAAGAGACAATCCACAGACAGCAAAGAAAAATAGATGATGATACCCCATCCTCGCCTTTCTAGTCAAAGACATCCTGGAGATAGAATCTCTAGTCAGAGACATCCTGGAAAAGCTAAAAGACATGTCACCAAAAGATAACATCAAAAGAAAACCAAGACTCGACACCAACATCCACTGTAGTGCTCAAGTTTAGTGTCTCTTGTCACTTGTATAAGTCTTATTTGATTGTGGTCACAATGTTTACTTTCACAAAAAGGATAGATAGCATGGAACCATATGTTGTCCGAGTCTATTGAAAGATTTGATTTGTTGAAGCCCATTGTTGCTGTTGTGTCTCATCTGAAACTGACTGCATCCATGAAACTAATACTTTATTGCGGAGAAGACGAAACTTTATTACGGATTGGTGATGCAAGTGTTTCTTTATTGTGGATTGTGCGTGGATAGACTGAAGGAAGCTGGAAGAAACTGTACTCCTTGAAACATGTGATGTTCTTAGTTCCACACCCATCACTAGATGTAGGATTTGCCTTAGCCACAGATAGGATCTGATTTATTATGGATGGAAAGGGAGGTTTATTATGAATGTCTAACCAATCTTTGGTAGATCAATAACAAGCCATGATGGGAATGGGTAAGTTTATTATGAATGAATAGGTTGTGAGTGTGTGCAAAGTGAAAGGATGAAAGTGAATCCTAAAGGAGGGAGGAGCAATGTTTCTACACATGGCGCTGGTGACCCAGTTTTCACCATGGTACTTGCCCAGGGCGCCACAGAAGTGGTTTTCACCGTTGGACGAAATTATTTCTCTTTACTTTTTTTCTATTTTTCAATGTTTTTTGTGTCACAAGGTGCCTGTTTGCCAGGTTTTCACCAAGTAACGATTTTTATGTTTTTTATGATTTTTTTGTATTTTTGAATTTTTTTATTTTTTTGTATTTTTTTTTGAAATTTTTTATTTTTTTTTGTATTTTTTTGAAATTTTTGATTTTTTTTTTTGTATTTTTGAATTTAGGATATTCCAAAGAGCTATGTGTAGAACCTACGAAGGTGGATGTTGTTGATAGGATCCTCCAAAGGTTCACCTTCTATAGTTGAGAGCTGATATGCCCCAGATCCATATGCTGCTGTAATGATGTAAGGACCAAGCTAGTTTGGTTCAAACTTGCCCTTCTTCTCTTTGTCTTGCTGATTTTTAGGATTTTCTCTAAGAACCAAGTCACCTACCTCAAATGTGCGAGGCTTGACTTTATGATTGTAGATGCATTGTTCCTTGACTGAATGATGTGTAGCTCGAGTGATTGTCTTCCTTGATGAAGGAACTAAGATAGAATTACTAGTGTGTGGACTACACAAGCCCGTATGCATGTCACCTGAAGAAGTTTGGGCATCCCTGATAACAAAGTCCCTCGAGGAAGCTCCATAAAAGGTCCATGATGTATCGCTAGAAGGTAAAGGATGTGTGGAACAAGTGGATGAGTTATGAAGGCTTATGATTGTGAAAAGAAGTGAAAGTAGGATAGCATGATGGAGACTTAGGATCAACAAGTATGCTTTTTGACTTAAAATTTTAGAGCTTTTACCCCCAGTTATTTTGGTGTTAGGGGAGATCAACTCTTTCTCTTTTTGCTTCATAGGAATTTTATCCTTGACTTTGATTTTTGCAAAGTCCAATGGCTTTTGATTTTGATTTGGACTAAAGGACTTTTCTTTAGTTTTGACTTTTAGATTTTTCTTTTCAACGCTTGATTTTTGATCCCTAATGAGTGAGGGCTTTTGTGATTCTTGTTGATCCAAGTCTGGGAGCGGAGTGGAAATGGAATGAGTGGATGAAATGGTAAGGCTATGTGAGTTATCAAGAGGGTTGGCGATAGACTCAATAGATTCTTTGTTGGAACCACTCTTAGGACTATTGATATCAAGAGTTGCTTGCACCACTAGAGGAGATGTGCATTCAGACTTAGTAGCCACAACACTAGGTGGTTCATACCTAATTCCTTGGCATTGCAACTTGTTTGTAGACTGTTCCTGTTGACTGAATACCTTAGGAGATAATGGGAGTTGGTCAACATGAAATATATACTCACCACATCCTAGGTCTTTAATCTTGAACTTTTCTTTTAGCTCTACTTGTTTGGATGTAGAAGCTTTTAAGGATTCAGGATCCACATATGCCGATGAAGGAACAACTTCGCGATTGACTGGGATTGTTATTTCTGATCGAGGTTGCAGATTGTTGCCATATATGAATGGATTTGGATCCGCTTTGATGGTCACTTCAACTCCATTGTGTGGAAACTTGATACATCGATGATATGTAGATGGTATTGCACTCATCTCATGAATCCAAGGACGTCCCAAGAGTATGTTGCATGTGAGATCTAGATCAAGGACCTAAAAAACCACATCCTTTGTAACGGGCCCAACTCTGAGAGGTAAGGTGACTGTGCCTTTGGATGAACGCTCTTCATCATCATATGTCTTGATGGTAATTTTGTTTATAGAATTCATAGCTTTATCAGAATATCCCAATTGTTTAATAGTGCTCAATGTACAAATGTTCAGACCTGCTCCTCCATCTATTAGGACTCGTTTGATTCTATGTTTGTGTATGAAGGCTTCAATGTGTAAAGGTGCATTATGTGGCTGACTTACAGAGGCGTCGTTGGCTTCTGTGAATGTAAGGGAATGTGGAATGGAAAGGTACCCCACCATGGCTTGAAACTGGTCCATGTTCAGATCAGTAGGAACATAAGTGTCTCTCAAGATTATGTCAAGAATGGCTTTATGTGCGAGGGATATGCGCAAGAGTTCAAGTATGGAGATAAGCATGGGTGTCTTCCCTAACTATTCTACAAGGTCATACTCAGGTTTGGTTGATGAAGAAGCGGTGTTCTTAGCTGGAGCACCTTGCAAAGTGATTTTACCTCGACAAGTTGTAACATGACATTCAAAGGTAGGTTCGGAAGAATATCCAACACCTTGTAAGACAATCTTGGGTCTCTGGGTAGAATTATTAGGGTTTTTGTCCTTGATGATAATGGTAGAGACATAATTGTCCATCGAGATGTGATTGATAGTTGAATCATAGTTATAGGATGCTTCGATATAGTTGGTTTGATCATCTGTGACTTTAGCTTTTCCTTTGTCATGTTTTGGGAATGGTTCCTTAAACATCTCATGTTCTTGATTGGAGGAATGTTCCTCAATCTCAATGTTACCTCTATCAATGAGATCTTGTATGATGTTCTTCATTCGATGACAATTTCCTATCTTATGACCCTTGCTCTTATGAAATTCACAATACTCATCATCGTTCCACCAATTTGGTTTAACCTTTGCTTCATATGGAGGAAAATCTGGAACTGTGATTACCTTGTTTGCCACTATCTTTTTGAAAACTGACTCAAGTGGTTCTCCCAATGGGGTGTACTTCCTTCGTGATCTGGAAGTTGTTTGAGTATTCACTTGACTGTTTGTAGAACTTGATCCCGAAAAGATGAATTTGGGTCGCACTGTGTTGGCATCAACAACACCATCATTGACTGTGTTCTTGTTTTTATTCCAAAATCTTAGCTTGTCTTTTCCTTTAAAGTCATCTTTGTTTTCCTTGAATATCTTAATAACTCCTTGTTCAATTAGGACCTTTTATGTTGCTAAGCCTTTTTCAATGACGTCCTTGAAGGTGGACAAGCAAGCTTTTCTTAGGTCATAACCAATGTCCTTGTTAACATTTTGGGTGAAAATTTCTACCATTTGTTTTGTGGAATTTCACAAGAGCATCTACTGGCTAGATTCCTCCATCTTTGTAAAAATGATGCAAAAGACTCTCCCTCTTTTTGCTTGGTGTTGCACAAAGTAGTGACTGATATGTCTGTCTCTATATTGTAGGAGAAATGTTGAATAAATGCCTCTGCTAGATCATCCCATGACTTAATACCAGGTGGGAGTTGGGAGAACCATTCCATAGCTTGATCACCTAAGCTTTGTGGGAATAATCTCATCAAATATGTCTCTTCTGCTGCTACCTCAATGCAAGTTGTGAAAAACTATCTTATGTGTGCCTTAGGATACCCTTTTCCTCTGTACTTATCAAACTTAGGTGTCACAAAGTGTGTAGGAAATGGAGGCATTGGAATGCTCTTGTCAAATGGATAAGGACATATGTCTCTCATTGTGTATGTTGGCTTTGGTGTATTTATGTCCTCCATTTTCTTTTGTAAGTCCCTGATTTGTTGCTCCAAATTGCTCTTAGGTGGAGATCAACTTCTTGGACCATACCCCATGCTTGAGGCACCAATTGGAGGAGGAGAATGTTGCATATATGGATGATATTGATCATACACATGTTCATATGGAGGAGGTCTATAGTGATGCTGTGTATATGGACCACTTGGTATAGATTCATGTTGAGGAATGAAATATCTATTTTGTCCATGTATACAATACTCTACAGGCATGTCATGTTCTAATGTGTTGCCCCCAAATTTGACACGGGGTTTCCTTGTGTCCAAACTTTGAGCATGCCTTTGAATATCCAATTTCTTTGGTGGTTGATCCTTAGCATTGATATGTGATTGAGCATATTTCTCTGCATAAGACTTCCATAATGGTCTGCGAAGGTGAGTATCATATGCTTGACCATGTGTATGTGGGACCTCTGGTTTTTGAAACAAAGATGATGGTAATTCAGGTACCATATGTGGTCCTCTATTGCCTCCACTATTAGGTCTCGTTTGATCCATGTTGGAGTGAGGTTGTTGCAAAGGTCGATTTTCCATTATTTGAGACATGTCAAAATCATGAGGTTTCTTGGCTCCACTTTGTGCCATCATTTGTAAGAAGTATTGTCTATCCCTCCTCATTATTTCCTCAACCAATCGATTGAAATGGGGATCCATAATGGATTCTTCCACATCTGTTGAATGTACTAAAAAGTTGTCCATATCATCATTGTGTGTATCATTGTTGTTTGTAGTGTCCATGTTCTCAACATTTGGAATGTTTCTATAGGCATCCATGTCAAGTAATGTAGTATGATCAAAATTGAAAAAGATATCATTGTCATACTCATAAGAACTCATGTTTGTGGACTCTTGAGCCTCTTTAGTTTCTCTCCTAGATTTTTGAAGACAGGTTTCAACCATGAACTAGGTATTGACTGAGATGTGTGAGACTAGATGAAAATGGAAAAAGTATGGAAGACCAAGAGTTGGATGGAATGTAAATGAATCTGAGGTGTACTTGCAATGTCCAAAATGTAAGACCAAGTATGTATGTAGTAGAGTAGGTGTGACTTCCAAAGAGAGGATAGTTTCTCTTGATGAGGTAAGTTGACCTTGACTCTAAGTAAGACCAAATGAGACCCAAAGGTGATAGACCTTGATGAGGGACCACTTCGCAAAATGTTGTTGTATGTAGTGTGTTGACAAAGTATAGTGTGGACAAGCAAGTGACCTTTTGACTCAAGTTTAGACAAATGTGAATGTAATGTAAGGGGTAAAGCAATGATAGATTTTGTGAGACCCAAAGACAAGTTGAATGCTAGATGAAAACCCAGAGAAACAACCTAGGAAGCTCAAGAATTTTGAAACTGATTGCTCTTGTTTGCTGGACTGTAAAATTTTTCCAATTTGTGAAGTTGTTAGTTGTGACCAAATCTGAATGTTTGACTATTTTTTGTGACAAGAGGACACAATGTTGATGAGGACTCAATGTTTGCAAGTGTTTAGACTGACAATGACTCCAAAAAAAGTGTGTTGTTTGATGTAAAAAATGTTTTGCATACACTTGAAGACACAAAAGACACAATGTTTTGTTGTTTGGTCTTGAATGTTTTGAATGTTTAAAATAATTCAAGCATAATTCTTATAGTTGGCCAAGACAATAGTTGTTGATCCCACATGGGGTTTTACCCTCGAGGCTACGCTATTCAGAGTGGATACTTAGATGCTTGACCTCACTGGCTCCACCCTCGGCACTCACTTCTTGGGTTAGCCAAGCATCAGTCCCCATGGAAACTCCCCGTGGCAAACTTTGTATCTCTACTAAGAACCGTATGTGTGTGGGCCGCTACCAGAGGTCCGACCTCCTGCCTCAACAACTAGAAGGATTTTGGCTTCTAAAACAAAAAGGTGCTAGTAAGGGCATCCACTCGTGTGGCCATACATGCAGCACTTTCAGCTCTGTAAATACAGAAGGCTCCCAGCCAGTAGGGGTTACGCCCTACAACTGATCAAATAAATTTGATCAAACAGGTTAATGGGGAGACATAGTGTCGGTATGAACTAATCAGCACACGTTATCCATAGTTTTCACCATGAATATAGTTGTTTATAGTGGTTCAGAAGAGGTGGGTTTTCCTCACTACCACTTGGGTCGTTCTCTTCTCACTAGTAGTCCTAATGACCACACGGGAAGACAGGCCCTCTAAAGATTAAACAAAAAGAGCCTATTGCTCAAGACACAAAAGACAATTATTCAATTTTAGTGCACCAATTGAAGTGTTTGCTAGTCTATGAAAACAAGGCACACAATAAAAATCCAAAAACCCTTGCCAAGGACCTGCAACAAAGATTTATTAGTAGTTTGGATTGTTTCAAATGATCACCCCTTCTTGCAAGCACACAAGTTAGGTAAATTTTAGATCCAAAAGACTTTGTGAAATAGGGGCCTTCAACAATGTGTTTTGTTGACCAATTCAAAGATTTGATTCATCATTAAAAAAGGACCACCTATAAAATTTCAAGAGATTTCCAAAAATGTAAGAAAATCCAAAAAATTTGCTAATTTGCTCCAAAAATTAATTTTTTATGAAAAATCATAAAAAATTCATATAAAATGAAAAATCGATCCAAAAACTCTAAATATTTTACTAGAGAGTCCTGATGGTCTTCCAAACCTTCATAAAAACATTTCTGTAACAAATCCAAGCAGTTTGTGAGATATGAGTAAAATAATGCCAAACCCTAATTTTCAAAGATCTAATTTTTGAGGAATGATTTTTCATCAAATTTAAAATCACAAAGAATAGATCCTATGTATAATTATGAGAGATTTCCAAAAATATAAGAAAATCTGAAAAATTCACTAATTTGCTCTCAAAATTAACTTTTTATGAAAAATCATAAACAATTCATATAAAATTCAAAATTGATGTAAAAAATCTAAAATTTTTACTGAATCTTTCTTATATTTTTCCTGACCTACACAACAAAGTTGATGTTAAAATTCGAATCTGTTTGTGAGATCTAATCAAAATAAGGAAAAACCCTAATTTTTAAAGATCTAATTTTTAGGGATATATTTTGCATCAAAATTAAAATCACAAAGAACAGATCCTGTGTATAATTATGAGAGAATTCCAAAAATGTAATAAAATCCAAAAAGGTCTCTCATTTTCTCTTAAAATTATTTTTTTATGAAAAATCATAAAAAAATCATAGAAAATGAAAATGTGCTCCAAAAATTCTTAATTTTGGATTGAGAGCTCCTGATACTTTTTTCAACTTGAAAAAAAAATTTGGTGCAAACTTTCATAGCCGTTTGTGAGATATGATCAAATCTCTCCAAGATCTTGATTTTGTGTCCAAAACCCTAGCTGCACAAGATTATTCTCCAAATTGTTTTACAAAACAACAATATAGGGTTAGAAAAATCTACAAAAAACATAGATCTAACAAAAATCCATGTCCCACGGGGCATGCCAAAATGTATATGGTGAAAATGGATAACAATAATAATGATATTGAAAGGCTAAATGAATTCAACCACAAAACCCTAGCCTAACAACAACAAAGATCCACCATAACATATGAAGATTACCTAAGACAATGCAAATCAAATGAAATCACAAATATTATACCATCACATGTCCAATAGGGTTTGGATCTCCATTCTTCCTATCTCCATTGATCTTGCTTGATATATTTGCTCTCAGATTTTATGTGCACAAGAGCTCAATAAAGAACGGAATGTGGTTGCTAGTAGGATCATAGTGTAGTCAAGTGCATAAAAGATGATTAGAATGCATAGAATGATTAGGGTTTGATAATGAAGGAAGTATCTCCTTATATAGAAGACACTATATGAAATGGAGGGATAAGATTGAGAGGTGTAAAAGGAGGTCGGCTATGATTAGAGGGTAGGTAAAAGAAATAATAAAATAATGAAAGGGGTAGGTAGCGTATGAATTAAGAGATGAATGAAATGTGTCATGGGTAGAAAAGACTAATGAATTAATTAAATAAATAAAGATTTATTTAATTAATAGAAGAAGTGGGATAATTAAATAAATAAAAATATTTATTTAATTTAGGAAAAGGATAATTTAAATAAATAAATGTATTTATTTAAATGAGAAATAAGGCTACAAGAGGATAAATAAATTGATTAAATAAATAAAGATTTGTTTAATTAATAGAAGAATTAAGCTTAGAAAATTAAATAAATAAAATATTTATTTAATTAGACATGACAATTTTGGGTGTCTACAGGATAAAATAAATTTCTTGCTTTTCAAAATATCATAAACACAACAACTGTTATTTTTAGATCTATAGAAACTAAACCCAGAATACTCATTTCTTTTCTCCAAAATAGCATAATAAAATATTACATTTCTTTAAAACGTATTTAAAAGACACTATTGTCAACTTTACAATGGATCTCTCATTTCTAATAAATAAGGTCTTTAAAAATAATAGATACATTTCATTTTGAAAATAGATACAACATAGTTTCCCTTTACATTGCTGCAACGTAAAATGTAAATATTCCATTTTCCAAATATTTTTCTGCAACCACATAACTCTAGCAAACTTCCACTTGTCCTATTCTCTTACTCCAACAACCTGCAAATAAATCATAGGCTATGACCATGGAGTGCTCACCTCCTAGCCTAGGCTAACTTGTAGCCATGCCTGAGCTTGGAGAACCAAGCCCTAAATAGGTAACACACATGCAAACACAACAACCCAAAGAAAACAATGACAACAACATATTCCCAACCAAGGCTATACTTCACTATGCAATGTGAGGATTTTACACGGGTGGTAGTGGACCAAATACCCTAAGGAGACTACAAGTCTGGTAAAATATATAGCCACCTCATGGAAAACAAGATATATCATAAGCATAATAATCCCCGCATCCTTATGCCCCCTAAGGTATTAATGCCTTATTTCCCCCCTTATGGCCCCCAAATGCATAAACAAGCCATGCAGCAAGGGTCACATAAATATCCCTTGAGATCACTCTCATAGCGAGAGCCTCTCACTCGAGGGTTGTCATACTTCTACCATCCACAAGAACATCCTCTCTCCCAAGAGTAGGAGGTCTTGGTTACTCCCAAAACACAAAATGCATACAAGAAAACAAAGACATAACGCGTAATAATTTTCACAAACTAAAATGGAAGAGAACAACTTTTTCCACACAAACAACCTTTCCAAAATAACATGCAATATGAAAGAAAACAATACAAAGGAAAGTTTAACCAACCTTCAACTGTCCTAAGGTATGCTAAATCTAGTTGAGGATGAGCAACCCAATTCCACAATTCCTTTCTTCTCTACCCTTAGCCAAATTCCTGTACCAAATCTATTTTTCTTTTCAAAATTGCATTGTCTCTAAAAATGGAGAGTGGGTGATTACTCGCAAAATCTCTCATTCTTGCCTAAGAAGACCTCAGTGAGAGTTCTCATAGGTTTCTAAAATTGAAAAAGGAAAAAGTCTGAAAAAGATCAAAATGGATCTCTCATCAAAAAGGAAAGTTAGCTAACCTAGATGATGCCTTCTAAATTCAATTTTCGCACATATTAGAAAACTCACTTTTTAGGGTGACTAAACATCCACATGGGAGTTGTCACCTGCCTAAAATTACTCCTAACCCTTAGGTATACCTTATGGGCTTTAGGAAACACCTTTAAACTACCCCTATGAGTCCATTTAACCCCTTTTAAACCCATCTAAAGTTAACTTTCGGGACAAACCTATGTTGACCACCCCAAAGATTCTCTACCCAAGGAAAATATAGAACCATATTAAATTATTTGAAAAAGCCATAATTAAAAACAACTCCTTCCAAGAGACAATTCAAAAATCAAGACATAAATCAACACATGTGTCAAGTGACACAATAAAAATACTTTTACAAAATTACACATGAAATTTTGTCTCTTGTTGGATTTACACAATTTAATAAATTCAATTTAACACACATGCAACATACACTTTCACAAATAAAATATGATACAAACGGGGTGTTGTCTCTCCAAATAGACAAACCTTGGTTTTATGAACGTACATACGTCTAGGTTTGGTTCTCCATAATATTTCCATGGTCACATGGATAATTTTTCTGTGCATCTCAATTACACATTAATAATTCCAAATAACCTCATAAAACATTTACACACATGAATAAGAGTACACGTCAAACACTCTGCATACAATTTTAAACAAAATCAATATATCTTGTATCAAAATAATCCACATAAACAATTATCATAATCCTCATAATTTTGATCCATTCATAAACATGCATCCTATTTCAATCATCATAGTAAAGTCCTGCAAATCCAATAATGACATATATCACCTCAAATTTATCCTATTCTAGAATCATATAGAGTTCTATATCATAAAGCATATAAATGAAACATCATTATATATCAATGTTATCCAAATCATGAAATCATATAAGTTCCAATTCCATAATGCATAAAAATAAAGCATACATAATAGTCTCAACATGGAAAATACTGAAATGCTAGGATGAGTCGGGGTATGGCCTCACACCCTCCCCCTCTAGGCATGAACTTCCTCCTAGAGTTCATCAAAAAGATGGGGGTACTGTGATCTCATATGTGTTACATCCTCCCATGAAGCCGTAACCTCATCATAGAAATCCCACTGGACCCTAACCTGGTCCAGCTCTCGACCTCGAAGGGCCAATGTCTGGTGTGCCAAAATGCGAATGGGCTCCAAAGCTAGCTGCCCATCCGACTCCACCTGCAAGGCATCCCAATCTAAAGTATGAGACTCATCATAGACATACCTCCTCAAAACTGATACATGAAACACATCATTGATGCGTGACAGGCTAGGTGGCAATGCTAAATGGTAGGCAACTGGTCCTATCCTCTCAAGTATCTCAAATGGTCCTACAAAGCGAGGTGTGAGCTTAGAACCCTTTACATAACGGATTGGACTCTTATGCGATCGCACTCTCAAGAACACTCTGTCTCCAACCAAGTAGTTATGGTCTATCCTCTTCACATCTACATATTTCTTTTGTCTATCTTGTGCCTCTCTAAGACACTGCCTAATCAAATGCACCTGCTGCTCCATATCTTGAACTATCTCAAGACCAATACTAACTCTGTCCTCTGTGCGGTCCCAACTCAACAGTGTCCTACAAGGCTTGTCATATAATGCCTAATAGGGTGGCATCCCTAAAGAAGTGTGATGCTCATTGTTATAGGCAAACTCCACTAAGGTAAGGTACTCCCCCCATCTGGTCTGATGATCCATGACGTACATGCAAAGCATATCCTTTAACACCTGGTTCACCCTCTCTGTCTGACCATCCGTTTCTAGATGATAGGTTGTACTGAAGTTGAGAGTGCCCATAGCTTCTTGTAATGCCTTCCAAAAGGATGAAGTGAAGAGGGAATCCCTATTAGAAATAATCTTGCATGGAATGCCATGAAGTCTGACAATGTCTCGCAAGAACACCTGTGCTACTGCTAGTGCTATGAAGGTAGTTCGAACTAGTGAAAAGTGGGCCACTTTGGTCAACTTGTCAACTGTCACCAAGATGGCATCATGGTAACGAGATGACATAGGAAGACTAATGATGAAATGCATGGATATAGTATCCCAATTCCACTCTAGTATAGCATGAGATTGGAGCAACCCACCTAGATGGTGGTGCTCCACCTTGACTCTCTGACACTCGAAGCATTGGGCTACTAACTCAGCAATGTGTTGCCACATTCCTGGCCAATGATATAACTGTCTCAAGTCAGCATGCATCTTCTTAACTCCAGGATGTGCTACATAAGGAGCTCTATGAGCCTCCATGACAATGATCTCTCACAAACCTCCGAAAGAAGGTACATAGATGCACCCTCTATGGCATAATAGTCCATTAGACTCCGAGGAATAACCCACATATTTTCCTTCTAGAGTTTCCTGAGATTGTATTACCTAACAAACCTCTAAATACCATCCATCCTCTAGCAACTACTGCAATATCCGATCTCTCAAATTTGTGCCTATAGATATGGTGTATACCTCGTGAGGTCTCGTACTCAAAGCATCTGCAACTACGTTTTCTTTCCCTTTGATGTAGTGAATGTCAATATCATACTCACACAAGAACTCCATCCATCTCCTCTGACATGCATTAAGGTTCGGCTAAGTGAACATGTACTGAAGGCTTCGATGGTCTAAATGAAGCTCAAAATGATGACCCAAAAGGAAGTGTCTCCACCTCATGAGTGTATGCACTACTGCTGCAAGCTCAAGGTCATGAGTAGGGTAGTTAAGCTCATGAGTCTTAAGTTTCCTAGACTCAAAAGCTATAGCCCTACCATCCTGCATAAGGACTACTCCTAATCCCTCTAGGGAAGCATCTATGCAAACCATGAAGTCAATTGAGGGATCTGGTACTACAAGGATAGGTGCGCTAGTAAGTGCCTTTTTGAGTTCCTGAAAGGCCCTCTCGCACTTCTTTGTCCACTCATGTTTTGGCAAACTATATACTGTTGGAAAGCTCTTTCTAAACCTGATCTAGACATGGAGGTATATTTTTTTGATTTTTGATTTTGAAATATTTTTTCCAGTTGAAGTCAAAAGTTGCAGTTTGCACTCCCGGGGGCATATCTTGTACATCCGGACTCCGTTTTCTTTCAACTGAGTACATGCATACTTCATATTTCTTTCCTCTATATTATTCTCAAAATCAAAATACTTCTTCATCTCCAAGATCCAATCTATCAATTCATCTGAATCCAACTTTCCATCATGCTCTAGTGGGGTAAAATAAGGTTTAGTGGTCACCCTACTCAAAATGCTTAAGAACATTTCTTCATTTGGATCAATCGCAGGTGGGTTTGCTTGTTCTATCGGGGCTTCTTCCCCTTTATCTTTACTCATTTCTTCAATATGTTAGCCTCTGCTATGGGTTGTCTCAATGGCTTCCAACCAAACTATAATTCCTCGCAACATTTCCATCATAGCAGGGTCTGCATTCCCATGCACTCTACCATTCCTATTTTCTCTTCATGCCATCTTCACACCAGTCCTTTGTAGCTGCAGGTCAGATTCATAGTCTTCCACCCTACAACAACATTCTCA
The DNA here is from genome assembly GCF_030272615.1 of Cryptomeria japonica. Classification (NCBI taxonomy): domain Eukaryota; kingdom Viridiplantae; phylum Streptophyta; class Pinopsida; order Cupressales; family Cupressaceae; genus Cryptomeria; species Cryptomeria japonica. The sequence goes on along the minus strand of NC_081407.1, from coordinate 835,430,167 downwards.
GGACAATGCAATCTACAAAATGAAATCTCACTTTGATACCACTTGGTGCAATCACTGGTTAGGAGGGACCTCAAAGATATCAGTCCAAACTGGTCAACATGAGTAAATGTAGTGGAAACAAAAGGATATGATGGAGGAAGTGTAGAACTGAATGAATTAAATCATGAAAACTAATTAGAAGCAACTAATAGAATCCAGGATACAAGATTAGGCTCACTGGCCTACTACAAACATGCTCAATTACAGAAAAGGTCCCAACCGGGACCTCAAAACTTTTTACCTAGCTTCTATGCTCTATATTTCCTTTGATCTATATTCTAATGCTCAATTACAATGATTTATATGATCCAAGGGATCCTATTGGCCCAAAAAGGGATCAAATGTCGAAAAATAAGACCAAAATGTGTAAAACCAAAAAGGTCAACCTCTGCTAAAGAGATTCCTCTGGAAAATGAAGAGGATGAAGTGCAAATAAAAGGGAAGGTGGGACACATGCCAAGGAACATCAAAATAAATGCTCTAGGCTCCGCGAGCTTCAGAAGGGATCCAGTAGATTCACCAAAGCAAATAAGTCCAGCCAGTTTTAGTACCAGAAAACCGTCTCAGAAACTGGAATCAATAACTTGCCGAAAAATGATCCAAATGATCTGTGGTTTAGGAATAAGGAAGATGATCAAGTCCTAAAGAAAAATTCAACTCCTCAAGATCCGGTGAGACAAAGCCAAAAAATGCAGAATGAAATGTTGAAACTGCAAAACAAAAAGAATAACAAAATGGAAATATTTTTGGTTGGTGCAAGATTGCCAAGAACCAAGGATGCTCCCGCATCAGTTACAAAGATTAAAGGTAATATCTTTCACTTGAATGTTGGTGGTAAAGGTTGTTTGATTTCTCAAATTGATGAAAGTTGGTTATGGCATAGGAGGATGTGTCATGTGAATTTTGATTGCATGGTTAAGATAGGTTCTACTCAAGCAGTGAGACATCTTCCTAAGTTTGTAAAGCCTACTAATCCAGTATGGCAGGAATGTCACTTAGGAAAGAAGACAAGAGTTACTTTCAAAAGAAAATAGCATAGTTCTAATGGATTATTGGATCTTGTGCATACTAGTTTTTATGGTTCTTCTAGAGTAAGAATCTTGCAAGGAGATAGGTATTTCATGTTGCTAATTGATGACTATTCATGAATGATGTGGGTTACATTCTTAAGGGAGAAGTTTGGATCATTAGACAGTTCAAAATAACTGGAAGACAACTGAGAGGGGGGGTGAATTAGTTGTCACAGATTACCAAAAGTATTTACATTTTAAACTTAAGTACCAAAACCCAAAACAATAATACTGGAATAGTAGTTAATCCAATTAAGCATAAACTATAATCACATAATAAAAACCATCCACACAATACCAATATTTATATGTGGAAAACCCAGTAAAGGGAAAAATGACGATAGGAAGCCTACCCACAGTCAGATAATACTTCTATAGTAAGTATGTGAATAACAATGAAGGGACCTACACTTCCAGGAAGGCCAACAACATTGAGCACACTGCTCATCACAAAGGGAGCCTCACTGACTACATATAAATCTAGACTACAATCTAGGGAAGTGTTGAACTCCAAGAAATAGCATCTCTAATGCCAAAGTACAGTTCACGTTAAGCTCAATATCAGAGTAATAAATCCTCTTACATAAACCCAATTTTATCTCCAATGATCGACCAACTCCTCTGCTTCAATGATATTATATTATTCGCACATTACATTCATTGACCATGACCTCTTACATTAACCATGATGATCTACAATGAGATCGTACATCAATATATACAAACCCTCGACCATAAACAATTAGGTCAGACACCAGATAATAAAATAATTACATAATTACAAACCATGTTGACCTAAGACCAAACAAGTAATATCAACACATAAGACATCCTAGAAACACATCAATAGGTTCTATCCACATGTTATATTTGTTGGTATTTTGGTTATATTGATATGGTTTTGTCATTGATGTCAAACCTATTGACACTTATAAACTATGACACTTTGAAGAATTGACAATGTTCACCGGCAAGCAAGTGACTTATGCACAGTCACCGATATCTGGTACACCAGTAGGATATATTGTTCACCGGCACTTGGAATGACATGGAAAACATCTATTTATGTTGAAGACATCATTTGGACACTTTTTCTTGGAGATTTGTTCATTGGATTATTCGTATTTGCATATTTGTTGTTACCAGCAAATAGGTCTAGGTTATGCACCGGCAGGCTTATCTATTCCAGATCAGCATGACACGCTATGGAGATGATTTATTATTGTTGTAAATGCATTAAGCCGATATGTTGAATCAGATATTGCATCGGTTATTGATTTACTTGTAATTATTTTATTGTAATATCTTGTAGAGCCGACCTACTAAAATTGGTCTTAGGTTGTGATATATATGTAAGATCTTATTTGTAAGATCGGTATGTGATTGAGAAGAGGAATTGTAAGAAGGTATATGCAAAAATAAGCAGAGCTATACACATAGACATAATTTGAAGGTGAAGCAAGGTTTTTGTGAAAGCAATCAGAACTACACTGATACTAAATCCAATATATGAAGATGCTATTTTAAGCAGTACATCACTATTAGATTTAACCATCCAATTGTAGTCAGTGTGACTCCTATTTGTGTTTGAGCTGTAAGCTCTAGGCACTTGGTCTTTCTGCATGTGCAAACCCCATTTGTATACACATACCATCTGCAGTAGTATCATCTGATTGTGGGTAAGGTTTCCCATCGTGGTTTCTCCCCTTATAAGGTTTCCACGTACAAACATTGGTGCTATGTATTATGGATGTTGTTGTCTTTCTGTTTCATGCATTAATCTTTATCGATACTGTAATTAACTGATAAACTGTGTACCGACATAAAGTTTGGTTAAGTTTTTTTCGGTTTGAATTTATTAGACAACTGATTCACCCCCCCTCTCAATTGTCTCTGGGACCTAACAATTGGTATTGGAGCTTAGCCCTCTTTTTGTAGAAGTTTAATAGCTCGAGGAGATCCAATGTCTACTAACTATTTCAGGAAGGACAGTCCTAAACTTGATGGAACAAACTATGGCATATGGAAGATTAGAATGGAGACACATTTAAATTGCATTGGAAAGGACATCTAGGATGTTACAAAGAATGGCTATACTGCTCCTACTCCCAATCAACCCAATCCACCTACCTTAGGAAAAGATGAATAAAATGATTGCAAAGAAAGGAAAGCACTTTTGAGCGCATTATCAGATCAACAAATTATGGGATTATCAAATAGGTCTACTGATAAAGCTATTTGGGATCAGTTGGAAACATTGAATGAAGGAGATTCCATAGTCAAAATTGCAAAACTTGAAAGCTTCTGGGTCAGGTATGAAAATCTAAAAATGGAAGAAGATGAAAGGATTTCTTCTTTTATGGAAATAGTAAATGAAATTGTTTTGGGTATTAAATATTGTGGAGGAACCTTAAGTGAGGATGAAATTATTTCAAAAGTTTTAAGAGGATTGCCACCGGCATATAAAATGAAAGTTAATACTATAAATGAGTTGAGAACAACGTGTAATACATTAGTAACTAGGGATACATTGATTGGAAAACTTTCAGCTTTTGAAATTGAGGAATTTGGTCCTATTACTATTATAAAGACAGATTTAGCTTTTAAGGCATCAACATCATCTGCACCATCATTTGACAAATCTTATTGGAAAGCCTTTTATGCAAGAGAACCTGAGGAAAGGAGGAGAGAAAATGAAGAACTAGAAGAACTTGAAGCACTATTTGCAAGGAAAATGCCTAAAGGTCTAGTTGGAAGTAAGTATGAAGGTAAAGCACCCTTTAAATGTTTTAACTGTAATAAGATTGGTCATATGGCTTCAAGATGCCCTGATAGACATGCTAGACTAAGAGAAGAAGGTAGAAGAACATACAAGCCTAACCCTAAATATCAGAGATACAAATTTAAGAAGAATAAAGATAAATCTTGTTATCTTGCTAATGAAGGAGTCGCTGATGATTCTAATGAGGATCCGACAAACAATGGATGGGTTTTTTTTGCTATAACAGAAGATCAATTGGCACCTACTATTCAACAAGTAGAGTAGGCTCTGGCAGCTGAAGTTGAAGTTAAGGATGAATGGATCATTGATTCAAGATGTTCACATCAAATCACTGGTGATAAAGGTAAATTCTTGAACTTTCAGGAATATAATGGAGGTCTAGTAAGATTTGGAAATGATAAAGCTTGCTTGATCAAAGGAAAAGGTACTATATCTCTTGATGGTAAGCATAATACTGACAATGTTTACTATGTAGAAGGTTTAAAGCATAATCTTTTGAGTGTTGGTCAATTAGTTGAAAAAGGATTTCAGTTACAATTCAAGAATGGAAAATGCAAGATTATGAACAACACTAGTTTGGAAATTGCAACCAGTAATCAAACTAGAGGTAATATCTTTCATTTGAATAACAATGAAAAGACATGCTTGATTGCACATATTGATGAAAGTTGGCTATGGCATAAGAGACTCTGTCATGTAAATTTTGATTGTATGGTAAAAATTAGTACTACTAAGGTAGTTAGAGATCTACCTAAGATTGTTATACCTCACAATCCGGTATGTAAGGAATGTCAATTTGGAAAACAAGTTAGAGCATCTTTTAAAAGCATTCCAGAAAAATCCAATAATGCTCTTAACTTAATTCACACTGATTTATGTGGTCCAACTAGAACTAAAAGTTTACAAGGCGATAGATATTTCATGCTAATCATTGATGACTATTCTAGAATGTGTTGGGTTACTTTTCGTAGAGAAAAATCAGAAGCACTTGGGAAATTCAAACTATTCAAAGTAATGGTAGAAAATGAATTTGGTACGAAAATCAAATGTCTAAGATCAGATCAAGGAGGTGAGTTCACATCTAAGGAATTTAATGCATTATGTGAAGTGAATGGAATCAGAAGACAGTTATCAGCACCCTGGACACCACATCAGAATGGAGTTGTAGAAAGGAAGAACAAAACTATCTTGGATGCAGCTAAAAGTATGTTATCAGAAGCAAATCTACCACATGTATATTGGAGAGAGGAAGTAAGCACAACGGTCTATACATTCAACAAAGTTCACATCAAAGGAGAAACTAGTAAGATCCCTCATGAAATATGGTTTGGTATTACTCCTACTCTTAAATATTTCAAAATATTTGGAAGTAAATGCTATATTAGAAGAGATGAGTATATTGGAAAATTTGATCCTAGAAGTGATGAAGGAATATTTCTTGGTTATTCATCTAAGAGCAAGGCATATAGATGTTTTAACAAAATATTGTAGAAAATTATTGAGAGTACAAATGTGAAGATTGATGAACAATTTAGAGGAACTTCAAGGCATATAGACTTTGAACTGGCAGCAAAGATACTAACAAATGAACTGACATTGAATCCACCGATAGAGAATGATGATCTAGTTACATCGGTATCATATTAAAATTCCACTATAACTGAGGAACAGTAGAAAATGAAGACACCCCGGTATGTAATATTGAACCACTGTGAAAATCATATAATTGGAAACAAGTATCAAGGAGTTATGACAAGAGGAAGACTGAAAAATGAAGAGGTATGTCTTATTTCTCAAATTGAACCATCATCAATTAATGAGGCATGTGAAGATAAGCACTGGATTAAAGCGATGGAAGAGAAACTAGAACAAATTGAGAATAATAACACATGGACATTAGTTCCTCAGCCTAAAGACAAAAATGTGATTGGAACAAAATGGGTATTCTAAAACAAACTTAATGAAGATGGGAAGATAATCTGAAATAAAGCAAGACTAACTTGTATAAGGGATATTCTCAAAAAGAAGGAATTGATTATAGTGAAACCTTTGCACCAGTAGTTAGAATTGAGGTAGTCAGATTATTCTTGGCTTTTGTAGCACACAAGAACTACAAAGTATATCAAATGGATATTAAATGTGTATTTTTGAATGGAGATCTTGAAGAAGAAGTTTACATTGAGCAACCTGATGGATTTTCTTTAACAGATAACAAAGATATGGTTTGTAGGTTAAGGAAAGCTTTGTATGGGTTGAAGAAAGCTCCAAGAACTTGGTATGCTAGATTGGATAAATATCTTTTGAAGATTGGATTTTATAAAGGTAATGCTGACAACAACTTATACTATAAAGTGACTACTGATGACATCTTGGTTAGAGAAGTTTTTGTTAATGATATAATCTTTGGAGGAGAAGATGGATTATGTAAAGACTTTTCTATTGAGATGCAACAAGAATTTGAAATGTCTATGATTGGAGAGATAAAATTCTTTTTAGGATTGAAGATTTCATAGACTGATAAATGTATATTCTTGAGTCAACCAAAGTACTTAAAGGAGTTACTAAATAAATTTGGGATGGAGAACTCTAAACCGGTAAGCACACCTATGACTACAAATGACAAATTATCACTAAGGGATGAATCTACACCTGTTAATTTGACTAGGTACAAATCTATGATAGGAGGTTTACTGTATTTGACACAAACAAGACTTGATATTATGAATGCAGTATGTATTGTTTCAAGATTTCAGAGTAATCCTAGAGAAAATCATGAATCAACAGTAAAAAAGATTTTCCGGTACTTACAAGGCACTACAAATCTTGGTTTATGGTATCCTAGAGATGAAAACTTTCAATTATGCGCATATAGAGATACAAATTGGGCAGGAGATGTGGATGACAGAAAAAACACCACCAACGGAACATTTTTTCTTGGATGTAGATTAATTTCTTGGTTGAGTAAGAAACAAAGTTGCACATCTTTATCAACAGCAGAATCAGAATATGTTGCAGCAACAACTAACTGTACACAAATATTATGGCTTGATAAAATGTTGAAGGACATAAAGGTAAAATTCAAGGAACCTATAACTATCTATTATGATAACACTGTAGCAATTGATATATCTAAAAATCCAGTACTAGATTCTAAAACTAAACATGTTTCTATCAAATTGAATTTTCTGAAATAGAATGTTGAAGCAAAAGAAGTAAAACTAGTTTATGTGAATACTAAAGAGCAGATTGTCGATATTTTCACTAAGCCTTTGCCTAAGGACACTTTTGAATATCTCAGAGACTAGCTTGGGGTCATACCCCCACTAGTAGAGAGTTAGACAGTTGATGTTTATCATCAACCGACAGATTTAACAGAGAAATCTTTTACTCCAACTTTGATGAGGACAACTATTTCTCAAGGGAAGTAGTTGGTATATTGAATTGGTTGGTATTTTGTATTTGAACCTAGCTTTTGTATTAAATTTGGCATTTGATGTCAAAGGGGGAGAGATTGATATGGAAAAACACAAAAACACATGTTACTCTCAGGGGGAGAGATTGTTACTTTGGGAGAGATTGATTACTCTGTGTATCTGAATTTTGATTTCTAGTTATGATCTCTTTTGGGAGATTGTTGGTTTTTGGTATTTGTCATTTCTGTTTTGGCACTTTGATGGTTTTTTCATCTTGTGTTGCCATCAATGCCAAAGGGCGAGATTGTTGGTATTTTGGTTATATTAATATGGTTTTGTCATTGATGTCAACACCTATTGACACTTATCAACTCTGACACTTTGGAGAATTGACAATGTTCACCGACAAGCAAGTGACTTATGCACAGTCACCGATATCTAGTACACTGGCAGGATATATTGTTCACCGACACTTGGAATGACATGGAAAAGATTTGGTTATGTTGAAGACATTGTTTGGACACATTTTCTTGGAGATTTGTTCATTGGATTATTCGTATTTGCATATTTGCTATTGCCGGCAAATAGGTCCAGGTTATGCACCGATAGGCTTATCTATTCTAGATCAGCACGACACGCTATGGAGATGATTTATTATTATTGTAAATACATTAAGCCAACATGTTGAATCGGATATTGCACCGGTTATTGATTTACTTGTAATTATTTTATTGTAATATCTTTTAGAGCTGACCTACTAAAATTTGACTTACGTTATGATATATATGTAAGATCTTATTTGTAAGATCGGTATGCAATTGAGAAGAGGAATTGTAAGAAGGTATATGCAAAAATAAGCAGAGCTATATACGCAGACATCATTTAACGGTGAAGCAAGGTTTTTGTGAAAGCAATCAAAACTACACCGGTACTAAATCCAGCATATGAAGATGCTATTTTAAGTAGTACATCACTATTGGATTTAACCATCCAATTGTAGTCAGTGTGACTCCTATTTGTGTTTGAGCAGTGAGCTCTAGGTGCTTGGCCTTTTTGCATGTGCAGACCCCATTTGTATACACATACTATCTGTAGTAGTATCATCTGATTGTGGGTAAGTTTTCCCACCGTGGTTTTTCCCCTTACAGGGTCTCTATGTACAAACATTGGTTTTATGTGTTGTGGATGTTATTGTCTTTCTATTTCATGCATTAATATTTATTGGTACTGTAATTAACTGATAAACTGTATATCGACATAAAGTTTGGTTTACCGGTATTAAGCATTAAGGTTGGTTAAGTTGTTTTTGGTTTGAATTTATTAGACAATTGATTCACCCCCACCTCTTAGTTGTCTCTGAGAACTAACAATATTAAAGCCGGTCCATAACCTAGATCAGCCGGGACCAACTATAGGTCCACACGCTTCCAAAATGATCTCCAACCACCAAGTCTCAAACATGATCACCAACAACATCCTGAAACTCCTTCAAAACTTGCACCAACACTACTTATACAATTCATCGAAGATCTCCACCAAAAGCTCTGTCGGTGAAATCCTTGCCGAAACCAGAAACCAATCTTCTAAGAAAGAGAGATAACATCCAATCACTAGACTAAAACCAACTGACCAGATATGAGTATAAGTATCATGAGAAAGCCAATTCCATCACTAGATTATACTGGAGCCTACCGGATCCAAGTTAACTAGAAACCACTCAACCTTCTGGGACCAGAAGGGTGTCGGTAAAGCATCCAAATAGCTAGTGTTGACATCAATGACAAAACATCAATGCAACACATAATCAATTCCACCAATTGGCCAACAATCTTCCCCTTTGGCATTGATGGCAACATTAGATGTGAAAAAACATCTAAGTACCAAGAAATGCCAAACAAGTCTCCCCTTATGGAAGACAACTAGCAAACTCCAACATATGGCTCTGAATATCAATATCTTTCCCTTTTTGTCTTTTACTTTTTCACATCAATATCACCCTCCCTCTGACATCAATTCCAGAAATCTAACAAAAATATTAAAGAAAAAACATAAGCCTCTGAATCACAAAGCTGACTACTCCCCTTGAGCAGTAGCATCCCACATCAGTGCCAAAATTAATAGTATCTCAGATAATGCATGCCAAATTGATGCCAAACTGCATCAATCAAGTCTTTGCCAAAGGGGCAGAAACCCCAATTCTGTCTCTCAGGTACTCAAATGATTCTTTGGATAAAGGTTTAGTGAAAATATATGCAATCTGTTCTTTAGTGCTCACATAAACCAGTCTAACTTCATTTGCTTCTACCTTTTCCTCCAAAAAGTTGTTCTTGATAGATATGTGCTCTGTCTTAGAATGAAATACCAGATTCTTTGATATATCAATAGCAGCAGAGTTATCACAGTGAATAACTACCGATGCATCACAACCCACCTTAATGTCCTTCAACATTTACTTCATCCATAAAAATTGTGTACAGTTTGTAGCAACAACAACATACGAAGATTCAATAGTAGATAGATAAGTAGATGACTATTTCTTGGTAATCCATGAAACCAATTTCTTTCCAAGAAAGAAAGCTCCACTAGAAGTACTTTTTTCGTTATCAACATCTCTAGCCCAATCAACATCTATATATTCACATAAAGTAAAGTTATCATCCTTAGGGTACCATAAGCCATATTCTAATGTACCTTACAAGTATCTAAATATCCTTTTCACTGCCATCTCATGATTTTCTCTAGGATCACTCTGAAATCTTGAAATAATACAAACAACATTCATAATGTCAATCCTAGTCTAAGTCAAATAAAGAAAACCTCCAATCATAGATTTGTATCTTGTAGGATTTACCGGTGCATAAACATCTTTCTTGTCAATTTCTCACTTGTAACCATAGGTGTACTTACCGGTTTAGAATCTCCCATACCAAATTTCTTCAAAAATTCTCTAGCATATTTAGTTTGATAGATAAAAATACCTTTGCTATTCTGAGTAATCTACAAACCTAAGAAAAATTTCATCTCACCAATCATAGACATTTCAAATTCTTTCTCCAAATTTTTAGAAAATTCTATGCATAGTTTATCTTCACCTCCAAAAACAATGTCATCAGCAAATACCTCAACAATCAATATATCATCATCAATGATTTTATAATATAAATTACTGTCAGCATTGCCCTTTGTAAAACCAAGCTTCAAAATATATTTATCCAACCTTGCATACCAAGCTCTAGCTGCTTGTTTTAGTCCATATAAATCTTTCCTTAACCTGCAAACCATATCAGTATTATCTGATAGTGAAAAACTATCAAGTTTCTCAATATTAAATTCCTCATCAAGATCCCTATTCAAAAATTCATATTTAACATCCATCTAATAAAACTTAGAGTTTTTATAGGTAACATAGGCAAGAAATAATCTTACAGCTTCAATCCTAGCTACCGGTGCAAATGTCTCTCCATAATCAATTCACTCCTTCTGAGAATATCCTTTACAAACCAGTCTATTTTTATTCCTTATAACTTTACCATCCTCATTCAATTTATTCCTAAAAACCCATTTAGTTTCAATAACAATTTTTTTTTTAGGCCAGGGAACCAAAGTCCATGTGTTATTTTTCTAAATTTGATCTAATTCTTCTTACATAGCTTTTAACCAATCTTCATATTTACATCCCTCAAATACTGATATCGGTTCAACTTGTGAAATTAAACATACCTCATTAGTTGCTAGTATTCTTCTTGTTATCACTCCATTGCCCTTATCTCCAATGATTTGATCTTAAGAATGATTCAGTCTCACATACCTAGGAGTCTTCTGACTCTCTGTTCCTCTTCCCTGTTATTCAATTACTATAGAATTATTTGATGTTGTTGGAGTAACTAGTTCAACTCTTTGTTCTGATAAAGATGCTACCGGTTCAGATATAATCATTTCCAATTCCGGTTCCTTCTCATAAACTTTGATTTGACTTTTGTTTAGCTCATCTACTTTGACATTAGCACTCTCCACAATTATTTGCAATCTCTTGTTATAACTATTAGTTAGATGAGAGGGGGGGGTGAATCAGATAAACTCATAATACAATGATCTATCTAGATTCAACTTTGGTAGAACTTACTTGATATGCAACTATGACTGTAAATCATTCAAACTCATAAATTGATAAACTTGAAATGACAAAACACATTTAACACCAGATTTAATGTGGAAAGCCAAATAGGGAAAAACCACTGTGGGATTTCAGACCCACTAAGAAAATATATGCTTGGTTAAAAGCGAATCCTGTTAAATATTACATAAACACATTTGCTAGATGTGACCCAGTCAAAGGATTTCTCTCAGATCTATCAGAATCTTGCACTTTGTTAGAAGTGACCTTGTCAAAGGATTTCAAACACTCATTCAGAATGTTACCTTGCTAGAGGATTTACAAATAAGACTGTTAGGTCCACTCAATTAAGAGATTTCCTATCAATTACAAAAATAAATAACAGTAATAAAATATATCTGCAACTTCACATCTGAAATGTTAAAGCAGACTCTATGTGCTCAAAATAATCTTGTCAAAAGACTTATCTTCCTCCGTGCTGGGCTTCTCAATCTATTTTTCAATCAGATCTTCAATCTTCTGTACTCGGTAATCACCTCTACAATATCATTGCTCTTCTATTTTCCCGCATATATTGTTCATCAACTATTCTTTATTTATAAGCAATTCCTAACTATTTGATCTCCTTAATAACATTTCCCATGATTAATCTTAGCCATCAGATCTTCAAACTTGATTAGCTTCATTGAATCCTTCGAACTGAAAAACATTTTATCTTGCTTTGAAACTTGAATTCCTTCCTTGGTACTTGTGCTCAGTTATGACCGTTCAATCTGTGTTGTAGATCCAACTCTTGAATTTTCATTTCTGTTGATCCTGAACAAACTTCTTGCACGACATTCCAATCTTCTATAAATCTCCAGCTCATTGGCATCCTTCATTTAATAGTGTATTTATTCATCTAATGCATTCTGTTACTGCTTGGTTGATACTTGGTAAATACAAAACTTTACTCGATAACTTCTTCCTTCTTTAACCGACACTGATAACCTTGGTGTTTACCGACTAGCTCCTTGCTCAGTAAAATATAACAGTATCAAACCTTTACTCATTCTGTTACATGAAATCTTTTCTCCTTCTTATTCAGTCTTCGAATACACATATATAGGATATCAAAATAATCAAAATAACATATTCTCATCACTATCTAACTTGGTAATAGTTTCCCATTGAATAACTTATTACTCCCCTTCATTTTCACATTCTTTCTGTGTCACTTACTGACATATTTATGCTCATCAAAACACACTCTTTAAGATATGACAACATCATAATGAATCAGAAAATCAATTGCTTGACATCAATGACAAAATAATATTATTAAGACATTAATCATCCTTTATCAATTATATCATTAATCTCCAACAACCTAATGTAATGCCAACAATCTCCCCCTTTGGCATTGATGGCAATACCACCTTGATTTATTCCAATTGATTTGGACTACTGTAATTTTTCTCTTATTACCCTTGAGCTATAAACTTCTCATGTGATCTTCTCCCCCTCTCATTATTCTTCTCCCCCTTTGACAACAATGCCAAAAGTAAAACCTAATTCATGATTACTTCCCTTGTGAAGTAATTTCCTTTCTTGTTGAAACATATACAAAGGTATCATCTCAGTCTTGGTCAGGGCATCTTGTCTTTATTTACTATTTCCTACACAACTTTAGGCAACCTCCTAAAGTGTGTAAATCAGCATCAACTCACAAATAGTATTTTGTAGAGTCCTAGAATTGATGCTTTCACTGAACTCTATCAGTGAGTACTAGATAGGGGTAGGACCCCTAACTTACTTCTGAGATACTCAAAAGTGTCCCTTGGTAGTGGCATTGTGAAGATGTCTTCTAATTGTTCCTTTGTGCTAACATATTCTAGCACAACTTTCTTTTCTTGAACTTCTTCTCTTAGATAATGATACTTTATAGAGATATTCTTTGTCTTAGAGTGCATTACCAGATTCTTTGAAATGTTAATAGAAGTTGTATTATCACAAAATATAGTTACTGGCTCGGTAACTATCTCATTCATACCTTCCAACAATTGTTTGATCCATGCTATATTGGTACAATTCAATGTTGTAGCGACATATTCAGCTTTAGCTGTTGACTGTGAAATGCATCCTTGTTTCTTGCTAAGCCAACTCACTAGTCTTTCTCCCAAAAAGAAAGCTCCACCACTTGTGCTTTTCTTGTCATCAATATTTCCTGCCCAATCAGCATCAGTATAGACTTTTAAGTCAAAATCATTCATCTTTTTATATAGTAAACCATAATCTTCAATGCCTCTCAAGTATCTGAAAAATTCTCTTGATTGCTGTCATATGGGTTTCTCTGGGATGTGTAGAAAATCTTGCAGCTATACCTATTGCATGTGCTATATCAGGCCTGCTGTGAACTACATATTATAACTTTCCAATCATAGATTGGTAAAGTGTCTCATCAACAGATGCAGATTCATCATTCTTTGATAGTTTACAATTAGTAGTCATAGGAGTACTTACAAGTTTAGAATCCTCCATTCCAAACTTCTTCAAGATTTCCTTTATATACTTGGATTGAGTAATGATAATCTCAATTTTCATTTGTAGTATCTGTAAACCTATTAAATACTTTAATTCAGTGATTAATGACATCTTAAATTCTTTGCACATTTCATTTCCAAAGTTCTTGCATAAAGAATTATTTCCACAAAAAATGATATCATCAACAAATATGGTTGAAATCAGTATTCCATTATCCTCATCATTCTTCATATAGATGTTGTTTTCACTAGTCCTCATAAATCCAATCTTGATTAAGTAAGAGTGCAACCATTCATACCATGCTCTAGGTTCTTGCTTTAGGCCATATAAAGCTTTGTTCAACTTACATACTTGATTTTTATTCTTCTCTTCAATAAATCCTTCAGGCTGTTCAATATAAACTTCTCCTTCTAGTATACCATTCAAAAATGTAGATTTAACATCCATTTGATATACCTTGAAATTTTTGTAAGTAGCATATGCCAACAATGTTCTCACTCCTTCAAGTCTTGCCACAGGTGCAAAAGTCTCACCATAGTCTATTCCTTCTTCTTGATCATGACCTTTGCAAACTCACCTTGCTTTATTCCAAATGACCTCACCTTTTTCATTTAGCTTATTTTTGAAAATCCACTTTGTACCGATTACATTTTCCTCTTTTGGTCTTGGGACCAGTGTCCATGTTTCATTTTTCATGATTTGTTCAATCTCTTTTGTTATAGAATTCACCCAGTCTTCATTGCTTAATGCCTCTTTCACTATCCTCGGTTCAAACTCGGATATCAGACATGTGTTTTGTCTCAGTTTGTTCCTTGTCATCACTAGAGCATCCTTATCTCCTATACTCTGACTTGATTCATGATTTCTTCTGACATATTTTGCTAATATAGGCTCAGTGTAATGCCCCTACCCTAGTCGGCCTTGTAAAACTCGTTTGACCTTGGTTGACTTCCTATGTGGCATTTTTGAATGGTTGGTTAACCGTGATGCAAGGTTGTAGATTAGATAATATAAATAATTGTGCATACCTATTATTGTGCTTTTGCATCGATTCTTGTGTAAATGTAGTTGTTTCCTAATTCTTGTTATAAATCTCAAGCTAAAGCCTTCATTGAATATGTATATGTATATGTATGCTTGCATGATTCATGGGTGTAGGAGATTGCGGGTACAACACCGCCTAGGGCTAGGTTCATCTCCTTCGGGATTCGCAGGGTTGAGTATACCTCCTTCATCCTTAGAATTCGGATTTGGTGGTCATAAAACTCTTGTCTTGCCTTAGCCATGGTTAGGTGAGCATTGTGTGTGGTCCATAGGGTTTTCTTTTCCTTTGGGTTGCATGTGGGGAATGGAGTATTTTATCCTTAGTATTTAATTCAATTTAATGTGTGGATGTATGCATTAGTAATTTAGAAATTTAAAATAGGTAGTTTTCTTTTATATGATTAATCGTTAATTTAAGAGATCGCTTTATTTATATTTGTAGCAAGCTTAAGTATTTAAATTGAATTAATGTGTTCATTTACGCATTAGTAGTTGAGGAATTAAAATAAATAGGTTTCCTTCATGAGATTAGTCATTTATTAAAAAGATCACTTTATTATGTGTAGCGAGTTTAATTTAATAGTTAATTTTAAATAACGAATTTAATTAGGTTATGCGTTTTTAAAAAAGGAAGATTTAAAGTCATTTGGAAATAGAAATAAATTAATCATTTTCGCATTTTTGAAAAAGAAAGGGTAAAGTTTATTATTTAAAGAAAATTATTTTAATTTGTCAAGTTGATATAGTATAAAAGATTGATTTTGGAAATTTAAATTAATCTAAATGCTTTACCCTGGTCAACAATTTCGAAATATAATATAGGCCTAAATTAATATTGAGAAATTAAAATTTAAAACTAAATAAGAGATAGAAGCATTTTAATTTTAATTATAAAAGGGAGTTTGATTTAATGAATAGTGGAGGAGAATGATTTTGATTTTGATTTTTTTTTATTTAAAAGAAAAAAATGCTTAAATTCGAGATTGGATATTAGGTCAAAAAAAAGGGGGGGATTTCCATTTTTTAACCTAGTTTTTGAAAAAAAATAATGGGGGGATGGGAAAATTTTTGGAGAAGAAAAGAAGGGAAGAAATGGAGATTTTCTTGGAGGGGGTTGGAGCTCGTCTTCGAAATCTTGCCTAGAAATGCGATAAAGGTAGGATTCGAATGCACCTTTTTTTTTCCTTTTAAAATTTTGGGTATATCTCCAAAATTGGTTCTTGAAGATTTCTTACTCCAAATCTCCATGATTGTTGTTAAACTATAGATTTCAATTTTGGAAAAATGGGTTGTTCTTTGGTCAAAAAATTTGGTTTTAATGGATTCCATGTTTTAGACTAGTTGAGAAAATAATTTCCCATACAGTTGTTTTGAACAAACTGGAAAATATTTCTGACTATGAAAAAAAAAGGGGTATGGGGTTTTTACGTTTTTTTTATCATTCTATTTAGTTTTATTCAAAATTTAAAAAAAAATGGAAACTGGAATTGGATCAAAAAATGTATACAAAAAAAAATAAAACAAAAAAAAGGGGGAAAATAAAATTGGGGTTTTCTGGGGGGGGGAGCCGAAGCTCAACCCGTCGCCTCTCCCCGCGCTGTCGCCGTAGCTCCACTCGGTGCCCACACATAGTGGGGGCCGGAGGGGACTACGTCTCCCATGGAGGCCGCAGCTTCCCACCATCTCCACTGTGTGGGGAGCCGAAGGGCTTGCGACCCCCATGGCGGCTGCATTACCCTAGTCTCCACTTTAGGTGGGGGCCGAGGGGCTTGCGTCCTCTGTGGAGGCCGTAGCCTCTTCGGCTAGGGCACGACCACCCTAGGGTTTGGCCGCCCATAAATTATTATATTCTTTTTTAATATTTATTATTTGTTTTGTATTTTAAACTTGAATATGGTGTTTCCATTTTATAAAAAAAAAAAAAAGAATTACTTATTAGTATAAATTTATTGTAAGTAATACTTTTGTACTAGAATGGGAGATGTGATTTATATTTTAGCAAGTATGTTTTTTTTTTTTTTTATAAAAAAAGGGGATATATATATATATATATAAATATATGCTAATATAGATAATATCTAATTAACATATATTATTAATTATATATATTGATTATTGGACTAAATATAGCAATGATTTCCATTATGTTTACAATTGTTGAAGTGTTGTATTTAATTTTATTTCATTTAAGTGGGAAAATATTGGGACTCATGTTCAAATGCTAATGAGTAAATCAAATGGTGCTATTAGTCTTTAATTTTTAAATGTATGCAATAGAAGCTTAATCTAGCTCAGAAATGATTTTCCCATTCTTTATTCACTCTTAATGTATTTTGTTCATTATAGTAAAAGGGTAATTTTTGTGTAGTTAGAGAAGGGGCTAGATTATTGTTGTAAAACCAACTTGTCATTAGAGTTTATCTAAGGATTAAATAATTTGTTTAGATGCTTAAGCCAACTTGAGAAAAGACTGTATTTACCCGTTAACGCTTGAGCATGGCTTAATATTTTGGTAATCATTATGTCTATAATAATAGCACGTCCTTGATAGGTATGTTGGGTCCTTGTCGTCTGATTGCTTTTGTCTGGTCATAGGCAGTCAAGTCTCCATTTAGGGTACCGACAGTTAAGAAATCCTTGTTTTTGCTTTGATGTATTTAGTAGGATCTGCTTCAAAAGGAATCATTATGTAATTATCAACCAAGGTGGCTGTTGTATATTGGTTGTATTTGCCTAAGTGGCAAAGATGTAAAAGACATGTAAATTATGTATTCCTAACGATATTAAATGCCAGAGGGGTTTTGCAGTTGATTAGACCAGGAGATGTAGCCCTCTAGGGGTGAACTCCTAGATCATATCCGTGTTATGCGATGCCTTGTCTCTATTATTTCATACTTTAAGTTATCACGTATGGTTGTTTTTTTTTCACAAGTGTATAATGGGAATTTAATGAAGCTAAATCAAAGTGCATAAAATTAGTCATCTTGATAAATGTAGTAATCAGGTTCATAAAATATAGTAATTATGATTATGGAAAACTATTTTGTTAATGTTAATTAAAGAAAGTAACAGTGGAAAGAATCTCGCTAGGTTACCATTATTGGATTAACTTGTTATAAAGCTTATAAATTGAACGAATGTGAATGGGTAACAAAGATAGGATTAATGTCATAATTCCTAAGTCGAAAACTAATGGATGAACCTCATATGGGAATTTACCTTTTTATCTTAGGAAATGAATATCATCATGTTAGTCATATGTCACTATATTGGATGAATTTAATTAGTTATTTTTTGTTTTAATCTTAACAAATAATCTTTACCAAATCAATTTTATAAATGGGTGAATTCAACTAGCTATCCATATTATAACCCTAATAAATGAATTTCTTTATGATTGCTAAAATTGATTTGAAAGGGAAGGATTCATTTAGTTGTTTATATCTTAATCTCAGCAAATATATTTCTTCACATTAATTTTATTTTAACTAAAAAAAAATGACACATATTAAGTTAGTTATATTTTAATCCTAATGGAAGAACGTCACTATGTACTTATATTTGAATCCTGAAAGAATGAATATCATCTTGCTAACTATATTTTAATTAAGGGATGAACTCATGTGGCCCTAAAACAATTTCACCTTAATGAATTGAGCTCCATCTATTAGCATTATATAAACTTCAATGAAAGAACTCCACGGCTACTTACATTTTATCCTCCATAAAAGAACTACGACTCATTAGTTGGTTATGCTTAAAATCAAATGAAGGAACCTCGTTTTATTAATCTCAGTTTAATCCTAAATGAATGAATCTCATTAGGCATACTTTTAATTGTAAAGGATGATATCAATCGTGGGTGGTTACCTTTAACCCAAATGAATGAACTTCGTTATATTAGTTATATTGTACCTTAATGGGTGGACATCTTAAGTTAATTATGCTTTAAAGTGCATTGAGTAAATAACCTCGTGTTAGCCTCCTAAAATTCTAAGATGTCAATTTATCAAACATATATATATCCATGTCTTAGGTATTATCTCATTATTAAGAAATCCATCTTATTGGATCAATTGACGCGGGTTGAGTTAGGTGTAAGGTTACGTAATCGCGTTGGGAAACTCCTTAGGTTCGTTTAGCCTTTCGCTGTGTTATCTAAGTTTTAGATAACTCCTAATTATCTTAATGTTGTAACTTATTATTAACGCTCGTTGATGCCCTCCTAAATGGCACAATTGTTAGTCTAAGATCAAAGAACACAAAAAACACAAGATGTTAGAGTTAATCAATCTAAAAACCAAACACAATGAAGGCATTCCAAAGGAGACACTAAAAACATGTTAATGAATCTAACTGAAGAAGTAAGACAATGAGATATCTCCAACTATCTCTTAACATGATATTAGCTCTTTCTCCCTTGTTCCTCTCCTCTCCAAGTTCCAAAATAGTGTAGCTCTCAGCAGCTTTTTGCACTATGGATGCTTATGGAGGAGGAGGTGGAGGAGGAGGAGGAGGAGGAGGTGGTGGAGGAGGTTTGGGGATGCCGAGGCAGCGGAGAGGGAGAGGGGGACTACCTCTGCAGATATCACAGGGACCATTGATGCAGGGAGGAGTGCAGCTGAGTGGGAGGGGGATGGAGAGAGAGATCCCGATGGATACAGGTGCAGGAGAGGGTGGTGCAGGGGAGGGACCTAGTGGAGGGGGTGATACAGGTGCAGCAGCCATGGATATAGGGGAGGGAGCTACTGGGGATCTGCGGGAGCACATGATAGGTTATTTGCAGACCCGGGTAGAGAGATTAGAGGCGGAGATAGCAGCTAGAGATGTGCAGCTATTTGCACGTGAGTCAGAGCTGACAGTGGTGCTGCGGGAGAGAGATACGGCGGTGGAGAGTTTGGCGGAGCTGCAGGAGAGAGTCCGAGCAGGAGCACAGGGTCCATCAGGGGAGACTATGAGGCAGTTTGGGCGAGCGCAGGCCGAGATAGAGTACTGGCGAGGTTTATATGAGCAGGTTGTGCCATTCAGTCAGCGAGCTCTCAGTTATACCCAGATGCGGCAGACGAGATCCGAGCGATCACAGAGGATGCAGAGCAGTGGGGGAGTGATGGGTCCTTTGCGACGGGATAGATCAGGAGATGCAGGAGGGAGTGGGGGTTCGATGAGGCCTCCACGGAGAGATGGATCAGGTGGGGCAGGTACCAGTGGTGGAGTAGGTAGGGGTGGGGCAGGTACAGCATCTGGCCAGAGCGGCATCTGAGAGAGCATTTTTGCATACATGTGTTGTATCATTGTCTATGTTTGGACTGTATCTTGGATGGCTTTTTGGTAGCCGATTTTGTAGACTTCATTGTACTCTGATATATGAGATGATATATATGAGGAGATCCCATTTTGTGATGATATGCATGTGATGATGTATGGATGTTTATGCATGATGATGATTTATTACTTAGATGTATATGTGTACATGTATGCATTTGATGAGATGTTTCTTTTATGCATGTTTTTATGATGTTAGATACTGACATATGAATGCAGGTTTATATGTGTATGATTTGTTTGATTTGTGATGTAATGCTTTATGTATGGAATGCCATGATGATATATGCTTATGCTTTGATGTGTGAACAGGATTTTTGATGTTTCCTATTGCAATGTAATGATGAGACGATTTATGTGACAATGTTAATGCAATGATTTGATGTATAAATATGCAGCTAGATGTGTGTTTTTAGATGAATGTAATATGGATAAACAAAATGTTTAAGTGCAAATGTTTATATGATAAATGCAGATGAATAAACAAATGTAAAGGACAAGTGTTTATATGATAATGCCTAAATGAATGCAGATGGATAAACAAATGTAAAGTACAAGTGTTTATATGATGATATTAAAAATGAATGTAGATGAATAAACAAATGTAAGGTACAAGTGTTTATAGGATGATATTAAAGTGAATGTAGATGAATAAACAAATGTAAGGTACAAGTGTTTATAGGATGATATTAAAGTGAATGTAGATGAATAAACAAATGTAAGGTACAAGTGTTTATATGATGATTTTAAAATGAATGTAGATGAAATAAACAAATGTAAAGTACAAGTGTTTATATGATGATTTTAAAATGAATGTAGATGAAATAAACAAATGTAAAGTACAAATGTTTATATGATAATGCCTACATGAATGAGGCTAAATGTTTTTTTAAATATGTTGGTAAGTGCAAATGATAATGGGATGATATGATAACTAATGGGGATAATAATTGCACCTTAATGTTATGATAATAAATGCAATGTAAATGAATCCTAAAATGAACATTTATAAGATACTTAGTAATAAATGAATGCATCTTTTATCTATAAAGAAATGAATGCAAAGGATAAATGATGAGAAGTTTAATAAAAGGATAATGGATAATTGATATAAGATGAATGCTTATGCAATGATTTTAACACAATCAAAGACAATTTAATCCCATGAATGGATCTAATTATTGATGATTGATGCAATGATGAAAATGACTTTACTGCAACTAATGTCAATAATGAACTTATATGCAAGGTTTATGTGTAAAAATGACATGAATGGACGTAATGCAAGATGCATCGAAATGCAAGGATGATATGATTGTGAGGAATGCAAGGTTGTTTTAAGACTTTGCATAATGCATTGATGATGTATCAGAGTACTCGGTCGTGAGTGTATCCAAGACCATTTTTTTATTAGTCAGTTTTGCATGTAAAAGCCTACATATGAATGAATGAGTGGATGGGTGATATGCAACGGAATGCAAGATATAAACAGATGAGGTGAAATGATGATCCATAGTGCTCTATTTTCATCATTGAGCTTTAAAATGTTGGAAGAGAATACAAGCATCTTGACACAATGATTCAAGATGACCTGAGTATTTCTTTCATGGATTTTAATATAGCAAGTTAATACAAACGACTTGATATAAGGGTCAAGTCGACCAGAGTATTGCTTGCGGAACAGACAAGGATTATCTCCTTTCGTGCATGACTTGGATCGTCCTCCTTGATCTTAGGTTGATCAGATCCTGAGACAAGTGCATACCGTACTAAGAAAATAAAACCTTTAGCCAATTTGGAGGAAGAGGAATCAAAGGATGAGCATTGTACCTGCAACCAAACAGTATATATACATAAAGAATAAAGAATATGGATCCTTGGTAATGGTTCATGTGCATATAGTCGAGGTATACGCTGTAGTCAGCAAGCCGTAGTGATCTATGACTACATTTTGCATAAGATCACGTAGCTTAGTGAACTTCCCACGTAGACACCATTAGTACATGCCCCAGAACTTCATCGGATCTGGATTATGAAGGAATGGGCTCTATTTATAGGAAAAATGGAGCAATGGATGGCCAGGATTGAAGGGTTTAATCAAGGGTCAAGCTTGAAAGTTGGGGATCCATGTGCACAATTGGCACCAATGAAATGGTGACAAGTGTCAACACGGGATTGGGTTGAGAGAAGAGGTTGGAGGCATTAAAGGCCTGAGAAGACCTCATGGTTATCTAAAAGGTAAGGGTCAAGTCTAAATTAAGATTACCCACTGGATTAAGAGTTAATCCAAGGATAAACCTTTGTGCAAATGATTAAGAGATAATCATGGTCAAAGCATTAAAGGCTTGATAAGACCCTTGGGTTGGGTAGAGGTTGAGTCAAAACAAATGTTTTAACCATGTGGGAGGGTTTGAGGTAACCATTAATGGTTATTGGAGACTTTGGGGATTAAGTGGTTGAAGGTTGAAAGCCTTCAATGGTTATCCAAGACTTTGAGGGTTAATTTGTTGAACACACAAAGCATTAATTGCTTTTCAAAGACTTTGGAGTCTTTGAGAAGTGACTCCAATTTGCTTAGGAATGTGACAATATTTAAGGGATGGATTTAGGCTAATTAGGAAGGGGTTAGAAGAATCTAGAAGGGGATTAGATTTTGCAAGTGGATTTGGTGGGTGAGGGAAAATAAGATTTTATTTAAAATAAAAATTCATTTATTTCAATAAATGTGTGCAAGTTGCATTTGTAGGAAAATGCAAGTGGGGTGGGGATAATGATTTAAATAAATGTTTTATTTAATTTATTTAAAAGAGGAAAAGGGGATTTAATTAAATAAATAGATTTTATTTATTTAATTGATTTGTATTTGATTTAATGAATTAATTAAAATAAATTGAATAATTTATTTAATTAATAGAAGAATGTTTTGAGGATGAATTAATTAAATATTAATTTAATTAATTGGTGGCTAGTGGATTTTTAATCAAATAAATACGAAATATTCATTTAATTAAAATGGACAGATTTATGTGACTACATTTGCCCCTCTTTGAGACGGTGCGGTTTATCGCATCGTTTCAAAGAAAGAAAAATTGGTGTGAAGAAATGCCCCATAAAATGTAAATTTAATGGGTGGTATGCCCCCTCGAGAGATGGGCTGAAAATTTTTGAAAAATCGGGCGATCTCTCGAAAAAGAATGAAAAGTGGAGGGGAGGTAGAATAGAAGAAATTAGAACTAATGATGAAAGAATGGGAGAAAATGGAGTGAATATGAAGAAACAACAAGCCAGTGGGTACCCTGAGGTCATGCAAGAGATACATAGCAGATGTAGTGTGGGGTTTTGATTGATGCTATACAATTGATCAAAATTGGTTGGACAATCTGGTGCAATCGGTTTAATTGCCCCGGTCAAGTCAAAGCATGACAGTTGATGCCAGTTGTTTGCTTGGACAAGATAAAGTCTGAGTAAGTGAATCAAAGTGACCTGATGAGACTTAGGCAATTGATGCAATTGCCCGATGAAGTCAAGGTATATGAAGCAAAATACTCGTTGAGACGTAGACAATTGATGTAATTGTCCGTTGGATTGTGTTTGATTGGTGGATCAATTGATAGTGTGTGCGTGTGATGGATGGTTGTGGGGAATCATGGCAGCCCCGTTGAGACTAGGTCATTATGATAAATGCCTGATGTAGTCTAGGATTACCATGATCGATTACCTGTTGAGACCCGAAGATACTTGATCAGAGTATCTGTTGATAGTCTAGGTGTGTGGGAGTCAATGTATCTGTGTAGACAGAGCAACTTGCTTGATTGTGTGGATGAATGAGGATGGGAAACACAATCCCTCCTATTAGAGATGGATGGTGATGAACATGGCTTGATTGGGTTGATGGGAAACGATGAAGGGTATGTGATGGTGATTATCGAGATGGGGAGGGTGAGGGGGGATTCGATGTTAGATAGAAGATATGGAGGACTAGGACCGAGTCCTATGGAAGAAGAGGAAAATAGAGTATGCATTATTATGACTATGTATGCATGATATGCAGCTATTATGAATGTATGGATGGTTGGAATGCAACGAAATGCAGTATATACAGATGAGATGGAATGACGATCCATAGTGCTCTATTTTCATCATTGAGCTTTTAAAATGTTGGAAGAGAATACAAGCATCTTGACATAATGATTCAAGATGACCTGAGTATTCCTTTCATGGATTTTATATAGCAAGTTAATACAAGCAACTTGATATAATGGATCAAGTTGACCTGAGTATTGCTTGCGGAACAGACAAGGATTATCTCCTTTCATGCATGACTTGGATCGTCCTCCTTGATCTTAGGCTGATCATATCCTGAGACAAGTGCATACCATACTAAGAAATAAAAACCTTTATCCAGTTTGGATGAGGTAGGAGGAACCAAAGGAAGAGCATTGCACCTGCAAACAAACAATATATACATAAAGAATAAAGAATAAGGATCCTTGGTAATGGTTCATGCTCATATGGTCGAGGTATACGCTGTAGTCAGCAAGCCGTAGTGATCTATGACTGCATTTGGCATAAGATCACGTAGCTTGGTGAACTTCCCACGTAGACACCATTAGTACATGCCCCAGAACTTCATCGGAAATGATGCGCAAATGATACAAAACAATGCTGCAAGATCCTGATATAGATAAACGAGCGATTGTACTCACAAATCAACCAAGTATTTGATAGCTTAGCATAATTTTCTTGTCAAAGAAAATGTCACTTTTGTCTTTGTTTTGGTAAGGAAGGATGCATCCTCTTTTTTAAAGACAGTTTCTGATTTGTTGGATGTGGATTGTGTGGTCGATTGATAAATGGTCATTGTGTGAGTACTGTGTTAATGTTGGTTTTGCATCTGCTTGAATGAATATGTACAAGGTGTTGCCATGTTTTTGTGTGATTTTCGATGTTTTTGGATTTTGTGTAATAGTTTTTGAATGTTTTTGGATTTTGTGAGTCATTGTTGAATGTTTTTGGATTTTGCGAGACATTTTTGAATGTTTTTGTATTTTCTGGGACATTTTTGAATGTTTTTGATATTTTTGATGATTGCTTGAATGAAGAAATTAATGAATCATAAGACAATGTAGAATCCACTTCCATCACGAGGGTAAGGGTATTGCCCCCAGTTTGTAGACCGGACTATGAAAAGGTGGGATGCTAGACGCGTGGAGTACTTTCTTAATTGCAGATCAAATAACAAGCCATAGTTTGGATGGATGGATGTGTGTGTGCATGAATGTGATCGCAACAAGTCTGAAAGATAATGGAGCTATTGCCTTTACGAGTGGCGCCTGTTTGCCAGGTTTTCGCCATCGTATTTACCCAAGGTGCCACCGGAGTGGTTGTTCACCATTTGGATGCATGATTTTTCTTTACTTTTTTTTTTTTTTTTTTTTTTTTTGTTTTGAATGGTTTTGTATTTTCTTTAGGACATTTTCTGAATGTTTTTGATATTTTCTGATATGTATACCTTAGGTATAAAACCGTTTGAGGTGCATGCTATTGATTGGATCTGCGAGCGGTTCTCCGTCTGATGTAGCCAACTGATATGCCCCGGACCCGAATACAGCAGTGACAACATATGGGCCCAACCAGTTTGATTCAAACTTGCCTTGATGTTCTCTGTTTGGTTGGTTGCGAGGATTTTCTCGAAGAACAAGATCACCTACCTCAAATGTATGAGATCTAACTCGGTGATTGTAGCTTCTACTCATGCGCTGCTGATAGGCTTTGAGGTGATTGTATGCAGCTTGTCGCTTCTCATCTAGTAACTCTAAGTCCTGAAGACGGGATACTCTGTATGCTTCATCATCGATGAGATTATGCAAGGAAACTCGTAATGATGGTATCTCGACCTCAATAGGCAAGATAGCTTCTGCACCATAGACCAATGAATAAGGAGTTGCACCTGTAGGGGTTCGAATGCTAGTTCGATATGCCCATAGCGCTGGATTTAGTTGAACATGCCAATCACGACCGGCATCATTGACTGTCTTCTTTAGGATCCTCAGTATGTTTTTATTGGATGCTTCGGCCTGACCATTGCCTTGTGGGTAATAGGGAGTGGAAAAGCGGTGTTGGATATGAAATTTTTCACAAAGCTCACGGACATCCTGATTTTTGAAAGGGAGACCGTTATCTGTGATAATGGACATGGGCACACCATACCGGCAGATGATGTAATTGAGGATGAATGAGGCGATCTGCTTGCCGGTAACTTGGGTAAGTGGAACAGCTTCGATCCACTTGGTGAAATATTCGGTGGCGGTAATAATGAATTTATGGCCATTGGATGAAGATGGATGAATCTTACCCACAAGGTCAAGGCCCCATTGACAAAAAGGCCATGGTGTTGTGATTGGTTGTAGTTCCTGTGCTGGTGCATGTATCAGGTCGCCATGAACTTGACATTTCTTGCACTTCCTAACAAAGTAGTAGGAATCCTTTTCCATAGATGGCCAATAGTATCCAGCTCGCATGATCTTCTTGGCTAGTGATGGACCACTTGAGTGAGTCCCGCAAATTCCTTCATGTACCTCTTCCAAAGCCTTTGTTATCTCATCCTGTTCCAGACATCGAAGGAGAGTACCATCAAGACCGCGTCGGTATAGGGTTTCGGCAATAATGGTATATCGAGCAGTTTGGCGAATGAAGGTTTTTCGTTGGTTATTCGATTGGTTGGGAGGAAGGGTGTGATCGCGAAGATAGGTGTAGAACTCATCGTACCATGGGGATTCGGAACCGACAAGGCGACATATTATTTCAGATTCGGGGATATCATAAGCGGGAATCCAAAGCTGTTCTACCAAGAACTCGTAGCGTGTTGAATTCTGTGGAAGATCTAAGAGAGATGCGATAGTAGCCATAGCGTCAGCAGCTCGATTCTGATCTCTTGGTATCTGCTCAAAAGTAATAGTAGTGAATGATGTCTTTAGACTGTCCACCATTTGTTTGTATGGCATGAGTTTATCATCTTTGGTCTGATATTCATCTGTTTCTTGTCGAATAACCAGTTGCGAGTCGCCATATACTTGCAGTTCTTGTAATTTCCATTGTATGGCTAGCCTGAGTCCTGTGATCAAAGCCTCATACTCTGCTATGTTGTTTGTGCATGGAAATGTGAGCCTGTAAGACTTCGGGATGCTATCACCTTGAGGTGTGATAAACAAAATGCCTGCCCCCGAGCCGTGCGTAGTGTATGAACCATCAAAATATAGCTTCCATGGTTGTGCTGTTGTAATCATGAATATCTCTTCATCTGGAAAATTGGAAATGAGAGGATGATCGCCTATGAGTGGTGCATCGGCTAACTGATCTGCAATAACCTGACCTTTGATAGCTTTACGGTCCACATACTCGATGTCGAATTCACTTAGAATCATTACCCATTTGGCCAAACGACCTGTCAATGCTGCTTTGCTGAGTAAGTACTTGAGTGGATCAATTTTTGCGATGAGTTGCACCTTGTGTGTCAATAGATAGTGCCGCAATTTAGTGGCTGCCAAGATTACTGCTAAGCAAGCTCGCTCAATAGGTGTGTAATTGAGTTCATAGCCAACCAGTGTGCGAGAGATGTAGTATACAGCACACTCTTTACCTTCTGCATTATGTTGTGCCAGTAGTACACCCAATGCTGTACTTGTTGCTGAAATATAGAGTAACAACGGTC
This sequence comes from Cryptomeria japonica, assembly GCF_030272615.1. Taxonomy (NCBI): domain Eukaryota; kingdom Viridiplantae; phylum Streptophyta; class Pinopsida; order Cupressales; family Cupressaceae; genus Cryptomeria; species Cryptomeria japonica. The sequence continues at coordinate 835,402,149 of NC_081407.1, read as the reverse complement.
TACTTGGATCTGGTGGCATCAACAATGGTGGATTCATGAGATAGTCTTTAAGTGCCTGAAATGCTTGCTGGCATCTGTCATCCCATTGAAAGCGTATGTTCTTGTGTAGCAGGTGTGTGAAGGGGTGACACTTATCAGCCAATTGTGCAATGAATCTTCGGATGGATTGAAGCCGTCCTTGTAATGTCCTTAGCTGACTGATATTCTTTGGAGGTGGCATGTCCATGATTGCTTTAACCTTTGCTGGATCGACCTCAATGCCTTTGCTTGAGACAATGTATCCTAGAAGCTTCCCGGAGGTCACTCCGAAGACACATTTCTTTGGGTTGAGTCGAACATGGTACTGTTCCAGTCTATCAAAGATTTTATCTAAGATGTGAAGATGTCCTTCTCTAGTAAGTGATTTTGCTAGTAAATCATCCACATAATCTTCCATTATAGTATGCATCATGTCATGGAAGATGGTGGTCATTGCTCTTTGATAGGTCACTCCTGCATTCTTTAGACCAAAAGGCATTACATTCCAGCAGTATGTGCCCCATGGACATGTGAAGGCTATCTTATGTTGGTCCTCTGGTGCGATCTTTATTTGATTGTATCCCGAAAAGCCATCCATGAGTGAAAGCATGGCATGTCCTGCTGTCAAATCTACTATGATGTCGATATTTGGTAGAGGGAAGTCATCCTTAGGACATGCCTTATTCAGATCTCTAAAGTCTGTACAAATGCGGATGCCCCCTTTTGGTTTGCCAACTGGTACAATGTTGGAGATCCATTCTGCATAATCAATTGGTCTAATGAAACCAACATCCAGGAGTTTCTTGAGTTCTGTTTTGACTAGCACGGCAATCTGAGGATGCATCTTACGAAGCTTCTGCTTGACAGGTTTGGCTCCTTTTGCTACTGTGAGATGATGCATGACTAAATCAGGATCAAGCCCAGGCATGTCTGCATATGACCATGCAAAGTTGATCTGACGTTGTTGGAAGAATTCTATGAATTGAGGCTGTTCCTCTGTAGTGAGAAGAGATGCTAGATGTATGATATGAGGGTTTTCAGGAGTCCCCACATTGTATTCTTGGGTCTCCTCAATGAGGATCGTTGATCGTTCCTGTTGTGTACTAGCAGGGAGAATGTCAAACCCTTCATCCTCAGGCGCCTCAGAGAGGTTTTCACCGTTGGATACGCTCTTTCTTTTTACTTTTGTTGGATCAAACAGTGCCACAGTGTGGTTTTCACTGGAAGATCCATGTTTTATTGTTATATTTTTGCAGCTGAAGGGTTTGGCATCCGCCCCGAAGTATGCTGCGCTATTAAGTTGAATGGCGAATCCAGCTTTGTGATCCCCGCTTGGTAGATTATCCCTTAATTCCAAAAAGTCAATGATAGCCTCATCGTTCTGGAAGAGGTCAAGACATGGGGGATTTGGTTGGTTCCATTCAATGAGTTCAGGGTGGATAATGGGCATTACTTCATCGATTAGGTTAAGTGCAGGAGATGTATCCATGAGGGTTAAGACGTTATGGTGAAGGTCATTGATGGTACTCTCCCTGTCAGAATCAGGCGTAGGATGAGACGTAGGGTCTGTGGAAGATGTTTCCAGCTCAGGTACCCAAGTGGTCTTTATCTGTGCTTCTCCGTAAACAGGAATGTCTTTGCGTGGCGGAGGTGGTGATGTGTCTTCCTCATCTGAAGTGTTAAGTTGCACTGAATCAAATTCCCATTCATGTGAGTCGGTCTCTGAATCACTTTCCAGCATCCGATTGCTATACCATACTGGGATGTCTTTGGAGTTAAATACTGCAGGTGTGATTGGTTTATGTACTTTTGTGGTGATCGATGTTGCAGGAACCGTGATGGGGTTTAATGGATTTGTCATTGGAAGTATCGGTAGTGTTGATTTAGTGGCTTCTGTGGGAATGGCTGGTGCCATAGATGTTGCTGTAGGTTTCCATACAGTTGTTGCTACAAATGGTGTTGCTGATGGGATTACTGGTTCATTTGGTGGGATGATTGGCATTGTAGATGGTTGTGGTAGGTTTGTGAGCCTCGATGGGGCAGTGGGGATAGTGTTTGATGGTGCTTTGATTATGAAAGGTGTCCTCTTTGCAGTAGGCGGGCAAAATGGTTTGCTAGGTTTTCCTTTGAATCTGAGTTTAGGAAGGATCTCTTTTTCAAAACCTAGGCCTGTATTACCTTTGGGCTTGAACTCTGGCAACAGCGGTTCATGTCGTCCTTGTTTGCAGTATCCCAAAGCACTCTGACCATCATATCCCATTCTTTGCATAATGAGGAGGCCTTTGCCATATTGTTCCGTAGGAAGTGTAACTCGCGGTATGTCAGTGGTGATGGGATCTTTATAGATCCAATCCGCTAGGTCCTCATCTTGTGTCTCTTCCTCTTGACTCTTTCCAAGAATGAAAGGCGTTAAGGCACATGGAGGCGTGATTAGTGGTTGCTGGAGCAACTGCTGTGGTTTACCATGTGTTCTAGGAGAAGTGGGCATTTGTCCCACACAAAAGAGCTGACTCAAGTTATATTCTCCAGGACCTTCCTCTGCTACTTTCATCTTTAGCTTTTCTTGCTTGGGCATAGGAGTGTTTGAACTGGCAAGAGAGGCGGGATTTACATATGATGTGGAGGAAATGGCTTCCCTATTATTAGGAACAGTAATCTCTGGTTGATGGCTGATATTATGGCAAAAAGCAAAGGGATTTGCATCGCCCAGGATTGTGATCTCTACACCGTTATGTGGGAACTTGATACATTGATGGTAGGTAGATGGAACGGCTTGCATGGCATGTATCCAAGGTCTCCCTAATAATAGATTATATGGCAGAGGAAGGTCCAGAACCTGGCAAATGATGTGTTTTACCACAGGGCCAACCCGGATTGGTAGTACTACAGCTCCTTTGGATGAACGCTCTGCATCATCATAGGCTTTGATGGTGATCTTCTTGCGAGGATCCACTGATTCTACTGCATATCCCAATGCTGTGACCAACTGTAGTGTACAAATGTTTAGGCCTGCTCCATTATCGATCAAGACTCGCTTGATCCTGTGTTGGTTGACAAAGCCTTCAATGTGGAGTGAGGTGTTATGAGGTTGCTGGAAGGAAGAGTTATCACTTTCAGAAAAAGTGAGACAGGGTGATGACTTTAGACTTCCAACCATGGCTTGAAATTGGTCCGTGTTTAAGTTTGCAGGGACTGACGCCTCTTGGAGTGCTTGATCCAAGATTGTTTTATGAGAGGGTGACAGACGCAATAGCTCCAAAATGGATATAAGCGCAGGTGTTTTGTCTAATTGTTCCACAAGATTGTACTGCTTTGGGATGGAGGTGGTGCCTTGTGGAGCTGCCTTGATGGTGACCTTGCCACGACGTGTAACAACATTGCAATTTGAGGTGGGATTTTTGAAGGTGATAGTTGCAATTTGTTCACTGGCATCATACAGGTGATTGACAGTGTAATTATACGCAGCTTGCGTATAATCAGTGGTATCAGGACCTCGTCTGGAAGTGGAAGGACCCCTTTGATCTTGCGATGGAAGTGGATTCTTGAACATCTGATGATCATTATTGGTTGTTTTTGGGTCATGTCCTTCAATTTCAATGTCTCCTCGGTCAATAAGATCCTGAATGAGATCTTTCAATCGATGACAATTACTTGTCTTGTGTCCTCTTCCTTGATGGAACTCACAGTGTTCAGTATCTCTCCACCATGCCGGTTTGACTTGAGGCTCATAATTTGATAACTTAGGTAGCGTGATCAAATTCTGAGAAATGAGTTGTCGCATCACTATTTCAATGGGTTCCCCTAAGGGAGTGTATGTGCGTTTTTGTTTTTGTGGACGAGGTCTTGGTTCATCCTGAGATGTGATGCGACCTTGATTAGGAAGAACATTTGTGTTATTTTGAGGTGGAGGATTTTGTCCTGCAAACCGAACCACAGGTTGTGCATTTTGGACAGTCCGAGCATCCACAACCCCATCATTGACGATATTCTTATTCTTGTTCCAGAAGTTCGGTTTATCGCTATTGAAGCGCGGGCGAGGACCATCTTTGGGTTCATTAAAGATTTTGATGAGTCCTTTTTTGATGAGTGCCCGCTCACATTTTATACCCTTGGTGATCATATCATTAAAAGAATCTGTGTCTTTGACATCCAGGTGAAATTCCATTTCTTCGTTTAAGTTGGAAATGAAAATTTCCACTAGTTCTCGTTCAGGTAACTGAAGAGAACGTCTGCTAGACATTTGGCGCCATCGTTGCAGGAATACTGAGAATAATTCACCTGGTTTTTGTTTGGTGTTGCATAGATCAGCCATGGTGATGTCACGTTCAATATTATAAGAGTAATGAGATAGGAACTTCTGGATGAGTTCCTCAAATGTTCTTATGCCACCTGGTAGTCGGGAAAACCATGATGTGGTTGTTCCTCCCAAGCTTTGGGGAAAAAGGCGCATTAAGTATGTGTCTTCATATGCAACTTCGAGACAAGCGGAATGAAATTCTCGGACATGATCGCGGGGATCTCCCTTTCCTCTATATTTTTCGAATTTTGGTATTTCGAACCCGCGTGGAAAGGGTGGCATATAAAGATTCCTGTCAAACGGATAGGGACAGATGTCGTTAAGTGAGAATTGATTGGTTTTAACACCACTATGAAGTTGCTGGGCGAGATTCTCAACTTGTTGCCGCAACATCTCTATTTCGTTAGGAGGAGGAGGTGGTGGGTTACCTCGAGGGATGTTATATCTGATGTGGTCTCTACGCCTTTCCTCCTCATGGCGACTTTGTCTTTCTGATGCTTGTCTTAATTGGGCAAGATCAAAGTCTGAGGGGAGTTTGGCTCCTTCTTGAGCGAGTCTTAAAAAGTGAGCATCCGCATTGCTCCTTAATATTTCATCAAATAATCTGTTAAAATGAGGGTTATGCTGAACCCTTTCGATTGTTGAAGGAGTGGGAGTACTTGGGTTTTCGTCATTCACATTTCCTCCCAGTGCTTCTTGAAATTCATTGAGGTTGTCCTCTTCTTCCTCAATTTCTATTTCTCGCTGCCTTGATCGTGATCGGGTTTGAGCCATTTTGTTTGCAAGTTTGTTTTTGAAGTTGATTGAAGATGATGATGAGTGGTGATGAAGGATGGATGTTTTTAGTGGATTGGTGGTATGTAGGTCTCTAGCACTTTAAGATAGATGTAACCAAAATTCCTTCTTTGAATTGCTTGCTTGTTTTGATAAGTTTTGATGTGATAAGGTGTAGAGAAATCTGAGATGTGTTACAGATTTTGACTACCTAGTAATGAGAGGATTCACTCATGAACTAGTTTTAACCTGCGTAGATGTGTCTCTTAGGATGAGCTTATCCTAGATGTAGAAACAATCTAAAAGTGATGTGATGTGTTTGATTTCAAGCAATATCTAAAAAGAGAATTTGGGACAAGAACCTCTGAATGTTTTGAGAGTTTTGGGATGAATTGATGATGGAATGATAATGTATGAGTAAGATGATGGATGTTTTGTTTTCAACTTCAATAAAAACTTTGTGTCACAAATGGGACAAACTCTATCTCTTCCCTTTCGGGTGTTGGTGGCACTTCTCGAGCTGTGTTGTAGGTGATACAAATGTTTGGGAAGAATTTGGGGTTAATCTTTCCTCCTTGATTTTTGTGATAACTTAGAGCTCTATATTGCATAAAAGCTCTGCGGTTCAATGATTCTGAATCAAACTCGTTTGTTTTACCTTGAAGATAGAGACGCATGCGATGTAGAAAGACTCTATGTGAGACAAAGATTTGTCTATTGAGATAGAAGAATTTCCTCCTTTTGATCAAAGCCTTTGAGCTTAGTGGTCTCCTTTTCAAGGTGATATTCTAATGACACTTCTTCTTTCGCAAGATGTGAAGAATGGTCATAAATTTTTGATTCTTTGTTTGTTTGTACCTTGTTTTTGATGTTTTTGGTTGTGTTGACAGATGTTGGATGAATACTTTGTTTTTGGGATTGATTTTCTGATTTTTCTTTGACAAGAAAACAAAGCAAGCACACAAACACAAGAATGTTGCCTCAAAAGGCACAAATGAGTATGGGTCTAGATCAACCCAATTCTTGGACTTGTTTTTGACCCTTCCTTTAGATTTATTTTAAGATGTATTTCCAAAGCCTGAAGTCGGCTCAATTTGCTCTAGGTCTGTAAAACGAACACACTTCAAACACTCTTTATCCCTAAGGTCAAATGGCCAGTTGTGATAAATTTAGCCCACATCTTGATATTTCTTCGACTTTGGTACTACATACCTTATGAATCCCGCCGTGGCAGGTAAGGATGTGATATACTAAGTCTTGCACGAGCATAACAAATAGATGATCCCTATGATGGGGGAGTCACCACTTTTATCAAGCCACAAGTGACCTTTCAAAAAGCTATGTTTCTACTCAAGGAAATATGTATGGTGAGTATCTTGGGAGCAAAACCATCTATGCTCTTGCACTAAATTATACCTCAAATATCCTCAATCAATAGAACAGGTGGGCTACTACTTAAAGGTGTTTAGTCATGTTCGATGGCTTTGGACATAAGTTCATTCTGCAGTGACTCACTTAAGAGCCTTGTAACTGGTGGTGGGGCCCATTTGTCCTTTCGGCCAGTTACACTGTAGGAACAGCTATACCCAAGGCTACAGCTTTCGCTCTCACCTGATTTCTATAGCGGCTCGAAGGATTTACCGCTCGAGGTCATTCCCAAGAGTATCGATCCCTTGGCAGGCCTCTCTTAAAAAGATAAAATTTTGAGCGTTACTAACACTTTTCTCTTGCACCTAGGACCACGAGAGCCAAGGGAGAGGATAGTGTGTGTTAGAAGTAGGACCACTCGACTGACTTTTTGTGCACAAGCGTGCCAAACACGTAAAACACTTGTTCCTTTTAATCCAGCATTTGCAAATGTGATCTAACTATTTGGAGATGTTGCTCCAACAGCCATGGTGTTCTTTTTAACTTCAAAGCAATATGTTTTGTAATCTAAAAGTTGAAAGTCCTGGTCAACTTAATGAAAAACACGATTGCATGAAGGAAAATTTGTTTTTGCCAAAATAAAGACAAGTGGATTGTTCTTTTTACTGCACCAAAAAAAATTTGAAGTGTGGATTGTGATTTTTAAGTCCCAATTGATGCAAGAAATAAAGTTTGTTTGGTTGATTTTAAGCACCAAAACAAAATGTATCCCTAACTAGAAAACAATGAAACTATTTTTTTTGTGTTTTTAAGTTCTTTTTAAGCACTAAATGAAAATTTTTTTGTGATTTTTGTTGTGTTGTTTTAACCTGCACAAAGAAAAGAAACAAGTTAATAAAATCGATGCTCAAAGGGGGGCTTCCACAAGCCTAATTTTTGATTTTTTTCGGTTACAAGTCCCTTTGGTCGACACTCTGTCGCAATAGCGCTATTCTGTGTTTTTTACAGAAGCGCTAATTAATACGAAAGCGCTAGTCTGCGTGAGCAGAAGCGCTAATTTACACAGTAGCGCTTAAATAAAAGAAAATCCCGAGAATACAAAAGCGCTAGAATGGAGTCAAAAGCGCTGAAACGGTGACAATAGCGCTGGAATGTTGTTAATAGCGCTGAAACATTTTCAATAGCGCTACTTTAGGGTCAATAGCGCTAAAAGAAATTTTTCAATAGCGCTAAAACGCGTTCAATAGCGCCGAAGCGCGACCTGTGTGGCAATTTCAACAAGAAAAATGTTAATTTCAAAAAAATCAATCAGAAGGTTGCGTGTTCGATTCACGTCGAGTTCACCAAATGATGCCCTCCTAAATGGCACAATTGTTAGTCTAAGATCAAAGAACACAAAAAACACAAGATGTTAGAGTTAATCAATCTAAAAACCAAACACAATGAAGGCATTCCAAAGGAGACACTAAAAACATGTTAATGAATCTAACTGAAGAAGTAAGACAATGAGATATCTCCAACTATCTCTTAACATGATATTAGCTCTTTCTCCCTTGTTCCTCTCCTCTCCAAGTTCCAAAATAGTGTAGCTCTCAGCAGCTTTTTGCACTATGGATGCTTATGGAGGATTGAGATTGTAGAATAGCTCCAAACATGAAATGAAAAAGCTATTTATGCTAAAATGATGTGTTTTAACCAAAAAAGACAATATTTAGTTATGCTATGCTAAATGCTCTCTAAAATGGCTATAGTCTAAATGCTTACAAGTTTTCAGGATCTGGATTATGAAGGAATGGGCTCTATTTATAGGAAAAATGGAGCAATGGATGGCCAGGATTGAAGGGTTTAATCAAGGGTCAAGCTTGAAAGTTGGGGATCCATGTGCACAATTTGCACCAATGAAATGGTGACAAGTGTCCACATAGGGTTGGGTTGAGAAAAGAGGTTGAGTCAAAACAAATGTTTTAACCATGTGGGAGGGTTGAATTAACCATTAATGGTTTTTGAAGACTTTGGGGATTAAGTGGTTGAAGGTTGGAAGCTTTCAAAGGTTATCCAAGACTTTGAGCCATTTAGTGGTTGAAGGTTGAAAGCCTTTAATGGTTATCAAAGACTTTTAGGCTTTGAGAAGTGACTCCATTTTGCTTAGGAATGTGACAATATTTAGGGGATGGATTAGGTTAATTAGGAAGGGGTTAGAAGAATCTAGAAGGGGATTAGATTTTGCAAGTGGATTTGGTGGGTGAGGGAAAATAGGATTTTATTAAAATAAAAATTCATTTATTTCAAATATGTGTGCAAGTTGCATTTGTAGGAAAATGCAAGTGGGGTGGGGATAATGATTTAAATAAATGTTTTATTTAATTTATTTAAAAGAGGAAAAGAGGGATTTAATTAAATAAATTGATTTTATTTATTTAATTGATGGGAATTTGATTTAATGAATTAATTAAAATAAATTGAATAATTTATTTAATTAATAGAAGAATGTTTGGGGATGAATTAATTAAATATTAATTTAATTAATTGATGGCTAGTGGATTTTTAATCAAATAAATACGAAATATTCATTTAATTAAAATGGACAGATTTATGTGACTACACTCGTAATTAGTATTATTATTAAAAAAAAAAAATATTTACACTCTATTTGAGTGTTTTTAACTTAAACCCTTAGGGGTTTCCTGGCGGGGCATTACACTTGGTATCAGAGCCCATGTTGCAACACTAGGATCTCTGGTTTCGCTTGTGCCCTTAGTTGGTGTGTGTGTGTCTACCTTATGTTGTATGCTTGTCCTCCTTGATGTGAGGGTGTGATTGAACAAACCCTACTTGTGTGTAACACGTGTTCACACCTTGTTTTCACCTTCTTGATGTGGGTGTTTTGGGAATGATTATAGGTGTTTTGTCTACTTATTGAAGTCTTGGTCTGCGATTTCTCTTACTCTGAAAGAGAGTCATATGTACCTTCATTCTTGATTTGTTTTACCTCTTTTGACTAGCCATCTTGATTGTTTGGTATTGTCTTGACTCTAAAAGTATGAAATGTGCTTGTTTATGGTTTTGATCTATCTTAATGATTGTCCTCTTGAAAGACTAGTATGGCAAAATATTAATGCTTATTATGTAGTAAATTGAGTGATTATGACTCTTACTCTTCTCTCTTTTTAGTAAATTAAAAGGATTTGATATGGGTAATTATCTCTTATTTAATTTTTCTCATTGCAAGAGAAATGATGATATTTCTTGAGCCCTTGTGTGAGCCTCATAACGTTTTTGTGTTTTAGATTGTGAAAGGGATTTGGTTTGGGAGTTAATTTTTGGTTAATGATAGAAAATGGTAAGTTTGCATTAAAGGGTTCTCCATGTGCTTGTTAGGAGTAATATAATTAAATTCCATCTTAAGTAAGGTGCATTAATATGCGCATAGTTGATTTTGAGCAAATTGCTTGTTGTGAAAGGAGTACCAAAAGAGAACATGTTACAGTAGCTTCGAGGGTGTGTTAGTGTGTCCCTTGAAAGGTTGTTTTATGTGCTTATTCAACTAGTGTGAGTTAGGACCTATTCAGAGACACACCATTTAACTTACTTTGGATATAGATAATTGTCTTATTGTGTTTTAGAAAGAGTAAAGGAAAGACTTGTTAAATTGTATGCCTTAAAATGTGTAAAATCTAGTAGATAGCCCTTCATTTACCTTCTTATCGTATTATAAATTTTCAATGTTAGATTTGATGTATTATTGTATTGCATTTCGAATAGTGATTATTCTCAAGAAGACTTGTGTTACAAAAAATTTGGTTTTCTTGAATTCTTGTTCGGAAAACTAGAACATTATATTGCAACAATAATAATTAGAAATGTCATGTTAGGTTGCTTTGGCACCCTTCTAAAAGATAGCGAAATGAAAACTGTGCAACTAAAATGATAGACTTGTATCTAAGCATATAGTGTGATCTTGTAGGTCTTGTGTATTCGAAGGAAATAGATGAATTTCCAACTCTTTTCCTCCTCATGCCTAAACTATAGGATTTGTTGTTTTTGAAATATTATTAAGAATGCAGTGATTAAGAAGAATTTTTATAACGCATATGAAATCGAATGCTACTTTTGGCTTCTCATTGAGAAAAGGAAAGTTTCTCGCCTTGGAGAAGAAAATTGCATTGTTAGTTATGTGAATGAAAATTCTTAGTAGAATTTGAGAAAGATATCAGAATGGTCATGTGTAAAGCATAATTAAAACTTCCCTTAAGTATGTGTTAGCATAGTGTAAAGTACTCCCTGTAAATGTGACTAAACCAGTAATGGTGCTATTCCTTGTGTGTTGTAAGAGACCTGTACTTTCTTTGTTTGCCCATGGGATGGTGAAGTAATTGACCATAGAGAATATGTTTGCTTATGAGTGTGGGAAACCATACTTATTTATGTGATGTTACATATTTGTTCCCTTACTGAGTGCCAACCCACAGGTTGTTGATAAGTTAGTATGTGAAGGGGTAGTATTAGGAGTCACTATTCCTTGAATAGGATGAACAGCGTATGAGTGATGTCGACGTGAAGTAACTTTAGCTTCCCTATCTCGAGGAAAAATATAGTTATATAATAAAACTATATTATAGGTGTACTCAGTACTTTCCCTTGTGATGAACCGATTTATGAGGTTCATGTGTGCCAGCCTAATTCCTATCCTTTATTTTGATTATATAGATGACAGTTCTTGAGCATATTGATGGATTTTATTGGAGCATCTTTTGCCTTGTCTTCATGAGAGGCGTGTTATTTTTCTTACATGAGTTGCCAACTAATTAGTGCTGGTAGACTTGTGGGTAGACCTTATGCATGTATACCTCTGGCTTACGGCGAGTATCCTGAGAGGAACATCGCTATGCGGGGTGTGACCGATGCGTGCCTTATCTGCGAGGTACACTGTCATGCGGGATACGTCCATTGTGTGCCCTATCTGCTTGGAGTATTTCGATGTCGTGCTGAGACATGATGTGGGTTGTAGTAGACATTTCCATGTGGCCTACTGATAGGGTAGAGCCATGTAGAGCATTATCTCGTAATTAAGATATCCAGCTTATTGGATCAATTGACGTGAGTTGAGTTAGGTGTAAGGTTACGTAATCACGTTGGGAAACTCCTTAGGTTCGTTTAGCCTTTCGGTGTGTTATCTAAGTTTTAGATAACTCCTAATTATCTTAATATTGTAACATATTATTAACGCTCGTAATTAGTATTTTTCAAAAAAAAAAAATATTTACACTCTATTTGAGTGTTTTTAACTTAAACCCTTAGGGGTTTCCTGGGAAGGCGTTACACTCAGCAGGCTCTGTATGATCTTCTTCATCACTCGATAACTGAGTATTTTCTTCATCAGCTTTCTCAGTTAGACTTCTCAGTTTTACATATATAAACTCTTCATAATCTTCTGGTTCTTTGGAATTTCCCTCATCATTCCTTTCTGCAAATTCATCAATTTTCACATTTGCACTTTCCACTATTTTGTTAGATGATTCGATCAGACATTTAAATACTTTACAACTAGAGGAATAACCAAGAAATGTTCCTTCCTCGCTTTTCTGATCAAATTTTCCATTTCTGTCATCTTTGTGAACATAACATCTACTTCTAAATATTTTAAAATAACTTACATTTGGTTTCTTGTCATACCAAATTTCATATGGTATCTTAATAGTTCCTTTCTTCAGTTGTACTTGGTCCAGGGTGTAAACTGCAGTGCTTATTGCTTCTCTCCAAAATATTTGAGGTACTTTCTTTTCCATCATCAAGGTTCGGGCATAATCTACAATTGATCTGTTTCTTCTTTCAGCTATCCCATTTTGCTGTGGTGTTCTCAGTGCAGATACTTGTCTTTTTATACCATGGTCATTGTAGAATAAGTTAAATTCATCTAAAATGAACTCTCCTCCTCTATCAAATCTTAGACATTTCAACTGTCTTCCTGTTTCATTTTCAACTCTTGCCTTATACCATTTGAACATTTGAAAGGCTTCTGATTTCTCTTTTAAAAACATAACTGACATCATCCTTGAGTAATCATCCACAGATAATATGAAGTATTTATCACCATAATAGCTTTGAACTTTCATAGGACCACAAAGATCAATGTGTACAAGATCTAAAATTCCTTTAGAAGTGTAAGACATACTTGTAAAGCTTGATTTTGTTATCTTACCCATTTGGCATCCTCGACATATTGCATTCTTAGGTTTTTCCAAGCTCAGTAGACCTATTACTCAGTGCTTCTTACTTATTTTGATCAGGTTATCAAAATTTACATGACAAAACCTTTTATGCCATAACCAAGTATCTTCTATTTTTGCATACAAACAATTGTTTCTAGTTGAGTCAAGATGAAATGTATTACCTCTTGTTTGAGTCCCGATAGCAGCCAACTTTCCATTTTTGTCATGAACTTTGACAATTCCTTTATGAAGTTCTATTCGGTATCTAGTATTGTTTAGTTGTGCTACACTCAGAAAATTGTATTTCAAACCTTCAACCCAATATACATCACCACATTTAGCATTGTCAAGAAGTGTGACAGATCCTTTACCTTTCACAGGACATGGTGCATCATTACCAAATCTTACATAACCTCCATCATAGTCTTCTAATTTAAAAAACTTATGTTTATCACTTGTCATGTGATGTGAGAATCCACTATCTATGATCCAAGAATCATTATTATTTATGTGTGATATTAAGGTTTTTTCTTCATACCTTTCTTTATCTGATCCATCTTTGATAGCCTCATATACAACTTCCCCTGTCTCAGTCCCATCAGATTTTTCATCATTGGATTCCTCATTAGCTAATACGCATGTCTTTCTATCTCTCCTTCTGATGTCTTGGTCCCCTCTGTATTGGTTGTCTTTCTGTCTGTCATCTTGGTATTCTCTCTTTTCACTAGATTCTTTGTTAGGATAGTTTGAAGCCATATGTCCAATTTTATCCTAGTTAAAACATTTCAAAGGTAACTTTCCTTTATACTTACCTTTGCCTCTCGGTAACCTTCTAACCAATAAAGCTTCAAACTCTTCTTGTTTTCTGATTTCCTCATATAGTTTGTGTACTTCTTCCATTTTTTTGCAAAATCTCTCACTTTCTCCACTGTGATTTCCTTCAGCATACTTATACATTCTATCATTGTAATCATTAGATTCACCAAGATGAAAAGAACTGAATGCAAATTCAACTTTGTTAACCAAAGACCCACTGTTATCTCAACTCAAAAGCATGTAGCTTACTGATAGTAGCATCCAAAGAGACTGGCATGTTTGGTATAGACCTTAATTCATTAATTGTAGAAACTTGAATGGCATAAGCAGGTAGAAGTGTTCTCAGCAACTTACTTGTTACATCCTTTTCTTCAATAGTTCCTCTTGCTCCTTTGATTTGATTGACAGTTTCCTTTAACCTTGTGTTGTATTGGATTATGTTCTCACCTTCATTCATTCTCATGGATTCAAGTTGTCCTCTTAGACTGTCTACTTTTTCTCTTCGACCATGTTCATCACCACCATACATAGATATAAGCTTATTCTACATAGATTTGGCATCATTACAACCTTCTAGATCATTAAACTCTGAGTCGGTCAATCTTGTTGTTATTTCAGTCATTGCTTGAATATGTTCTTTCTTTTCCTTTATCTCTTCCATTCTCATTGGGTAGGTGTTAGGTGCAGTGTAATCATTCTCCAGATAATATGTTGCATGTTCTCCAATTCCTTATAATTGTAGCTTCATCCTTTTCTGCCATGTGGAGAAACTTGACTTATTCATCTTTGGTGCATCCCTTTTATACATCTTCGGATCTTGCCTCAAGTTCCTTTAAATTTTTCTTTCGGAGTTCTATCTCTAATACTAATTGATAGTTAGATGAGAGGGGGGGTGACTCAGATAAACTCACAATACAATGATCTATCCAAATTCAACTTCGGTAGAACTTACTTGATATGCAACTATGACTATAAATCATTAAAACTCATAAACTGATAAACTTGAAACAACAAACCACATTTAACACCAGATTTAACGTGGAAACCCAAATAGGGAAAAACCACTATGGGATTTCGGACCCACTAAGAAAATATACTCTTCTAGAGTATGCTCGGTTAAAAGCCAATCCTGTTAAAGATTACATAAACACATTTGCTAGATGTGACCTGATCAAGGGATTTCCCTAAGATCTATCAGAATCTTACACTTTGTTAGAAGTGACCTTGTAAAATTATTTCAAACACTCATTCAGAATGTTACCTTGCTAGAGGATTTACAAATAAGACTATTAGGTCCACTCGGTTAAGAGATTTCCTATCACTTACAAAAATAAATAACAGTAATAAAATATATCTATAACTTCACATCTGAAATGTTAAAGCAAACTCTATGTGCTCAAAATAATCTTGTCAAAAGACTTATCTTCCTCCTTGCTAGGTTTCTCAATCTGCTCTTCAATCAGATCTTCAATCTTCTGTACTCGGTAATTACCTCTGCAATATCACTTCTCTTCTATTTGCCTGCATACATTGTTCATCAACTATTCCTTATTTATAAGAAATTACTAACTGCTTAATCTCCTTAATCACATTTCCCATGATTAATCTTAGCCATCACATCTTCAAACTTGACTAGGTTCATTGAATCCTTCGAACTGAAAAAATGTTTTATCTTGCCTTGAAACTTGTATTCCTTCCTTTGTACTTGTGCTCGGTTATGACCGTTCAATCTGTGTTGTAGATCCAACTCTTGAATTTTCATTGTCGTTGATCCTTAACAAACTTCTTGCATGATATTCCAATCTTCTATAAATCTCCAGCTCATTGGCATCTTTCATTTAATAGTGTATTTATTCATCCAATGCATTATGTTACTACTCTATTGATACTCAGTAAATAATAAACTTTACTCGGTAACTTCTTCCTTCTTTAACCGACACTGATAACCTTGGTGTTTACCAACTAGCTCCTTGCTCGGTAAAACAAAATAGTATCAAACCTTTACTCATTCTGTTACATGAAATCTTTTCTCCTTCTTATTTAGTCTTCAAATACACATATATATGATATCAAAACAATCAAAATAACATAATCTCATCACTGTCTAACTCGGTAATAGTTCCCCATTGAATAGCTTATTACTCCTCTTCATTTTCACATTCTTTCTGTGTTACTTACTGACATCTTTATACTCATCAAAACATACTCTTTAAGATATGGCAACATCATATCGAATCAGAAAATCAATTTCTTGACATCAATGACAAAATAATATTATTAAGACAGTAATCATCCTTTATCAATTATATCATCAATCTCCAACAACCTAATGTAATGCCAACAATAAAGTCTATATGCTTTTCTTTCATTAGAATAACCAACAAATATGCCTTCATCACATCTATGATCAAATTTCCCAATAGTATCATCTCTCTTGATATAACATTTACTACCAAAAACTCTGAAGTACTTAACTATAGGAGTGTTAGTCCGCTCTTGCTTTTCTGTCTTTTCACGTTCTTTAAATTTTTCCCCCTTGCAATTTTTCTTGAACTGAACCTCTCACTTGAACCACTTCAAGGTTCAAGGTTCAAGGTTTAAGTTCAAGTGTGGTATATGACATAGCGGCTTTGTTAAAAAAAGGTGTTAAAAGTATTGGTGTTCATAGTTCATTGAACTTGAACCATGAACCTTTAGAGTGGTTCAATGTTCAAGGTTCAACATGTTAAACCAAGTCTCGCATAAGTCATGTTTTATAATGGGTAAGCTTGACATTCTCATGTTTTTCACTAATGCTATTTTGAACGTGAACCTTTGAACTTCTTTTCAAAGGGTTCAAGGTTCAAGGTTCAAACTTTGAGGATTGATGACTTTGGAGATAAAGTGGACAAGTGTCGGCATATAGGGAATATTTTGGATTTAAAAGATGAACCTCGAGAAAATGAATTGTGATGAGAATCCGTACTTGGGAATAATCATTCCAAATAATCATTTCCAATAAAGGATGCGGAGGAGAAAAGACTTGATATTAATAAACTATCAGATATTGATATTTTCAGCATGATTTGGCATGAGTGAGTATGCATTTTTCAAATCATGATAGATCATGTGACCAATATTTTAGGTCAGTCCCTAAGGTTTATTTTATTTAAAACAAGTTACTTCCCTTTATTATTTACGCAATTTGGTAAGTAGAAGGCTAATGCAAGTGACATTTCTTTCTCCCTACTCTGTGAATTCTTAGTTCTGCATGAAAGGTGAGTGCAAGTTCTTCCTATTTTCTTGTTGGTTTTCATGAATTGAAATTGTTATTTGATACTTCAGTCAGTTCAGTAAATTCTTCTTGTTTTGCATTTTCTAATTGTAAAGTTAAAATGAGACCAAAACTACCTCAAGTAGACTAGAAGTCTTGGCTAGTTAGTTCCCTACCTGACATAGGAGATACTTTTTTGTCATCAGTAGATTTAAAGGAATTCCATGAAAGAGTGCAAAATTCGTCTAGCTCCCCATTGATGCAGAAAATTTCAGATAGTGGGTTGATAGAAGCTGCTGCATTTCCTCCTGTTGTGTCATGTCTAGAAATAATTTTGGAATGTATGAGCAGATATGATCCTATAGAGAGGTGTGTAAGAGATGTAGAGGGTAAGGTTTTCTTGCAATTAACAGGGAGGTTGTTTCCGCTATAATGAAAATACCAGAGAGAGAGCAATATGAGGATTGGACGGTATGAAAGTTGCAAGGGCTTTTCTTTGAGAAGTCATGTTATAGAAGTGTCATTGAAAGAAATTGGTTATTAAAATTTCAAAAGGGGGGTTCAAGACTACCAAACCCATTAACCCGAGAGAATCTAATTCAGGAAGTAAGGGACATAGCCATTTTATTGCATAGAATGTGGGGAAATCAGATAGCCTTTTATTGGGAGGATTGGATGTATTTCTTTATTCAAGTCATTTTTGGTGATAAGAGATACATAGATTGGGCAGAGTTAATTGCAGAAAGAATGCATGAGGGTTTAAGTTATTTTGGGAACATAAACTTCTATATGTCATCCTACCTCATATACTATTTAGCTTGTACTCGTCAATGGGTAGGTCTGTATCATGAAACTTGGCAGAATGATATGAATATATATGAATATCACCCGCATTTGCAACAATATAGAGTTATGGAAAATTATTATAAGGTTCACAATATTTTTCTGGGTAGGTTAGTATTTGAATTGAAAGGAGATGTTCATAAGAGGTTGACTGAGGAAGCTTATGCAGTTTATAAATATATATGGCAGCTTCTATATTCAGTTCTCCAGTTTCACTTATTTGATGGTTGGTGGCTTTGAAGGAGAACCCTAAAAATTGTCAAGGTATGCCTTTGACAGACAAGTATTAATTGAAGTTTGCAGGCAATTAGCTCATATAGATAAGAAATATGGGGAAGAACACCAAACAGGGGTTTCCTTTCCCATTGAGCTACACTTGTAGTAGTGTCTCAGATTCTTTGAATTTAGAACTAGAGTTCAAAAGGTTCAATTTCAGTTGTATTTCCCCTACACTGAATTTGATACTAAAGGATTTGCAATGACACACTTTACATTCAAGGAGAATTTTTGACATGTACTTGATTTAGAAGACTTTTGGGTAGATGTGTTGATGATTATGAAGTCTAAAAAAGAGATCACCTAAGACTCACAGTGAAGCAAGTTTGGGATTATGGTGTGAAGATAAACACTACAAATATTGTGGATGATGAAAATGATTTGCTTGATTCCAAATTTGTTGATGATAGGCAGCCAGGGGTAATACCAGAGATTGACTGGACAAAGGATGAGGAAGAACGGATTCAAACTAGGACAATCTTGGTCATTTAAAGAATAGAGAAGTGGCTTAAAAAGGGAAGACCAAGCAGAAGCTCAAGGAAAGATTAAACCTCACCCACAAGGTCTTGGTATCTAATTCTCTTGTCCCATCTTGTGGTGTAGGTTTACAAAAATGGGGAAAACAAGGACAGAGAGCAAAGACAGTGCAGACCAAAGACGAGACAACTTCTATTAGAGTCACCCACTCAAGAACAATAGGCGAAAGACATTCCTTGTCTTTTGATACTATAGTAGTTGATCTTGAGATGGATGCTACTTCAATTGATCTAATCAAAGAGTGACAAGGTCGAGTGGATGAGGGAAATAATCAGCAGGAATTGGAAGCCCCAAATGAAGTTACTATTACGGTAGTCAGAGATAGAAAAGAAACTGGAACTAACCCAGATAGGTCTCAAGTTCCTTCAAGACCAGTATGGTTATAAAACATGTTAAGCAACAAGAAGAGAAATATTGTCCAGCCTTGATTCTAGTTGAAGATATGGTGAGTAAGTGCATGGGAAAAAATCCTAAGGCAAAGAAGTCAAAAACCATATCAAAGACTGATTTTTATGTAGATAGTGGGAACTGGATTGCTGAGATAGCACGTCTATTAACAGATGAGAAGACAAAGATCCCTACAACTCAAGATTTTGCTGTTGAAAGGATTAAAATTGGAACTACCTCTCGAGCTACAAATGTGCTTCATATTGAATCTTCAACAATGAAAATCATAACCAAGACCTGGAAAGATGAGAAGGATAAACATCAGATGAAAGAGATGTTACAAAGGATGGCATAGTATATTGAGTCAATCAATGATCCAAATCCTCAACCTCTATCACAACTTCCAATGTCTTTCGATCCTAAGTCCCCTACAAATCAAAAGACTTTGGAACAAATATAGAAATACAGGTCGATCATAGAAATTATGATGGAGTGGCTAGAAAGAATTCAAAAGTCTTGTGCAAAATACTTTGTTAATTTAAGCAGAGTATATAATGGGGTGATACAAGTCATGAAGGAACTGGAAGTTGAGATCATCAATTGGAAAAATGAAGAAGCTAAATGGGTGCCAAAAGTTGTACAGATGTGAGAAGTGCAAAATTATGGGGTAATGAAGTTTCTTGTGGAATAACCTATGGCAGGTTTGGATGATAGCATTTTGTATGTGTGCCAGAAGAATATTGAATGGAGAAATTCTCTGATAAAATAGTCTTATGAGGACTTCACAAAACTAATAAATCAACTTGCAGAGTTAGTCACATCCATGAGAAATGAACTCATGTGCATTGGTATAATATGTCTGAAAGATGATGGAAGAACCCTTGAGATAGTTGAGGTTATGACCAAATCATTCAGGGGAAAAATCAATTTTTTGAAAGAAGCTAAGGGTTTAGTTCTGGATGACCTGAGTGTGATTGCTAAATTTGAATCACTTGTATTTTTATGCATCGGACATCTGGGTAGTCACTCTAACAAAGTGGCACAAGTTCAAAAGGAAAAATAAGTCTGGAAGCAATGAATGACACACGTGGGATTACCTCATAACAAAATCATTCAACACTTTGCCACTACACATGCCGATTGGAAGAAAGAAGCATTTACCAGAATTGCATAGTAATATTTTCCATTGATGATAGATCCTTTTACTTGTTGGTTGCAAAAACAATTTTATTTTCATGTTGGTTTCACTGACTTTGTGGGGTTGAAGTTGTTGGCTTTCCGTTCCCATTTTAATCGTTGGCCAGGTTGTGGCTATATATCTATTTATTTGAGACTCTAGAAAGGTCCAAAAAACTATGATTTTTTGATAGTAGATAATATTTGTGTTTTTCTTTAAAGAATTGCTAGAAACTAGAATGATTGATTAATCAATATAAGTTATGATGTTATCTTTAAATCTGGGTGTTTAAGGAATAGCAATATTTCCTGAGAAGTTTTCTATAAACATGATATCATTTTATGCTCAATCATTTCTATGTTTTCTTCAATTCATGGTTACCATTAGTTGTTAGTAGACTCATTATGTATTTATTTGCGTTGATCCCCTTCCCCTGTGAGGAATGACAGAGTATCAATCGACCTTCAGTATTGCTGAGCTTCTACTATGCTTTGAATTTATACAGTGAGCATGTTTGTGAATCGGAGTCTGTGAACTCTCATTAAATTCTTTTTAGAAGATTTCCTCTGCTTTTAGTTTGGAGGCATTCATTTGTGTTGATGGATGAATTATAAATCCTTTCAATGCTTTCTGGTAAAAAGTGTTAGCATTTCATTTATTTAATAAATTCATTGCAAATCATACGAGGAGCTGCCCTCTAATGCAGAGGTTGAATTTTAATCAATTCATGCAACTATTGGTAGTTTGTTTCTTTTCAGAAAGGGCGAACTAGAGTTATATTTTTTCTTAAGGAAGATAAATATTAAGATTTCAGAAAAGAGACAAATCTGTTTGCCAACAAGGAGTATTGCCAAACCATAATTCATAAGGTGTCTTACCAGTTTCTCCTTTGATATGCACTCTGTTTAATGTATAAACCATTGTAATCACTACTTCTCTCCAGTAGATATGAGGTAGATTAGCTTGCATCATCATTATTCTAATAGCACCCAAGATAGTTTTGTTTTTCCTTTCCACAACTCCATTCTGCTGAGGTGTCCAAGGAGTAGAAAATTGTCTTCTTATACCATGCTTGTCACAAAATTTATTAAACTCACCAGATGTGAATTCTCCACCATGATGTGAACTCAAACATTTAATCTTCAATACTGTCTCAGTTTCCACTTTAGCCTTAAAGAGTTTAAACTTTTCAAATGCTTCATATTTTTCTCTCAAAAAAGTAACCCACGTCATTCTAGAATAATCATGAATGATTAGCATGAAATATCTATCACCATGAAAACTTTTAACTCTAGCAAGGCCACACAAATCACTATGAATAAGATCAAGAACATCATTTGATTTATCTTGTATACTCCTAATAGAGGTTCTGACCTATTTACCCATTTGACATTCTTTACATGCTAGATTATAGAGCTTCGTAATCTTAGGTATATCCCTAACAACCTTAGTTGAACTGATCTTAAAAATGCAATCGAAATTCACATGACACAACCTTTTATGCCATAGCCAACTCTCATCAATTTGTGTAATCAAACATGTCTTCTCACTAGAGTTTAAATGAAATATATTACCTTTTGTCTGTGTACTAGTTGCAATCTCCAGGTCAGATCTGTTAATGATTTTGCATTTTCCATCCTTGAACTGAAATTGAAATCCCTTATCTACCAATTTTCCTAAACTCAAAAGATTATGCTTCAAAAATTCAACATAATAAACAATGTTAGTATTGTTCTTACCATCCAATGATATAGTTCCTTTGCCTTTGATCGTACATGCCTTGTCATCTCCAAATCTAACTAGTCCACCATAAAATTCTTTCAAAGACAAAAACTTCCCTTTATCTCTAGTCATATGATGTGAACAATCACTATCAATTACACATTCATCCTTGTCCTCAATTTCAGCAGCAATTGCCTTCTCCTCAGGTGCATTGTTTTCCAGTGCTAGATCATATTCCTTGATAGCCAAGAATACCCATTCTTTTCCATTGCTAGATCCACTAACAAAGTCTTCTAATAGTTCATCATCTGAATCAGTAATGCATTCCTTATCTGCTATGTAGAATGATTTGTCTCTATTTTTCTTGAATCTATATCTGTTCTGATATCCAAGGTTAGGCTTAAATGATATTTTAACTCTTTCCTCAAATATTGAATTCCTTTCAGGACATCTAGATGCAAAATGACCAATCTGATTACATGCAAAACATTTAAAAGGTTCTTTTCCTTCATAATTACTTTCTACCGGTCCTTTAGGTGCTCTTCTAGTTAATAGTGCTTCAAGTTGCTGAAAATCATAATATTTTCTCTTCATATCTTCCAATTCCTTTGCATATAAAGCTTTCCAATCTTGCTAACCAGTTGCAGATGTAGATTCATGAAAAGAAGGTTCATTCTTCATAGCTCTAGAAGGTCCAAATTCTTCAAACTCAAAAGCAAATAGTTTCCCAACCAAGATATCTTTGTTCATAGATGTATTAGCCATTGTTCTTCACTCATTAATAATAGTAGCCTTCATTTTTTAAGCCAGTGGTAGGGCTATCAAAACTTTAGAAACAATTTCATCTTCGCTCAGAATTCCATCACAACATTGAATTCCCATAACAATCTAATTTACTCTTTCCATGAGTGCATTAATCCTTTCATCTTATATTATCTTCAGGTTTTCATATCTCACCCGATAACCATCAAGTTTAGCAATGTTCACTATAGGGTCACCTTCATTAAGAGTCTCCAACTTATACCATATAACCTTTCCAGATGATTTTTCGGTTAATCCCATTATTTTCTGATCAGAAAGTGCACATAAGAGTGCTTCTCTTTCTCTACAATTATTCTCAAGCTCCTTGTCCAGGTTTGTCGGAGGAGGATTTCCAGATCCTGGATTAAAGGGTGTGATACCATTCTATGTGATCTTCGAAATCTCCTTTCCAAGACATCCCAGATGAGTCTCCATCTGAATCTTCCATACTGTGTAATTTGTTCCATCAAGCCTCAAAATATCCCTTCGAAAGATATCTCCAGAAGAACTGGATGAACTTGAACTGCTAGTCACTATAGGATCTTCCTCAAGTGGTTAAGCTTATTGCAAAGAGGACCAAAGCTCTGATACCAATTGTTAGATAGTTCAGATAACCTGAAGACAACTGAGAGGGGGGGGGGTGAATTAGTTGTCCCAAATTACCAGAAGCATTAGCAATTTAAACTTTAGTACTGGAACCCAAAACAATAATACCAGAATAGCGGTTAATCCAATTAAGAATACATAGTAATCACAGAATAAAAGCCATCCACACAACACCAAGATTTGTACGTGGAAAATTCGCTAAAGGGAAAAACCATGGTGGGAAGCCTACCCACAATCAAATAATACTTTTGCAGTAAGTATGTGAATTAAAATGAAGGGGCCTACACTTGTAGGAAGGCCAACAACCTAGAGCACACTGCTCATCACAAAGGGAGCCTCACTTACTACATATAAATCTAGACTACAATCCGAAGAAGTGTTGAACTGGAAGAAATAGCATCTCCTATGCCAGAGTACAGTTCCAGTTAAGCTCAATACCGGAGGACAAACTTCTCTTACATACACCCAATTTTATCTCCAATGATCGATCAAATCCTCTACCTAAATGATATTGCATTATTGGAACATTACATTCCTTGACCATGACCTCTTACATTAACCATGATCATCTACAATGAGATCTTACATCTATATATACAAATCCTCGACCGTAAACAATCATGTCAGCCACCAGATAATAAACTAATTACATAATTATAAACCATGTCAACCTAAGAACAAACAAGTAATATCAACACATAAGACATCCGAGAAATACATCAATAGGTAGTATCCACACATTACATTAAATCCGGTCCATAACCTAGATCAACCGGAACCAAGTATAGGTCCACACGCTTTGGAAATGATCTCCAATAGCCAATTCTCAAACATGATCACCAACAACATCCTGAAACTCCATCTGAAGATGCACCAACACCACTTATGCAATTCATCAAAGATCTCCACCAAAATCTCTACTGGTGAAACCTTCACCAGAACCAAAAACTAATCTTCTAAGAAAGCAGGATAGCATCCAATTACTAGACCAAAACCAACTGACTAGATATGAGTATAAGTATCATGAGCAAGCCAATTCCATGACCAGATTATACCAGAGCCTACCAGATCATACCGGATCCAAGTTAACCAGAAACCACTCAACCTACTGGGACCAGAAGGGTGTTGGTAAAGCATCCAAACAGCTAGTGTTGACATCAATGCAACACATAATCAATTCCACCAAATGGCCAATAGGATTCTTGGAGATGTTCAAGATTTTCAAAGACATGGTTGATAGTGAGACTAAAGTGAAGCTGAAGTGTCTGAGATTTGATAGAGGTGGTGAATTCAATTTTGGTGAGTTTAATGTTTTTTGTGAAGAACATAGAGTGAAGAGACAATTATCTACTTCGTTGACCCCTCAGTAGAATGGTGTTGTGAAGAGGAAGAATAGGATAATTCAGGAAGCTGCCAAAACCATGATGATTGACGGAAATGTTCTGCATATCTAGTGGAGAGAATATTTGAGTTCTGATATATATACTTTCAATCTGGTGCATATCAAAGGTGATACTAGTAAGACTGCATATGAGTTATAGTTTTATCATGTTCCTATATTTATATATTTCAACATTTTTGGAAGTAAATGATATATCAAAAGAGATGAAGATTTAGGGAAGTTTGATGCTAGATGTGATGAAGGAATTTTTCTTGGTTATTCTTATAAGAGAAAGGCCTATCGATGTTATAATAATATATTAAGAAGATAGTTGAGAGTGTTAATATCAAAGTTGATGAAAGTAATGTGAGATAGATCAGTTCTTGCAGATATGATTCAGATGATCAAGATGTTAGTTTAGATAAAGGAAAGCAAGTGTAGACCCATAATCAAATTTAGATTTCTCCAAACAAGCTCGAGAATGAAGGAGACGGTAAAAGTTCTAGGTGCAAAAGAGAGAGCTCAAGAGTATGAAATTCAAGTAAATCCTTATGTTATGATGATGTGAGTGTTTGTCTTATGTTCTTGCATCTTTATTTTGTTCATATGCATTAAATGGTTGAAAGGAATCTTGATA
The DNA here is from genome assembly GCF_030272615.1 of Cryptomeria japonica. Taxonomy (NCBI): domain Eukaryota; kingdom Viridiplantae; phylum Streptophyta; class Pinopsida; order Cupressales; family Cupressaceae; genus Cryptomeria; species Cryptomeria japonica. The sequence goes on along the minus strand of NC_081407.1, from coordinate 835,377,047 downwards.
TTGTTGAAGAAGTTTGGTTTCTGATGATTCAAAATCAGTTGGTAACTGGATGTAAGCTGACAAAAGATGTTGATTCTATGAAAGAAAATTAGACTAGATACAGATCTATGATTGGTGGATTGTTATATTTGACTTAGACTAGACCGAATATTATGAATGTTGTTTGTCTTGTTGCTAGATTTCAAGCTGAACCTAAGGAATCTAATGTTACTACTATGAAAAGATTTTTCAGATATTTGAAAGGGATAGTTGGTTTTGGCTTGTGGTATCCTAAAGATGGTGACTTTACTTTGAGTTCTCTTACAAATGTTGATTAGGTAGGTGATCTTGATGACATAAAAACTACTAGTGGTGATGCATTTTTCTTGGGTAAGAGATTGGTTTCATGGATGAGTAAGAAGAAAAATGTTATTTCTTTATCTACTGCAGAAGTTAAATACATTACTACTGCTAGCAATTTTACTTAGGTAACATGGATGAAGCAGATGTCAAAGGATATCAGAGTTGTTTTTGATGAGCCTATTTCTATATACTATGATAATTCAAATGCTATCAACATTTCTAAGAATTTGGTGCTGCATTCTAAGACTAAGCATATATCAATCAAGTTTCATTTCTTAAGAGAGAAGGTGAAAGAGAAGGAAGTTAGATTGGAGTATGTATCTACAATGGAACAAATTGAAGATATCTTCACGAAGCCTTTTCCTAAAGATACTTTTGAGTGTCTAAAGGAGAAGTAAGGGTTATTGCCGCTCCTTATGAGAAGTAAGAAGTATTGAGTTGCATTGGTCCAGTGAACTTCATAGAGATATATTGTGATCTAGATTGATGTGTGTTGGCTGCTACTCAAGGGGAGTAGTTAGTAGTGTGGTTCAAATGTTTAGATTTGTGAGCTAGTTAAAAGGGGGAGAGAATCATGATTTGATGTTCAGTTGTGGGGAGACAAAGATAGATTTGTACAATATGTGCCTTTAGCATTGATGTCAAAGGGGGAGAGAGTCATGTGAAAAACTATGGGAGAGAGAGCTATGTGAAAACCTATGTGGAGCTGTGTGCATGATCTCAGGGGGAGCTGATTATTTTCTTTGTTTGCATTGATTGTTTTTTACATTCATATGTTTCAATAAATTCCAAATGGGGAGATTGTTGGATATTGTTGAGAATTTTGTTGGAACGTGTTGTTTTCATTGATGATAACATATTCCTATGTGTTGAAGTGTTGCAGTCAGGTTAAATGAGTTGGTTTGGCCAATGTGTTGCAGATGAGTTGTAGATTAAAGGGTTTTGAGATAAGTATCTCTAGTGAGTTCAAATATAGTTTCAATGGTCCACGTGGTGTTTTGATCATGTTATGAGATCCGGTATTGTGATTGGTTTCTCAGTTGTTCATTATTCATCAGTATTCTGGGTTTTTCTGTACATTGCTCTACATTACAGTATCTTGGTTTGTGGGTTTGGCAGAGTGTTTAATACATTTTGGTGTTTCCATAAACTAGATGGTTCATGATTTGGCGGTCCACAAGTGTATCTTTAAATTTTATAGTCAGTTCAGTTACTCTTTTTTAGGTTCTATATAATGATGATTAAGATTCTAGTAAGTGGTGATGTTGCCATTATTGTTGTGGTGATTCTGTTATAATCAATCAAGGAGGAATACTGAGAGCGGGGGTTGAATCAGTCTTCACCGCATCAAGAAAATTAAACTTCAGAACAAGAACTCATAAAGTGCAACAATGCTCAGATAACCAAATTATCAACACAATACACAACACTAAGATTTTTGAAATGGAAAACCCGGTTAAGGGAAAAACCACAGTGGGAAACTACCCACAGTAAGATGATACTCTACAATAGTATGTGAAAATATTACAATGGGGAATGCACATGCATTTAGGCACACTTCCTAGAGCTCACTGCTCAAGAGATATTTGCCTGGAAGGCTACAACTCTCAGGGAAGTCTCACTAACTTACAATATAATTTGGAGTACAATCCAGAAGAAATGCATTGCAATGATAGCATCTACAAATGCCTGATGATAGTTCTAGTTAAGAATAATTGTCTTCTATACTACACCAAACTCACCTCAACACCTCGTTGAATGATATATCCTTGTTCGCACATTCAACTCTCTCTGATAATGCAAACATAATACCGAAACACAAAAATTACAAATATTACATTACATGATACATGATGAATGATGATGAACAGTTAGTACCAAAACGGTACTGAGAGGGGGGGGGTGAATCAATACAGACAAAAACTTTCCTTGAACCAATTTGACTGCAAAGACTGCACTTAACTGGTAAAAGGTAACACCGGTCTAAATCAGGACACTACTGGAAAAACACAGTGAGAGTATGAAAGAAATAAAAAGGTAAACACTTAGATCTCTACACAATCTAATATCTCATTTCCACTTCACCTGTATGCATAAACAAGTAATATATCATCAAAAATATAATGACTACCAATTCAACATGCTTTACAACTTGACATAAAATATTAAAGCATCGCATGAAAAGCATCACACATGACACACTGATTTTTCCCATGGAAACCCAACTGGGAAAAACCACGGTGGGGATGAGTACCCACAAGCTATTCTTTGAACTCTTTTGAAGTCTGCTATGTTAGGAGCCTAGTCCAGTTAAACAATTTTACAATAGGTTCTTCTAGGAACCGATCCTACTAGGGATCACCCGGTTAAGGGATGGCTAAATACCCGGTTAAAGGGTAGAGCCCTATTAAAGGTTACCTCACAAGAGGATTTGAAGAACTCTTTGAATTGAGTTAGCCTATTAAAGGATTTACACAAAAGTCTATTAAAGCTACTCGGTTAAGGGATTTTCTAGCTACTGAAATGGTTAGAAGTCAATAGGTAATACACTGATCTGATAACAACACTCAATGCCAAGGTAGATCCACTTTAGCTCCTTTGCTTCTGCAATCACACTCTACAGGTATCAATACACTTCTCTGGTCTGGCAAGAATCAAGTATCTCTTCACTTGAATACAAACATAACATTTGCCAACAACCTTCAAAATGGAAAACATCATCGAACTTCTAGGAATCAGATAGGTCAGTAGCATAAACCCTAAACCCTAAACATTTAGGTTTAACAAATCAATCAGTTCAATCCTAACCATTAATCATACTGCATTAAATACAATAGTCTTGAACAGATCTCAAGTCATTCTCCAACATTGATTCTTTGCCGCTTCAGGATGTTGATAACCCATCATGCGCTCTCCATCGTTTGCAGAGACTTCACACATTCCCGAGGTAGATAGGAGAAATCTCCATGCAAGATCCTTGAGTAAATCCTTCACACGCACCAGGTTGACATGGAAATACTATCAGATCTTCATTACAATGCTAACTCATCACAAGATCTCATCAGTTGAATCACACAGGCTTGGAATGCATCAACCGGAAACCCTGAAGTTGAGACTACCAACTGGTAGTCATGCCCAATGAAGCCCTGATACACAACTTCCCATATACTGGTTCTCATTCCAACATATCGCTTCACTTTTTCACATAGACTAGTTCACAATATCATACTGGTTCTCTTGCCAGTTTACTTACTTCAATATACCGGTTTATACTTCAACATATTTACATCAATGAGAACATACAATATCATCATGTCATCAAGCTCTACACATATGCCAACAATCTCCCCCTTTGGCATTGATGGTAATGTACAAAGATATCTCTCTACTTCACATCTATTCCCCAATACTGGAGATATCTTCTCCGCTTCACATCTTCTCCTACTTTGACAACAATGCCAAAGTGGAGACACAAACATCTATGTTCCATTATGTTTCTCCCCCTAAGGAGTAGCATCCTTCAGCACACCAATCTTGATAAAGGTTTATCAATGCAATACCTGATTGATGTGGAGCATACACCTTTAGTTCACCTCTTAAAGGGGAAACACCCCTAATTCACCTCTTAAATAGGTAAATGTAGCCTTTGGTAGAGGCTTGGTGAATATGTCTGCTAACTTCTCCTTACTGGAAACATGTTCCAATACAACCTCTTTGTTTTGAACCTTCTCCCTCAAGAAATGATACTTGATCTTGAAGTGCTTGGTTCTAGCATGTAAAAATAGATTCTTGGAAATATTAATTACACTTGTGTTGTCACAAAATATACTTACCAATTTAGATACAAGAACTTTGAAGCCACTTAATACATGCTTTATCCAAATTGTCTGGGTGTAGTTCATAAATGTTGCAACATATTCCACTTCTGTTGTAGACTGAGAGATACAACTCTGCTTCTTACTCATCCATGAGACTAGTCTACCACCAAGAAAGACTGTACCACCAGTTGTGCTCTTCCAGTCATCCACATTACCAACCCAATCAGCATCTATAAACATTTTCAGGTTGAAATCATTACTATATGGATACCATAATCCATAGTCAGCAGTTCCCTTAAGATATCTAAGAATCTGCTTGACTGCTACCAAGTAGTATTCTCTTGGACTTTTCTGGAACCATGCAGTAATGCCTACTACATGTGCAATGTTTGGTCTACTATGTACTACATAGTGCAACTTACCAATGCTGAGTTATCCTCTTTTGATAATTTACAACCAGCCACCATCAGTGTACCAACCAGTTTGTTGTCTTCCATGCCAAAGGTCTTCAATACCTCTTTGACATACTTGGACTGAGTGATAAAGATACCATCTTTCATTTGTTGAATTTTTAGTCCAACTAAGAGCTTAATGTCCCCTATAAGTGACAACTCAAATTCCTTCTTCATCTCATCTGCAAAATCATGACTCATCTTGTCATCTCCACCAAAAAATATGTCATCAACAAAAACTTCACAGATCAAAATCTGATCTCCTTCTGACTTCAAATAGATATTGCTATCTTCACTTGTTCTTTGAAATCTAATCTTCATAAGATGGGAGTGTAAGCATTCATACCATGCTCTAGGTGCCTACTTCAATCCATACAAGGCTTTATTTAGCCTACACACCATGTCACTTTCTTCTGATAGGGCAAACCCATCTGGTTTCTCTATATACACCTCCTCTTTAAGTATTCCATTCAGAAATGCAAATTTTACATCCATTTGATATACTTTGAATCCCTTGAAGGCTGCATATGCAAGAAGCATACGAACTCCTTCCAATCTAGCTATTGGAGTAAAGGTTTCTCCACAGTTTTCTCCTTCTTCTTGATCAAATCCCTTACACACCAGTCTAGCTTTGTTTCTTACCACTATGCCATCTTCATTCAACTTATTTTTGAAAACCCATTTGGTGCCAATGACATTTTATGCTCAGGTCTGGGTACCAAAGACCATGTGCAATTATTTTCTATCTAGTCAAGTTCCTCTTGTATAGCCTTGATCTAGTCTTCATCTTTATGTGCCTCTTTAAAAGTTTTAGGATCAAATTCAGAGATCATGCAAGAATTTTCTCTGACCTTTCTTCTTGTAAGAATTGCTGCATCCTTATCTCCTATGATCTTCTTTGGATCATGATTTAGCTTTACATACCTAGGAATGATCTTAGTTGTTTCCTCTTTCTTTTCTTCTTCATCTTCATCTTTATCTACATCAACATCTACCGGTGTAGGAGCACTGTTATTGGTACTAGGCAGTTTTGCAACCGGTTCCTAGAAGGTTACAACTGGTTCATCTACCACTCGCCTTCTATCAGTTTCCTCAGGTTTCTCAGAGGTTTCATCAATCCTAACATTAATACTTTCAACAATTCTCTGAGTCCTATTGTTGAAACACTTGAGAGCTTTACTCTTGGTGGAATATCCTAGGAATATTTCCTCATCACATTTTGCATCAAACTTGCTCTGATGTTCACTCCTCTTGACATAACATTTTCTACCAAACACTCTAAATTAGCTTACTATAGGAGTCTTACTGGTCCAATACTCATAAGGTGTTTTATCCTTACCTTTCTTGATGAGTACCTAGTTCATAGTGTAGACTATAGTGCTCACCGCTTCTCTCCAGAAGGTGTGCGCAAACTTCCCTTGAATTAGCACCGTTCTGGCTACTTCAACTACATTCTGGTTGTTCCTCTCTACTAGGCCATTCTACTGTGGAGTCTGGGGGGCAGACAGTTGCCTCTTGATGTCATTCTCTTCACAGTACTTGTTGAATTCACTGGAAGTGAATTCTCCTCCTTGATCAGTTCTTAGGAACTTAATCCTCTTACCACTTTCCTTTTTGACTAGTGCTCTGAAAGATTTGAACTTTCCAAAAGCTTCAGACTTATCTTTCAAGAATTTGACCCACATCATTCTTGAGCAGTCATCAGTGAGAATCATAAAGTACCTATCTCCCTGCACACTCCTAGTTTTCATAGGACCACACAAATCAGTATGCACAAGATCAAATAAATTGTTTGTAGTGAAAGATTTACCTTTGAAGGTTGAGGAAGATATTTTCCCTAGTTGACACTCTCTGCACAAAGGATTCTCCAGTTTTCTCAGCACAGGCAATCCTCTAACTGCCTTGATCTTACCGGCCTTCACAATATTATCAAAGTTTACATGGCAGAGTCTCCTATGCAATATCCAGCTATCATCAAACATAGCCATTAGACATCTACTGAGATTTGCATTTAGCTGAAATAAGTTACCTCTGGTCTGCATACCAGTGACCGTTAGTTCACCACTTTTCCTTTTATTTTGCACACTCCATATTTGAATTCCAGAGAGTCCGTTATCATTCAGCTGGGCAACACTCAAAAGGTTGTGCCTGAGACCTTCTACCCAATACACATTATCAGCACTGCTTTTTCTATTTAGAGAGATGGACCCTCTGCCTTTTACCATACATAGTGCATCATTACCAAATCAGACCACACCACCATCATACTCTTCCAAAGATAGAGACTTACTCTGATCACCAGTCATGTGGTGAGAACAACCACTATAAATAATCCACTAATTGAAATAATCAAATCGGGAGACAAGATCCTTCTTGTCTGACACATCTTCCTTAACTACCACAAACACAATTTCTTCACTTTCTTCATCTTCTGATTCCTCATCAGTGACACCTTCATCAACTGCTACAAAATAGTTTCTCATGTTTCCTCCTTTTAACTTCTTGAACTTCTCTGGTTTTTCCTTATTAGCACCATTAGAAAACTTTATAGCAATGTGTCCTATCCTATTGCAAGAAAAGAATTTCAAAGGGATCTTACCTCTGTATTTACCAGTTCCCTTAGGAAGTCTCTTGGCAAGAAGAGCTTCAAATTCCATCATGATCTCCTCATCATCCATTTGTCTTCTTTGTCTTGGTTTACAACTGGCACTGGCTTCTTTTCCCTTTTTAGATGGTGTAGTAGATGCTCTAAAGGCTGGTTCAATCTTCTGAATACTACCATCATAATTATTTAGCTCATACGCAGTCAACTTAGCAATGGAGCCTAGGGATACCTTTGTCTTGTCTATAGTCCTCAACTCCTGAATAGTAGCAACCCTTATTGTATAGACTAGTAAGACTTTGCTAACAATAGTGGAATTTTCTATTTTACCTCCTGCACTCTTGATGTCTCTAACAACAATTTTGATTCTTATTCCATATTGTTGAATGGTCTCTCCCTCAACCATCTGCATGTCTTCAAACTTACCCCTAAGGCTCTCTTCCTTAGCTTGTTTCACATGCTCGTCACTAGCATAGATATTCTCTAGAGAATACCATACTTCTTTGGGATTATCTTTATCTTGAACATCAATAAAATAAATGTCAGATAGATTGCTGATTAGGGCTTCCATGACTTGACCATTCTCCTTAATCTCTCTTTTTTGATCATTGGTGAGAGTACCAGTAGGAATAACATAAGAATTCTCAATATAGCTCTAGTGTTGAGCACCCATGCTTCTGATGTAGATCTTCATTCTATCCTTCCATATCTTAAAGTTATCTCTATTGAACTTTGGACCTTCCCTCTTCATCATTAGAGTAGGATCTTTTCCTCAAGCGGTTAATCTTAAAACACATAGCACCTGGAAGACGCTCTGATACCAATTGATGAATGATGATGAACAGTTAGTACCAAATTGGTACTAAGAGGGGGGGGTGAATCAATATAGACAAAAACTTTCACTGAACTAGTTTGACTGCAAAGACCACTTAACTGGTAAACAGTAACACTGGTCTAAATCAAGGCACTACCGGTAAAACACAGTGAGAGTATGAAAGACAGAAACCATTAAACACTTAGATCTCTACACAATCTAATATCTCATTTCCACTTCATCCGTATGCATAAACAAGTAATATATCATCAGAAATATAATGACTGACTATTCAACATGCTTTACCACTTGACAAAAAATATTAAAGCATCACACATGACACACTGATTTTTCACATGGAAACCCAACTGGGAAAAACCATGGTGGCGATGAATATCCACAAGATTTTCTTTGAACTATTTTAAATTCCGCTCTATTAGGAGCCTAGTCTGGTTAAAGACTTTTACAATAAGATCTGCTAGGAACCAATCCTGCTAGGGATCACCCGATTAAGGGATGGCTAAATACCCGGTTAAAGGTTAGAACCCTGTTGAAGGTTACCTCGCAAGAGGATTTGAAGAACTCATTGAATTGAGTCACCTTGTTAAAGGATTTACACAAAAACCTATTAAAGCTACCCGGTTAAGGGATTTTCTAACTACTGAAATGGTTAGAAGTCAACAGGTAATACACTGATCTGATAACAACACTCAACGCCAAGGTAGATCCACTTTAGCTCCTTTTCTTTTGCAATCACACTCTACAGGTATCAATACACTTCTCCGGTCTGACAAGAATCAAGTATCTCTTCACTTGGATACACACATAACATTTGCCGACAACTTTCAAAATGAAAAAAATCATCAACCTTATAGGAATCAGATAGGTCGATAGCATAAACCCTAAACCCTAAACATTTAGGTTTAACAATTCAATCAGTTCTATCCTGATCGTTAATCATACTGCATTGAATACAACAGTCTTGAATAGATCTCAATACATTCTCCAACGTTCATTCTTTGCCGCTTCAGGAAGTTGATAACCCATCACGTGCTCTCCACCATTTGTAGAGACTTCACACATTCCCGAGGTAGATAGGAGCGATCTCCATGCAAGATCCTCAAGAAAATCCTTCACGTGCACTAGGATGACATGGCAACACTATCTGATCTTCATTACAATGCTAACTCATCACAAGATGTCATCAGTTGAATCACATAGGCTTGGAATACATCAACCAGAAACCTTGAAGTTGAGACTACCAACCGGTAGTCATGCCCAATGAAACCCTGATACAGAACTTTCGATATACCAGTTCTCATTCCAACATACCACTTCACTTTTTCACATATACTAGTTCACAATATCATACTGGCTCTCTTGCCAGTTTGCTTACTCTAATATACCGGTTCATACTTCAACATATTGACATCAATGACAACATACAATGTCATCATGTCATCAAGCTCTGCACATATGCCAACAATACAAAGATCAACCACCAGACCAATATTATGATTTAAATTACATCTAATGGACCTAATTCAAATTCCCAATCGATCCCATCCACTAGAAATCCTGCTAAGACCAACTGCAACACGCTTCACCACCAAAAATATCGCATAGCATGAAAATCATCGCTGGTTCATAAAAATCACCAAAATTCACACAATGATCAATGCAGATTGCCAAAATAAATAGGACATGACTAGGAAACACCAGAAAACATATTAGAATCATCTGGAACAACTGCACTAACACCACTTATGAAATCTTAATCGATCAACATCTAGAAGCTTAAGAACACAACCAATCAGCAACTGTCAGGAGGTAAGATAACTTGCATAACACCTAATCACGAACCATCTAAAATAAATATTTACAAGATCATCAAAGAAAATATCCCAAAGTCTCAACACAAATACTGATCATACCAAAATATACCAGAGGAAATACAGGATTTTGCAAAACAATGATCAACAAAACCAACCTATAAAATTGGATCAGAAAATCTTTCCAAACTCACTGGAATCAATCACAGGAATATGTTGACATCAATGATAACAACATATCCTAGTAGTAAGAATTCCAACAATCAAATCCGACAATCTCCTCAACAATCCAACAAATTCATGATGCTTGTGGATGTTTCTAGATCATGTCATATCTGTGTTGATGGTCCACATTAATTATTGTGCTTGTTATTGACGATTTATTTGATATGTTTGTGCTCTGCAACATTCTTGGTGATTAGATGATTGTAGAATGTTGCAGATGTTCAAGGAACAATTCATGAAGGTGTTTCATGCTTGAGGTGGTGATTGAGGTCCATACTATGTCTTAGACAAAACTTTTTTGGTCTACATGTAATGTTGTAGCATGTATAATTATAGCTTTGTAATTTTTGATGTGTGTTGAGCCGACCTTGAAAGATAGGTTGATGCTATGTATAAATGTATGTAATATTCATGTGAGAGAATATCTATATGTGTGAATAATGTTTTGATCTTTCAAAAATAGTGGAGTAGTGTGAAAAATGAGAAGAAGCACAAAGGAGCAGTATATGTGTTATGTAATTAACTGGAACTATAACTAGGCATGTGGAGATGCTATTCTATCAATTCATAATCTTCTAGATGTAATATGAATTTTTTTGCAAGACAGTTAGTCTTCCCAAGGTTTGTAGCCCACTTTGTTGTGTGTTTTGAATAGTGAGCTCTTGGAAGTGTTCCTGAATGCATGTGCATTCCCCATTATAATATGTCATATACTTTTAATAGGGTATCATAATATTGTGGGTAGGTTCCTATAGTGATATTTACCTTAATAAGTTTTTCCACATCAAAAATCTTCATGTTATGTGTGTTATTGATGTGGTGTTGATTTATTCTTTCATTGTTAATTATCAAATCTTAAATTGTGTTTGAGCTAAGTAGATTTTTTAGCAAACTGATTCATACCCCCTCTCAATTTTCTACATTATTACCAACACATCCACCATTCAATTTTTTTTTAATTTCACCAATAGCAGTGATACTATATTGTGTTCCACTTCCATTCTTGATTTAGGGATGCCGAATCTAGAGAAAAAAAATGCCACTTCATAACCTCTAGAGGTGTGTACCATGGCAATATTAGCCAATCCCATCCAAAATAACTCATTCTTTCGACATGGCCATCAATATAGAAAGGTGAAAGAAAAAGCCTTTTCTACTTCTACACCTTGACTAACATCTATCAGGTCATCATCATAGTAGGGAGTAACCATGACAAAATTAGCCAACACATTCACCTCCATGTTACCTTCCCTAAATATATGCAAAATTTTGAAAATTTCAAAAATCATTCACCACATCCTACATTAGGATAGTCAATTTTTGTAATTTCCAATTAGGAGTATGTCTCTGTCAAATTTTGTTTACTACAATAAAAGAATCACCTTCAAGATGTGTTGGAAATTGACACTCATTCGGTTTCTTATGTTGTTATTGATGGCAACATTGGTAAAATATTTTGGTTCACATTAACATCCGACAGACACTTCACTAGCATCAAGGATTTCAAACATAACCAACAAACTAGGTATCAGTATGGGAAGCCGACATCACTTGGAGATCTGACAAAGGGTCGTATCTGACAAATCATTTTATAATTCATATATATTTATAGTGAGCTGACATGTATTATCATTTTTTATGTAAGCTGACATATGGCGTAAATGTTTGTAAGGGTATATAAGTCAATCTATTAGGTCATTTTCAAAATAACATTCGAGATAAGATCTGAAATGTGAAGTTTATGTATGTGAGATCGTTTGTATGTGAAAGGAATATTCTATAATGATCTATATATGATTTATAAGGTACTCATAAGGTGTATGTTATTCCAGCAAGGGTTTAGGGTTTAAGAACCAGAATAGTCAGAGCCTTAATCAGAACTTTATCAAGCATACTAGATGCATATATATGAGTTTAGTTTTGCATTTTGGCATCAGAAAGTGATTGTAGTCAGTAATACTCTTGGTGATGAGTAGTGTTCCTTCCTGCATGTCCAGGCCCCTATTATATGTAATATGTCTTCATATGGCCAGTGAATTAATATTGTGGGTCACAAATCCCACCATGGTTTTTCCTCATTGAGGTTTTACACGTATAAATTTTCTGTGTTATGGTGCTAATTTATGTGATTGCATTATTTGTTTCAATTATATGTATTTATGTTTACCGGTTGTTAAATGAGTTCTTTGATAAGGCTAAAAACTTATTTATTGATAGAATAATGATTCACCCTCCCTCTTAGTGTTCTTGGATAGAAACAATTGGTATCAGATCCCTGTGCCTTGGAGGAAGCCTAATAGCTTGAGGGAGATCCTGAATCTAGAATCCATGGAGATGTGCTTGAGGTAGGATCTTGAAGTTTCTCTTGAAGATTTTGAAGCTAAAAAATTTAAGAACATAAAGCTGGAAGATGAACTTAGACCTACAAAACAATTCATTATCACACTGCAAGAAAAGATATCTAATGCTCAAGAGAAAAGAAAGGAACTATGGGAACAATTGCAAGATCAAAATGATGAAGAAAAATATACTCTAAAGATCCTATGTCAGAAGCCGAGTCAAGAAAATGAAGTTATTTAGAATGAAACGCAAGCCCTAACTATGAGGATGGCAAAATAAATTGAAGATAGAAAGAAAAAGGAGGAAGACCTTGCTAGATCAATGTAGGATAGATCTGAATAATAAATTAGGTTGGCTCATAAAAATGATGTGTTGAGAATAGAATTAGTGCAATTTCAAAACAATGAACAAGAAATTGAAAGACAGATGATAATCCTAAGAGATAATCTAGCTATTGCAAATGAGTATAAAAAACCAAATTCAAGGCTAGTTCAACATAGCTTAATGAATTATTGGAGAGCCAAAGGCAGAATAGAGACTCTAGAGGACTTGGATTTGAACAAATTCAAATCTCCAATACTGCAAATGAAGATCAAACATCCAATATGTAGAATGATCAGAACAACTGGAACTAGAGGACACTGGTAAAGTAGCTCAATACTCACAAATTCAATGGTAGATGATTTGTTTGTAATAAATTTGGTCATATGGCTAAACAATGTACAAATAGAGAAAATTAGAATTATAACTTTATCCTCGGTCAATGTTTCAAATGCAATAAGTATGGTCATAAGACATAAGATTGGAGAATGAATGTAAAATTTCATGCATGTGGAAAGTTTGGACATATGGCTAATTACTGCAGGTCAAGAAATTATCCTGGATATAGAAAAGCAATTCAAATGAACAATGTTACATTCTATGCATGCAACAAGTTTGGACACGGCCAAATTTTATACAAGCAAAAATCCACTGGCTAGCAATAATGGATCAAATGGTAAAGAAAAGTAAAAGATCAATGATATCTGGCATGATAATACCAAGAGATGGGTCAGGAAGTTAGATGATCAATCGAGAAATGAAACTACTCTGGTTACTCAACCGACAGAGCATAATGTTCCTACATCGGCAAGAAGTTCATTTGGAAATTGAGACATAGACCTTAGGGGTAGGTCAATTTCATGTAAATCTCGCACATTCCCCAAGAAAGAGATCTAGAAGGAAGTTTAAAACATCTAAGAAGGTTTAGCCAACATATATATGTTGAATCGAGATCTGGTATGTCTCACCGGAAGGCAATTATATCGATGGTGAATTAGGGTTTTTTGAAAGATAAAAGGAAGAATTCACTTTAGTATGATCACCTTGCATTCAGAGAGATATAGAGTGAGTGAAAGGTGATTCAGAGCAACCAGAAGCAACCATCAATAATTTCAATTGCATTCAAAGGAGATATCTGATGGTATGATGAAATAATAAGTATCGGGTAGATTACTAAGAGGGGGGAGTGAATCAGTAAATAGAAAAACTGATACAAACTTCCCAAACTCAAAATCAAACATACAAAGTAAAATTATCAATGAAATACCACTATCAATATCAATATTCATAAGAATACTGGTTTACTATTACAACAACTTAACAGTAAACAACATTTAACTTGTAAACATCCAAATGATTTATCATATGCCAATGCTTCATTTCTCAATGCTTCCACTTATCATGCCTTATCAGAAATAGTTAATCAAATCAACAATAAGATCATAACCACAACAACATTCACCACATGACACAATTATTTATACATCAAAAACCTAAATAGGTAAAAACCATGGTGAGATGAGGCTCACAAGATAATAATTGAACTCTTCTGAAGTTTGCCCTATTAGGAACCTAGCTTATTAAAGCTTTTACAAAAGTCTTGTTAAGAACTAATCCTGTTATGAATCACCCAGTTAAGGGATTGACTACAAATGCCTTGTTAGAAGCAAATATTCTATAAGGAGTCACCTCAGTAGAGGATTTGAAAATCCAATCTAATAGACCACCTTGTTAGAGGATTTATTAAGTAACCAAGGTTGTTAGAGCTTACTTGGTTAGGGGATTTCAATTCTGCTATAATTTTTAGAGAACAACAGGAGTTTCTTGATTTGTCTGAATAGCACTACATTTTCTTGATCAGATCCAGTTTAGCTTCTATCTGCCTTTACTCAAACTAGAGACTCATTCTCTAGTTCGGAAACCACACACTCAACTGATTTCTGCTAACTCTTGCCAACACTCAACAAAACAAGTTCATCGACCTTAAATACAAATCAATTAGGTCAGTAACACAAAAAAATCTAATCCTCTCATCGAGATTACAAACAAGTCATTACAAGCATGACCGTTGGATTACATAGCAATCTCTACACATCAATCAAGAAAAACTCAACCACTCCTTCATTACCGCTTCATTATGCTCAATAACTCATCAAGTGCTTTGCATTAGATGCAATACACTTTTCTCATTCACTAGACAAACAATCACGCCAAAAATTTTTGAACTTGTCTTCATACAATGACCTTACGTGTCACCATCATTACCACTCAACATCAGATCATAAACAAACATAACCAATTCAACAACCTTAATCAGTTAGGGTTTAACAAAAGCAACTGGTAGGGTTTACTAGATACATAACATATAAATGGTTTAACCTTTTACTCTGATTACCGGTTCACCTCACAAACTTACATACCAGTTTACAATAACCTTCACAAAGCTCTTCTTGCTGATTACAAGACAGTATCAACAATAACAAAAATATCAACAATATCATTACCGGTTCAATTGACATCAATGACAACATAACATATCAATAATTCAATCTTCATGCAAATGCCAACAATGTCTAGGGTTTGTCACCGACGACTATTTTGAGGTAGGTTTTGCAACTCAATCATTCAAAATGGAGGCTGGTTCTTCTTCTGTCCCCACTTTCATTGAAAATCCCACTTTGATAGAGGTTAAGGACCATTTGAGACCAATATTCAAAAGATGCCCTCATATTGCAACTCTGGATGATTTGATCGGTGCTTTTTTGAGGGTTCCTAAAGGTGTTGTTTATGTTGAGGATATCATAGCTTATATCCACTGTAATTTAGATGACTTGGGAACAACTGAAATCAAATCAATATACATATCTGAATTGTTGAACGACTCTAAAATCTTCAAGCCCGAATTCAAACATATTGTAGACTTAGGGTTAACTGAAATCTTGGATATTCCTGAGTTTGAGGATGAAATAATCTGGTATGTGTTGAGAAAAGTTCATGGTGAAATTATCTGGTTGGGTAGACCCCACACGATCACCAAGGAAGCAATCAGGGCTATCACCGACTTACCTCAGATAGGTCAGAAACCAAAGAAGATATCAAATGATCAAATCAACAAGCTCATAGGTGCAACCTCTGATAGTTGGTCAATGAGAGTTAGTACCATTACTGACAAGGATGTCAAATTTGCCAGCATGATTTTGGGTGAACTCACAATATTGGTTCCCACTTTTTGACCAACTTTGACACTTAGATGAACACTTTGAAAAAAACCTTCACTTTCTAACACCTTTAACTTTTAAACCGTTCAGAATTTGAAGCTAGTGATTTGTAACAACTTGTTTATAGATTATAATTTTTTTTTTCCAAAGTTTTATGAATAAAATTTTATTTATTTTTCCATCTCCCTGAAAAAAGTAGTTTTTTATAGCAAACAACATATTATTAAAGTGATATGCATCCCGAAAGGAATAACTTTTTTTCTATAAATGATTAAAATTTAATTCTTTTGAATTTTGGTTTGTAACATCAATACTTAGGGCATGTATTTTGTTTGATAGTGATATGTTGAATATTTTTCATTCTATTAAGTTTTAAAGTCTAACTAATTATAATTTAGATGTATGTGTACATTTGAACACATAACTTGTTATATATATATCAAAATTAATTATTATTTTTTTGTTAGAAAGAAGACATCAATACCTAGTGCATAGATATTTTTAAGAATTTTTTTGAATTAGTTTACTATTTTTCCCAATGCATTGATCAAAGAAGTTCATGTTTGGTGAAAAACATAATTCATAAGAAATAAAATAAAAATATATTAATGAAATTAAATTTATTAAAAATTATACAATTTGGAAATCTTATAATAAGGACTAAATACTTAAAAAAATAAAAAATTTAAATGAATTCATTGACCCCTCAAAAGCTAATGTAAAATTTGTTTTTTATCAGCATTTGATAGATGCAAAGGAGACTCTGACATTGCAAGTATGATTTAGAAGTACAAAGGTTCTAACCAAGAAATTTTGATCTAAGAGCCTTTGATCTAACTCTCTTAGATTAATTACTTCAAACGCGACCTCTTAAATCTTAAATCATTATATTTTCTAAAAAATGTATGGTTTCAAATAAAATCAGTATGTACCAAAAAGTGGGAACCGACATTGTGAGTTCACCCTTATAGGTTACAAGGTAACACAATCTAACTGACTTAACTCTGTTTCTATCTCTTGCATTTTTTCTCCTTATCAAATATTGAAGAATGATGAAAAGTATGATCTGTGTGAATGGATGAAAGAGGAGTTGATCATGAACTTAGGCAAGATCAAGGGAGAAAAGAAAGGAGTTTTTCAATATGGAAATCTGATAGTGTGCCTAATTCTTTTCTTCTTGAATGAGATACCGTGTTTTGGAAAAAGACAATGGGCCTTCGATATACCAGTAGGAAGGAAAAGAAAAATCATTTGGAACTGCAAAGAAAAAAGAAGTTGAAGTTAAAACAAAATTTAATCAAAAGAAGAGAGAGAGGCAACAGAGAAAAGTAAGACAATTTGTTGAAAAATTCTCAAAAGATATTAAGAATATAATTGAATCCTCATTAGAAAAAGAAGTCAAGAAGAGGAAACAACCTGAAGCTCTTATTGCACCAATTAATTCAAATACTCAGACTGAGCATGAAATTCCTCTATCTTTCAAGATAGTGCAGAGAAAGAAGGTAGAAGACCCAAACGAGAAAGCTGAGAAGACAAGGAAGCAGCCAACAAGGAAGGTAACCTTTAAGATATCGGCAAGTAAGCTAGTTGAAAGGAAGCCTAATTAGAAGAAAAGGCTAGTAAAAGAAACTCCTGCATCAAATAGCAAGAAGAAGAAGAAGGAAGACATAGATGAAGCTATTGAAACCGGTAATTTAACTATTATTCCACCTATGTCTTGTGCTAAGTTAGTAGATGAGATAACAAAGGATGCTATGTTATAGAATATTCAACATTATTAAGAACATTTGGATGATGATGAGAAAAAGAAATTGAGGAAGCAATTTTGTTACACTTAGATATATATAATAAGGCTTTATTAGAGATTGTAAAGCAAATATCAACACAATTATATAATAATCTAAATGCTAGAAGATTATTTGTTGTAAAGGAAGACCGACACATAAAGATTAAAGGATTACTAACTAATTGTGGTTCAATTACCCCAGAGGAAATGAATATGTGTATTGAAACTGCTAATAGAACAATTTTCCAAAAAAGGAACATGACAATTAGCCTTATGGTAGGTAGAGTTAAAGAAATAATTAGTTAAACCAATGAGGCATGAGTCCAGTTCTTTATTCACCACCCTGATTTATTTAGATCACCGAAAGATAATGCTAAGTGTGACATTATAAACATCTCGGTAGATGACAAAGGCAAAGGTGAAGTTGATAACCCATTCACAATTTTGAAAGATGCCAAGGAATTAAATACAAAATCTCTAGTAGAAGTAAATGTATAGGATAAAGAGGAGATACCGGCAAAAAAAGCTAGTGCACATAATGAACAAGTTATAGATGTTGAGGACAATAGTCCTCTAGATCAAAATGAATGGGTTGTGGATACAACAAAAGAGGTACTAATAGTAACAGATGATGCACCAAGTGGCAAAGCCACTGGTGCAAAAGAAGATGATATAGAAGAAAATAAACTAGAGGAGAAGCATAAAAAGAAAAATCAGGAAGGAGAGAAGGAAAAGGAAGTTCAAACTGAAATAATTATTTTTGCAAAATCATCAGAGAAAAAGGGAGAGGAATCTAACATAGAACAGACTGCCAAAACATCATTGTTCGTAATTACCACTACACAATGTTGAGAAGAAGAGCATAACATAGATGACTTAAACCAAACTCATGATGATTATAGCTCAAAAAATGATAAAGGAAGGGACTGAGGAAAAGAAAACAATTGATCATTCCATTCCAATTTTGTACCAGTTAGTCTTGAAATGAAAAATTGATAAAGGAGCAAGCCCATCCGGCAAGCTCAAAATGTTGACAGAGCATATTTCAAAGGAATTTCAATCACTACAGCAGAGCTCTAACCAACATGCTATGGACCGGTTTGCTAAGGCCAAAAGGGCCATTTTTGATTAGTTGATTGAATTAGACAGAGTATAGTTAGTAGATAGATTGAAAATGATAGATGATGCTTTGAGTCAATGTACAAATATTTATCGGGTATGCCACAATTCAAGTTTAGTTATAGTAGGTATAGACAAAAGAATTAAAGATATTCAAAATACAATTGTAGGCATTGTAAATAAATTTGATGGAGTAAATTCATTAACCACATCTGTAGATGGTCAGATTTTGTTGTTAGAAGTCTAGATTTTAGCTCTTGAAAGAGACGGAGACAAAATCATATGGAGAGCTAAAAAGCTCAGAGGGTTACTGAGTCCTCGATTGGACACACTATATGTACATAAGAAGGTGTGTATAGATATGATGGGAAATCCCACACTGACAGAACTCAAAGAAAAAGAATCTCATGCATATGCCCTAAATGTACTTGTGTCAATTTTAGGGACATTCAAATTTAGTTGGCACACATACTTGGAGTTTTTGAAGAATTCTTACCTAGAAATGTTCAAGCTCATTCAACTCCAGCAAGCATTTTGAGAGGCATTCCCTTACACATAATTTCAATGATTTATTCATTCTTTATACTAGTTTTTGATATTGATGCCAAACAGGGAGTGATGTATGTAAAAAATAGAAAGGAGAAATATGTATGAATCAGATTTTAGATGGTATATATATAGCTCAGAGGAAGCATAATCAAATTCTAGGATCAGCCCAATAGATTGAAACCATTTTTCACATGAGTGTTGCCATCTATGCCACAGGGGGAGATTGTTGGAAAATATTGACACTCATTTAGTTTCTTATGTTGTCATTGATGGCAACATTGGCAACATATTTTGGTGCACATTAACATCCGACATACACTTTATCGACATCAATGATTTCAAAGGTAATCGAAAACCTAGGTACCCATATGGGAAGCCAACATCACTTGGAGATCCGGAAAAGGGTAGTATCTTGCAAATCATTTTATAATTCATATATATTTGTAATGACACGACATGTATTATCATTTTGTATGTAAGCTGACATATGCCATAAATGTTTATAAGGGTATATAAGTCAGACTATCAAGTCATTTTCAAAATAACATTCGAGATAAGATTTGAAATGCGAAGTTTATGTATGCGAGATCATTTGTATGTGAAATTAATATTCTATAATGATTTGTAGATGATTTATAAGGTACTCATAAGGTGTATGTTATTTTAGCAAGGGCTTAGAGTTTAAGGACCAAAACAGTCAGAACCTTAACTAGAACTCAATCATGCATAGCAAATGCATTACATGAGTTTAGTTTTGCATTTTGGTATCAGAAAGTGATTTTAGTCAATGAGACTCTTGGTGATGAGCAGTGTGATCTAGGCAGTGTTCCTTCTTGCATGTGCAAACCTCTATTATGTGTGATATCTCTTCATATGGTCAATGAATTGATATTGTGGGTCACAAATCCCACCATGGTTTTTCTTCATTAAGGTTTTCCATGTATAAATTCTTTGTGTTATGGTTCTGATTTATGTGATTGCATTTATTTTTTCATTTATATGTATTTATGTTTACCGATTGATGAATAAATGATTTGATAAGACTAAAATATTATTTTATGATAGAACACTGATTCACCCCATCCCCCGTCAATGTTCTTGGTGTTGGCATTATGTGAATCGGTATGAGGACATGATGACATTGTATGTTGTCATTGATGTCAATATGCTGAAGAAGAGAGAATCGGTATGTTACCAAGAACTGGTATATGTGAGAAGTGGTATATGTGAGAACCGGTATAACATTGTGAACCGGTATATGTGCCCAAGTGAAGCACTGTGTTTATTCAAGGTAAACAGACATGTGGTTATGGGAAGTGGTACATAGAAGCTTTGTATGACTACCGGTTGGTAGTCTCAACTTCAGGGTTTCCAGTTGAAGTGCCTCAAGCCTGTGTGACTCAATTGATGACTTTGTGTGATGAGTTAGCATTATAACGAAGAACAGATTGTGTTGCCACGTCAGCCTTGTGCACATGAAGGATCTTGCATGAAGGAGATTGTCCATATCTACCTCAAGAATGTGTGAAGTCTATAAATAGTGATAACGCCTAATGGGTTATCAGCCACCATGAAATTGGTGGAAAACGAATGATGGAGAACATCTTGAGATTGGCTCAAGACTATTGCATTTAATGAAATGTGCTCAATGGTCAGAATTGAACCATTTGAATTACTTCACCTAATAGGTTTAGGGTTTAGGGTTTATGCTACCGACCTATCTATTTCCTATAAGGTTGATGTTGTGTTTCTTTCTGAGGTTGTTGGCAAAAGTTGTGTGTGTGTATCCAAGAGAAGAGATATGTGATTCTTGCCAGACTAGAAGAGAGAAGTGATACCTGCAGAGTGTAAGGGAAGAAGGTGAAGAGGAGCTAAAGTGAATCTGCATTGGCATTGAGTGTTGTTAGTAGATCACTGTAATACCTATTGATCTTTAACCCCTTCAATAGTTATGAAATCCCTTAATAGGGTAGCTTTAACCGACTTACTATAAATCCTTTAACAGGGTGACTCAAAACCATTAAGTTCTTGAAATACTCTAACAAGGTAACCTTTAACAGGGTTAAACCCTTAACCGAGTATTCTAGCCATCCCTTAGCTGGGTGATACCTAACATGATCAATTCCTAACAGAACCTATTGTATCAGTGTTTAACCAGACAAGGCTCCTAACAGAGCGGACTTCTAAAGAGTTCAAAAACAACTTGTGGGTATTCATCCCCACCGTGGTTTTTCCCAGTTGGGTTTCCATGTGAAAAAATCTGTGTGTCATGTGTGGTGTTATTCATGTGATGGTTTGAGTGATTTTTGTCTGAAGATAAATCACGTTGATCTAGCTATTTATATATCTTTGATGATAGATTACCTATTCATGCACTAGGGTGAAAGGGAAATGAAGTATTAGTTTGTATGAAAAGATAAGTGTCAACCGGATTATGCTTGTCTTAGTTACTCTAGGTTTTGTCGGTTGTAATCTGTTTAAGATCGGTGTTACTATTTGCCTGCCAAAGCACAGTGTCTACTAACAAACCAGATGAGGATTTTGTTTTTGTCTATACTGATTCACCCCCCCCTCTCAGTACTAGTTTGGTACTATCCGTTCATCATTGAGTTATCAATTGGTATCAGAGCGTCCTCTAGGTCTTCTGTGTTATAAGCTTAACCACTTGAGGAAAAGATCCCAGTCTAATGATGAAGAGGGAAGGTCCAAAGTTCAACAGAGATAATTTCAGTATATGGAAATACAAAATGAAGATATACATCAGAAGCATGGGTGCTCAACACTGGAGTTATATTGAGAATGCTTATGTTTCCACTACCGGTACTCTCACCGATGACCAAAAGAGAGAGATGCAGGAGAATGGGCAAATCATGGAAGCCCTAATTAGTAGCTTATCTGACATTGAGTTTGTTGATGTCCAAGATAAAGTAAATCCCAAAGAAATATGGGATACTCTTGAAAATATCTATGATGGTGATGAGCATGTAAAACAAGCTAAGGAAGAAAGCCTTAGAGGGAAGTTTGAAGACATGTGGATGGTTGAAGGAGAGACCATTCAACAATATGGAATAAGAATCAAAACTGTTGTTGGAGATATCAAGAGTGCAGGTGGTAAAATGGAAGATTCCACCATGGTAAGAAAAGTCCTGAGATCCTTATTACCAGTCTAAGCAATAAGGGTTGCTGCTATTCAGGAGTTGAGATAAATAGACAAGACTAAGGTATCCCTAGATTCCATCATTATAAAATTGACAATCTATGAGCTAAATAGTTTTGATGGTAGTGTTCAAAAGACTAAATTAGCTTTTAAAGCTTCTGCTATACCATCCAGAAAAGGAAAAGAAGCTAGCACTAGAGGTGAACCAAGATAGAACAGAGAAATGGATGATGAGGAGATTCTGATGGCATTTGAAGCTCTTCTTGCCAAGAAACTACCTAAAGGAACCAGTAAATATAGAGGTAAGCTCAATTTGAAATGCTTTTCTTGTAATCAGATAGGACATATTGCCGTAAATTGTCCTAATGGTGACAACAACGACAAATTGGAAAGGTTCAAGAAATTCAAAGGAGGAAACTGAAGAAACTGTTTGTGGCATTTGATGGTGTCATAGATGAGGAGTCAAAAGATGAAGAAAATGAAGATATTCTGTTTGTTGCTATCAAGGAAGATGTGTCAGACAAGAAGGCTCTTGTCTCCCGCTTTGATAATTCCAATGAGTGGATTATTGACAGTGGATGTTCTCACCATATGACTGGTGACTGGAGCAAATTTCTATCCTTGGAAGAGTATGATGGTGGTGTGGTTTGCTTTGGTAATGATGCACCATGTATGGTCAAAGGAAGAGGGTCCATCTCTCTGAATGGAAAGAGTAGTGCTAACAATGTGTATTGGGTTGATGGTCTAAGACACAACCTTCTGAGTGTTGCCCAACTGAATGATAGTGGTCTCACTCTGGAATTAAAGAATGGAGTGTGTAGAATCAAAGGAATGAATGGTGAATTGGTGGCCACCGGCATGCAGACCAAAGGTAACCTATTTCAGCTGAATGCAAATATAAGTACATGTCTTATGGCTAAATTTTATGATAGTTGGATATGGCATAGGAGACTCTGCCATGTAAACTTTGATAACATTGTGAAGGCTAGTAAGATCAAGGCAGTTAGAGGGTTGCCAGTGCTGAGAAAACTAGAAAATACCTTGTGCAGAGAGTGTCAACTAGGGGAAATGTCTTCTTCAACCTTTAAAGGTAAACCTTTCACTGCTAACAATTTGCTTGATCTTGTGCATACTAATTTGTGTGGTCCTATGAAAACTAGGAGTGTGCAGGGTGATAGGTACTTCATGATTCTCACTGATGACTGCTCAAGAATGATGTGGGTCACATTCTTGAAAGATAAGTTTGAAGCTTTTGTAAAGTTCAAAGCTTTCAGAGAATTCATGGAGAAGGAAAGCGGTAAAGGGATCAAGTGCCTGAGAACTGATCAAGGAGGGGAATTCACTTCTGGTGAATTCAACAAGTACTGTAAAGAACATGGCACCAAGAGGCAATTGTCTGCCCCTCGGACTCCATAGCAGAATGGCCTAGCAGAGAGGAATAATCGAACTATGGTTGAAGCAGCTAGACCTATATTGATTCAAGGAAAGGTAGCTCACACCATTTGGAGAGAAGCAGTGAGTACTGCAGTCTACAGAATGAACCGGGTACTCATCAAGAAAGGTAAGGATAAAACTCCTTATGAGTATTGGACCAGTAAGACACCTATGGCTAGCTACTTAAGAGTGTTTGGTAGAAAAGTTTACATCAAGAGGAGTGAACACCAAGAGCAAAGCTCTCAAGTGTTTCAATAATAGGACTCAGAGAATTATGGAAAGCATCAATGTAAGAGTTGATGAAACCTCTGAGAAAACTAAGGAAACCGACAGTTAGCAAGTGGTAAATAAATTGGTTGTAACCTTCTGGGAACTGGTTGTCAATCAATCAAGTACTAGTAACAGTGTTCCTACATCGATAGATGTAGATGTTGATACTGATGGAGATGAGGATGAAGAAGAAAAGAAAGAGGAATCTATCAAGACCATTCCTTGGTATGTCAAGTTGAATCATGATCCTAAGCAGATCATAGGAGTTAAGGATGCAGGAATCCTTACAAGAAGAAAGGTCAAAGAAAACTCATGTATAATCCTTGAATTTGAGCCTAAATCATTCAAAGAGACACATAAAGATGAAGACTAGTTCAAGGCAATGGAAGAGGCACTTAACCAGATAGAGAGAAATGGTACATGGTCTTTAGTACCCAGACTAGAGCATAAAAATGTCATTGGTACCAAATGGGTTTTCATAAATAAGTTGAATGAGGATGGCACAGTGATTAGAAAAAAAGCCAAACTGGTGTGGAAAGGATATGCCCAAGAAGAAGGAGAAGACTATGGAGAAACCTTTGCTCCTATAGCCAGACTGGAAGGAGTTTGTATGCTTCTTGCATATGCAGCTTTTAAAGGATTCAAAGTATATCAAATGGATGTAGAATCTGCGTTCCTAAATGGTGTACTTGAAGAGGAGGTGTATATAGAGCAACCATATGGGTTTTCCCTATCTGAAGACAATGAAATGGTATGTAGGCTACATAAAGCCTTATATGGTCTAAAGCAGGCACCTAGAGCATGGTATGAACACCTGCACTCCCATCTTGTGAAGATTGGATTTGAGAGAACAAGCGCAGATAGCAATATCTACTTGATGTCTGAAGGAGATCAGATGCTAATCTGTGAGGTATTTGTTGATGACATTATCTTTGGTGGAGATGACAAGATGAGTCATGAGTTTGCAGATGAGATGAAGAAAGAGTTTGAGTTGTCACTCATAGGGGAGATTAAGTTCTTCATTGGACTGCAGATTTAGCAGATGAAAGATGAAATCTTTATCACTCAATCCAAGTATGTCAAAGAGGTGTTGAAGACCTTTGGCATGGAAGATAGAAAACTGGTTGGTACACCAATGGTGACCAATTGTAAACTATCCAAAGAGGATGACTCACCATTTGTTAAAGACAAGGAATACCGATCAATGATTGGTAAGTTGCATTATGTAGTGCATAGTAGACCAAATATTGCACATGCAGTTGGCATTACTACAAGGCTCCAGAAAAGTCCAAGAGAATCCCACTTGGTTGCAGTCAAGCGGATTCTTAGATATCTGAAGGGAACTATTGATTATGGATTGTGGTATCCATATAGAAAGGATTTCAACTTGAAATTATTCATAGATGCCGATTGGGTAGGTAATGTGGATGACTAGAAGAGCACAAACAGTGGTGCATTCTTTCTCGGTGGTAGACTAGTCTCATGGATGAGTAAGAAGCAGAGTTGTATCTCTCAGTCTATAGCGAAAGCAAACTATGTTGCAGCTTTCATGAACTACACTCAAACAATTTGGATAAAGCTTGTATTAAATGGCTTCAAAGTTCCTATATCTAAACCAATAAGTATATTTTGTTACAATACTAGTGCAATTAACATCTCCAAGAATCCGATTTTACATTCTAGAACCAAGCCCTTTGAGCTTAACTATCATTTCTTGAGGGAAAAGTTTTAGATAAAAGAGATTGCACTAGAACATGTTTCCCATAAGGAGCAGTTAGCAGACCTATTCACCAAGCCTCTCCCAAAGGCTACATTTATGTAATTAAGAGGTGAATTAGGGGTGTTTCCCCTTCAGGAGGTAAACTAAAGGTATATGTTCCACATTAGTCAAGTATTGCATAGTCAAATTTTTCTTCAGGATTGATGTGTTGAAGGATGCTACTCCTCAGGGGGAGCAACATAATGGAACATGGAATATTGTGCCTCCACTTTGGCATTATTGTCAAAGGGGGAGAAGAAGTGAAGTGGAGAAGATATCTGCAGAAATTGGGGGAGAAGATGTGAAGCGGAGAGATATCTTTGTATATTGCCATCAATGCCAAAGGGGGAGATTGTTGGCATTATGTGAACCAGTATGAGGACATGATGACATTGTATGTTGTCATTGATGTCAATATGCTAAAGAAGAGAGAGAACCAGTATATGTGAGAACTGGTATAACATTGTGAACCAGTATATGTGCCCAAGTGAAGCAATGTGTTTGTTCAAGGTGAACCGGCATGTGGTTATGGGAACCGGTACATAGAAGCTTTATATGACTACCAGTTGGTAGTCTCAACTTTAGGGTTTCTGGTTGAAGTGCCTCAAGCCTGTGTGACTCAATCAGTGACATTGTGTGATGGCTTAGCATTGTAATGAAGAACAGATCATGTTGCCACATTGGCCTTGTACACATGAAGGATCTTGCATGAAGGACATTGTCCCTATCTAGCTCAAGAATGTGTGAAGTCTGTAAATGGTGATAACACGTGATGGGTTATTAGCCGCCATGAAATCAGTGGAACACAAACGATGGAGAATGTCTTGAGATTAGCTTAGACTATTGCATTTAATGAAATGTGCTCAACGGTCAAGATTGAACCGTTTGAATTGCTTAACCTAATAGGTTTAGGGTTTAGGGTTTATGCTACCGACCTATCTTTTTCGTATAAGGTCAATGTTGTGTTTCTTTCTGAGGTTTTTGGCAAAATTTGTGTGTGTGTATCCAAGAGAAGAGTTATGTGATTCTTGCCAGACCAAAAGAGAGAAGTGATACCTAAAGAGTGTAAGTGTAGAAGGTGAAGAGGAGCTAAAGTAGATCTGCATTAGCATTGAGTGCTATTACAAGATCATTGCAATACCTGTTGATCTCTAACCACTTCAACAGTTGGGAAATCCCTTAGCAAGGTAGGTTTAATCGACTTACTATAAATCCTTTAACAGGGTGACTCAAAACCATTGAGTTCTTGAAATCCTCTAACAAGGTAACCTCTAATAGGGTTGAACCCTTAACCGGGTATTCTAGCAATCCTTTAACCAGGTGATCCCTAACAGTATCAGTTCCTAATAGAACCTATTGTCCCAGTCTTTAACCAGACAAGGCTCCTAACAAAGAGGACTTCTAAAGATTTCAAAAATAGGTTGTGGGTATTCATCCCCACCATGGTTTTTCCCAGTTGGGTTTCCACATGAAAAAATCTATGTGTCATGTGTGGTGTTATTCATGTGATGGTTTGAGTGATTTGTGTCTGAAGCTAAATCATGTTGATCTAACTATTTATATATCTTTGATGATAGATTACCTGTTCATGCACTAGGGTGAAATGGAAATGAAGTATTAGATTGTATGAAAAGATAAGTGTCAACCGATTTATGCTTGTCTCAGTTACTCTGGATTTTGCCGGTTGTACTCTGTTTAAGATCGGTGTTACTGTTTGTCTGCCAAAGCACAGTGTCTGCTGACAAATCAGTTTAGGATTGTGTTTTTGTCTGTACTGATTCACCCCCGCTCTCAGTACTTGTTTGGTACTATCCGTTCGTCTTTGAGATATCACTTGGATTCTAGCAAGATGCACTTTCGAGACACCCAAATCTCAACCACACTCTAGACCTATCACAACAAATTTGAATTCTATTGCATTGTTCATTGTAATCCCAAGACTAACTGTACAATATCCTTCCCATATGATCTTGGATAATACATCCAACTCACTCCCACTAGTGTTTCCCTTTGAGGCACCATCAAAATTAATTTTCACCCAACTCAGATCCAAAGGAATTGATGTGAGTCCCCAATGCAAATTTGAAGGAAGATCAACCTCGTTGGCCCCTTAATGGCGGGGCTAAATTATTTTTTTATAAAATGAGATAAATAGTTTAATAGTTTTATATTCAAAACAAATGATACAAATAGTTAATTAAAGAAAATAACCATTTTGATATAATTAATAATATAATATATCTTAAGTTCTTTATTTGACCAACTTATATATAGAGAGATATTATTTTCAAGGGTTTATATTCTGACATAAATTACATAGATATATTTAATATAATTGCATTTCTTGTCAAAATATTTGTCAAATAAAAATATTAGTATAGATACCCAAAATACATCAATATGAAAGATGTACAAAAATATTGGTTTTATTTTAATATTAGGTTTATTACAAGGGTTACATAAATATATTGAATTTGATATATCTAACATCTATTAGATAGATGTACTTAATATACTTATACTATTTTATTATTGTTACATAACTGGAGAGAGGAATACAAGAATGGGAAGATGATAGTGTTTGTTATTAGAGTAAAACAGGTTTTGAAGGGATCCTGAAACACTTTACAAAATGACAGCCAACGCTAGGAGAGAAATACATGATAACCAACAATTGAACAATAGAAAAATAGAAGAAAAAGCAAAGGGTCACACCTAAACTACTAAAGGTTATTTATTTATTTAGTCTTCGCATTCTTAGGAATCACACCGTCATTCATGTTCATGTTAGATATTGCAGCTGGTAGGATATGTTGTTGTCATTGATGTCAACATATTCCTAGGTTCCTATGTTTGAATATTGCAGAGAGTTGGTTTGGTGAGTTCATTTGTATAAGAAAGTCTGTAAGAGAATTTATGATTTCAGTAATGAAGTATCTCTAGTTGATTCAGTATTGGTTTCATGATGATATGTGGTGATTTGATTGGTTTATGGATTCTGGTATGAGGATTGGTTTTTCAGTGTTCAGTGTTGTAGTGTTCTGGTATTTGATGTCTTGTGCTCCAAAATGATTATATCTTGAGTTACACATTTAGGAGAGTGTTTGGGATGTTCATATGTGTCTTCAATTCATATGGTTCATGATTTGGTGTTCCACAAGTTTTCTTTCTAGTCCTAGTTGTTGTTGTTGAGTGTTCTTGAGTATCAACGTGTTGATTGATGAAGATTTGATTAAGTGGTGTTGATACAGCTATTCTAGATGGTTCTAAAATTCTTGTTGGTGTTTCTTAGCTTTTTCCTATTTGTTTTTCTGGTCCTTATTAATCATTGTGCATGTTATTGAAGATCTTATGGGTCCGGTGATGTTCTTCATGTTATGCAAAAAAAATTATTTTATAGCATGTTGCGGTTGATCTTAGCAAGATTTCTGGTGGTGCTGCATGTTTGTGGATTTGATTTGGGTCCATTCTATGTCATCATGGCATTGTATTGGTTTTCTGGTTGATTAATGTGTTGTGTGATATAATTTTGTAATTAGGTCTTAAGGGTTGAGCCAACCTTGTAGTCAAGGTTGATGATTTGTATAAATTAGGTGTCATATTCCTGTTATTTGAATCTAGGTGTTGTGTCTGCATTATCAGAGAATGGTGTATGTGTGAAAAAGAGAATTCATCTTTCAATGAGAAGTGTAGACTAGAGTGTGTTGCTGGGCAGATAAATGTGCTTAACCGAAATTGTCATCAGGCATTTCGAGATGGTATTCTTTTAGTTCATCTAATCGAGATTGCTATCTGATCTTTGTAAGGTAGTGAACCTTCCTCAAGGTTGTATCCCTTCTTATTTTTGAGTAGTGAGCTCTAGGAAGTGTGCCTAAATGTATGTGCATTCTCCATTGTAATATTTTCACATACTACTATAGAGTATCATCTTATTATAGGTAGGTTCCCACTGTGGTTTTTCCCTTAACCGAGTTTTCCACATCAAAATCTTGGTGTTATGTGTATTGTTGTTAATATTCTTAATTTTGTTCTTGTTTCAATTGATCATATATGAAGTTGTGCTTAAATTATATAAATCAGTGAAAACAGATTAACCCCCCTCTCAGTTTTCCTCCATGGTTATTTCCAATAATTTGTATCCAATAGAGATCCTTTAGAAGAAGCTTGACTACTAGAGGAGATCTTGGATGGAAACCTATGTTTTCAGAAAAGAGAGTCTGAGATTTGATGGAAGCAATTACACTATATGGAAGGACCAGATGGAGTTTCATTTGAAGTGTCTTGGAGATGATTATTGGAAGATTAAAAAGAATACCTACAATGTTCCTCAAAATGGACTGATTATTACAAATGAGATCAAGGAAGTATTGGCATTATGTTTTCATTGATGTCAACTTGTATGGAATGATAAATGACAAGTGTTGGAAACCAGTATGAAATATCAATCGGTAGGTATGTTATCAGTATGTAGATGCAATAAGGAGATCCACTAGTGAGCATGTATGAACATGAATAAGACAAACCAACAAAGTGAATGGTTGCTAGATCACATGAAGTATGGACACATAACTAGAAGCATTCCAAGTCAATATGATCTATTGGTAGGGCATGTGCACTCATAAAACAATGATTGTATGTCTTGTTCGGTGTATGAACTCAAACCGGTATAGAAAACTAGGTTGATTTGGATGGTGTCTGAGGATGACATGTAGATTCCATGTGGTAGGCATGCAGTGGCAAGAAAACCATCCATTGACATGATAGGTGATGAGCAGGTCGATTTTAAATAAGGAAACGTGAATCATGGGTCAATGACAGAAGAAGTGCGGCTTGAGGCTAATCGAGATGCAAAAGCTTTTTGTTGAGATAAATAAAGTAGGACAATACGATATTTGTGCTCATTGGTCAAAGGAAATAGATGAGGTATTAATGGTGAATTACAGAGGAAGGCCAAAAAATAAGTTGTAGGTCACTAAATATAGAAAGCGTATATATATCATCAGAAATGGCAGTGGTTTTTGATTTGCTGTAGATCATCAATCGAGGAGAGGATATTCAATTAGATTTGATATGAATTTACTCAATGTAGAAAAACCCTACCATGCCCATTTTGAATGTAGGTTTTGGTGGGAACAATCTATTAGACACAATGCACCACTGAGAGGGGGAGGGGATGAATCAGTGGTTCTCAAATCTCTTTTCTCTTTTGTAGTCCTTTGTGAATATATCAGTTCCTAGATTTAACTCAATACAGACTTACCATTATTTAGATGATTAACTTAAATGTAAACACACTCACAGGGGGACATCACATAACACCAACATATACGAGGAAAACCCAAGATGGGAAAACCCCAGTGAGAAATGTTGCTGGAGTCTATTGCTCCAATCCAACCTCACAATAAAACACAGTTACAAAGTTTAGGGCACCAAACCAAGGAGCACCAACCCCTATCTAATTTATGGGCTACAACCCAAAGGAGCACCAACCGAAGGAGCTACAACTTAGTGTACACAAAGTAAACATCAAATACATAAGTGGTTATCATGTTGCAAGTTAGTCTTGCAACCATTTCAAATATTTTTCTTTATCAGTGAGATATTCTCTCTGCTACACCAACTCACTCTTCTTGCTTTTCTTCACTTGCTCTACTCTCTGCTAGTTCTTTGTTTACCATCTCTGCAATCTCATTCTCTTATGCTTGACCAGTATAAATACAATAGGTTCTTCACTCCAACCAGCTGAAAGCTTCAACCAGATTCTCCCTTTCTCTCACTCTTCTCATAGATGCTCATTGAGCACTAGGCTGATTTCTTCTTCCCTGTAGAGACCTTCAACTTATCAATCTCCCAATTGTCTATTCTTCAGCAACACCTTTCTTCCTCTTCTACCATATACTTATAGAATGGTTTTCCCTCCAAAAGACCAATTCAAAAACTAGGCGGTTAGGGTTTTCTCACCATCCTCGAGGTAAACCAAATCCATTTAGATCTTGCACAATCTAATCTTTCTCACGTCTGAATGCACAACTCTACCATAGTCACATCTCCTGGATTGTGCCTTCCATTTATTATGACTTTCTTTTTACCCTAATAGTTGATTCCTTGGTCAATCACAAAAGATCTATTGTGTTGTTTTGTCTATCACCTCGATCTTCTCAATCACTCTAGGTTGACTCGTAGTTGTCTTCCAGACCTTGAGCCTCAAACCCCTGCAATCCCTCTGTAGTAAGTCCCGTGATTTGTGTGACATTTCATTAAAGCTGACCCACCCTGCAACAACCATGTTGATGTACATTCCATCTTTATCCAAGTGCAGGTTTGCCACGATGACTACTTGTGGCATCCATATCAACTATCTGCTAGCTTGGCACTGTTGGCATATGCACACTCCAATGAGACATTGTATGTGATTGAAGGTTTTTTCATTGATGGAAACCTTGCAATCCTATGGCACCGACAAAGGCATTATACTGGCATCAGCAGATCACACTCTACACTGGCACTCAGGACACTAGCACTGACACAGAAGAAAGGAAGTATACCAACACAGAGGTTGACAGGATTTTGTTATCTTATATTTTGTTTATTATTATAAAAATGTGTAAGCCGACTTGGAATATTGTAAAATGACTCTTATATATTAAAGAGATCATTTTAGACATTTTGAATGATGAGGAGAAGCAGATAGGAAAATATTAGGTAGACTATTGTGCGAAATATAGGTCAAGGGGTATATGTAAAGAACAGAGCAAGAACCGATACTGAATCTGGCATAGAAGATGCTATTGTAAACCAGTACAAGATATTGGATTTGTATAATCCTTATTGTAAGTTAGTGAGACTTCCCATTGAGCAGTGAGCTCTAGGCAGTTGGCCTTCCTACATGTGCAGGCACCTATTGTAAGTAATATTCTCTTATTGGCCAGTGAGTGAATATTGTGGGTCACAAATCCCACCAAGGTTTTTCTCACACTAGGTTTCTTTGTTAACATCTTGTGTTATGGTGTGCTTTTCATGTGGATGTTCTTGATTCTATTTATTGCATTATTTCTTGCATATCGGTACACTGTTATATTATGTTCTGCATGTTTTAAGTTAAGAAATACTAATTACCGGTTATATACTAATTCACCCCCCCCTCTTAGTATCTGTGGGATCCCTAACAATTGGTATCAGAGCTTGGTCCTCTATTTTCAAAAGCCTAACAGCTTGAGGAAGATCTTGACACCAGTAAAGGTGGAAAATCTGATGAAGCAATTGGAAGGAGCTCTTATAGATATGATGCAGAAAAGTTTAAAAATATCAAATTAGAAGATGATTTAAGAGAAGCTCAGGACATCATTCAGGCACTTCAAGAAAATTTTACTATTGCAAGAAATAAGAGAAGAGAACTTTGTGAAAAATTGCAAAATGAGAATGATGAAAAGGAATCACTTAATGATATGATAAACAAGTTGAAACAAGAGATCATGACAACCAAAAAAGAAATGTAGGATATGACTATGAGATTTTGTAAAGAGATTGAGGATAGGAAGAAGAATGAAGAATAATTGACTAGAAGACTAAGTGATGCAGTAAATGAGAACACAAGACTTAGCTATGAAAATGACAAATTGAAGACACATCTCATGCATACTCAGAATGACTCAAATGAACCGATGAGACAAAAAGAAGTCTTAGAAAGAGAACTAGAAACTGCAAATCAACACAAAGAAAAATTCAAGAAAAGCTCAAAGGAACTTTGCACCTTGTTGAAAAATCAAAATCCTAAAGGTGACACTTCTGGAATTGGCTTTGAAGTTGGTGAAAGCTTCGATACTGCAAATACTTAGGATCACAACAAACCGGTAACACAACCTAATGCTTATAAATTCAATGGTAAATGCTTTAACTGTAATAAGTATGGTCATAGAGAAAATGAATGTAGATCTAGAAATTATCAGAATATTAACACACCCACCAGTCAATGTTCTAAATGGAACAAAGTTGGTCACAATTCTAAAAACTGCAGAATGAATGTGAGATGTTATGTTTCTAGAAGATTTGGACATTTATCTAATCAATGCAGAACACAAACCAGCATAGGTTATGGGAAAGCTATTCAGAAGAATAATGTAACTTGTTATGCATGTAACAAGATTGGGCATATTGCTAAATTCTGTAGAAGTAAAGGAACACTGGTAGACAACAAAAGTTCTAGCTTGAAAGGCAAAGAAAAAGTTGAAGAGGCTAAGCAAGAATTCTCAAAACAATGGATTAGAAAAGCTGATCTAAATATTGGGAATACTCCTCCACCGGTAGAACAAACCAATGCTTCACTAGTAGAATATAGTGATTGTTCACCAGAAGGATAGAGCAGTGCTCCACTAGTAGGAAGTTCTTCATCTAATTGAAGAAAGTTTCCTTGAGGGTTTAGCAGTCTAATGATACATGTGCTATTATTCCCTTGGTTAGAGATAAGAAGTTGGAAATTACTTATTACCGGCAAAACAATGTTAAGTGAATACTTAACTGGCTTGGAATTAATGTGCTAGATGGTGAAAAGCCACTATAAAATTAAGGTTTTTGCTCCATTTCATTTCACCGAGATTTCAAATTTTCAAAGAGCGCAAAGATTCCGAGCTAAGGCATTCCAAGCAAGAAGCAAGAACACTCCAAGCAATCATCCATCCAAGACAGTAAAAGGTATTTAATCATGACAACCACCTCTACAATTGAATATATAGCAGACTCTACTGTTGTTGAGGTGATAAATAGACCTAGTCCTATGTTTCAGTTAGTTCCTGAGATAGCAAAGAAGGATGATACCTTAGGTGCTTTTTCTCAAATTCCTAAGGGAGTTGTTTATGCTAAAGACCCCAGAATGTACATCCACTGCAAAATTGAGGAATTAGGAGATGAGGAAATTAAAACCATGTATAAAACTATGATATGCGATAATACCAGCAATGTAAAGGATGAACACAAGATCATTGAGACCCTAGGATTTACAAAGATCCTTAGCATTGCTGAATTTCCAAAGAATGTGATTAGGATAGTTTTGAGTAGGGTACATGGAGAATTTTTCTAGCTAGATGCAATTCACAAAATCACCAAGGAAACTTTGAAAGTTCTCATAGGGTTACCAACCACCGATAAAAGACTAGATAAAACCAAGAAAGATTCAAATGACCTAGTTAAAAACCTAACTTGTGCAACATTTGACAAGAGGTCTCTAAGAGTAAATAATGTAACAAATATCAATGTGAGATTCATCAGTATGATATTAGGGTATAAAGCTACTCATGCTAATAGACTCAATTCAATTTCAAGTTTATGCATTAAGAGTGCTTATGATTTGGTCATAGACAATGCAAAAATTGACATATGTGAATGGTTAAAGGATGAATTAATTGACAACCTTGGAAAGATCAAAAAGGACAAGAAAGGAACTTTCAGATTTGGAAATTTGTTAGTATGCCTAATGCTACATAGAACAAAATAGGTTCCCAGCATAGGTTACAAAGAACTTGGATATGACATACCGGTAGGCAAAGAATTAATATAACTATTCAATAACATGGGTGAGAACAAGGAAAGCAATATTAATGACTTCTTTCAAGCAGTAAAGACCAAAATGAAGGAAAGAGTAAGGTTATCACAGAAGATCATAGACAAATACAAAGATGAAATATGTTTTGTCATCAAGAAAGATGAAATCTGGATGGAAGCGGTCATCCCAAGGACAGTTTGGGAAACCGAGATGGGCTATGAAATAGATGATCACATAGTTGAAACATATGCTAAAGCACTTCTAGAAGCCCCCAGAGAACCTAAGGAAGAAATATTTGGCAATGTAGAAAATATTGAAAGACAAATTCAATAAAGAAAAGGGTGAAAAAGGTTGAGGTAGTTGTAAGGAAAGGGTCTAGACAAGAAAAAGCCATTAAAGAAGATGTATTGAAGGAAACTGGCATAACAGAGGATGAGTTAGCAGCTCCACAACATAAAACTCACCTATCACCGGTAGGTATTTCTTTAGGAAGTGACATGCTTGTAACTTTCAAAAGAGTTGTAAGAAAATGGCAACCACACCCTCACCCAGGAGGACAAGGCAAAAGAAACAAGAAGTGAGATCTCCATTAAGAAAGGCCACACCAAAGAAGAAACTGACACCCAAGAAGAAGAAAAGGACAAACAAAGACTTGGCCCCTCTTGATATACTACTGAATGAAATCACAAAGGAAGGTAAATAAAAAAATATAGAGAAAGTTTATGACACTCTAACAGCTGATGAAAAAGAGCAAGTTGAAAATAGTGTTATATTACATATGGATATGTACAAGAAATTTTTGATGGAAGTAGTCAATGAAATACTAGATGAATTATTCAAAAGACTAGAGGCAAGAAGACAAGAAGTGATAGAATTAAATAAGAAAATAAAAATTGAAAAGCTACTTGTTGTATATCCTGTAAACTCTCCACAAGAAATTGATGATCTGATTGCAAAGGCCAACTGGTCAGTATTCTCTACTGCACACTGGCATATTGCACTAATGGCAGGAAGAGTAAATGAGGTAACAAAAGAAACAAAAAATGGATGGGATATATTCCTAGTTGAGAAAGAAAAGCAGGAAGAATACATGAACCCCAAACCTATCAAAGTCTATCAGAAAGATAGAGACAAGGGGAGAGGAAAAGTTGGTGGACCACCTAGTATCAAAGTTAGAGACAACTTACCCCCACCTTCTTTAATTACTTCACTGGTAAAATTAACAACTACTGAAGATCAACCGGTAGCTGAGAGTATGGATGTAGAGGATAATAATCCTAATCCTAAAGTCCTATATACTGTGAATGTTGATACTTAGAAGATCAACATAGTAGTAGACAAAGATACAATACAAAAGACAGATATGGCTAGTGAGCCTCCGGTGACTGAGGAAACTGATAAACCGACAGAAGATAAAGAGCTAAACGTAGAGACTGAGAAACAGACTGAGGAAATGAAACATCCAGAGAAACAAACAAAGATAAAGGCTCCAGAACAACAATAACCAGAACAGGTACATAAGAAAACAATGCCACCGACAACTAGTGAAGTAGGAAAACCATTGCTTAAAGAAATGTAGACACAAACTGACCTACCAGAGGTCAATACAAGCTTGGTTACTTCCATCGGTACTCAGATTGTTGAATCATCATCAAGCTTCAAATCAACCAATGTGACTGAGATACTACTTGATTCTATCAAGAAAATAACCGATTGCAGCTCACAGGCTTACAAAGCAATTGATGATACCATACCAATTTTGAAGGTAATTACTCCTAACTATAATATAGATAACAAAGATTATTTAGGACAATTGGATACACTGTGTAAATATATCTCAGAAAACATTGAGAAAATAAAAGAAGAGTTAGTAAAGGATAAAGTAGAAGTTGAAAAACAAAAATTCTTTGATGAGCAATAAAGAAGTGTAATAGAGATTTTGACACACTTCTACTGGAATTATGTAATTTGTTGAAAGAGTACAAAAATTTGTACACAGATACCTGTAAAACAAACTTTTTGACTGTAGATATTGACAAGAAAATGAGCAAGGTACAGGATGAGATCAATAAACTTGCAGATAGTTTTGTCAACTCACTTGATACACTATCAGTTTTTGAGGAAAAGATAACAAATTTTGAGGAAGAACTACTCAAATTGGAAAGAGAGAAAGAAAGACTAATAAGTAAGGCAAAACACTTGATATCTAAACTAAGTCCAAGATTGGACTATCAAGCATCTCTGCAGAAGGAAATTTCTGAGGCACTAATGCAGGGCAGCAAAACATCGGCAAAGCATTTGCAGCATCTCATCGATGCAGTGAAGAGAACAGAAATAGCAATAAAGGATAGCAAGAAGTTTATGGATAGTATAAAATTGAGTTTGGGAGATCTTTTTCAAATTATAACTACCCAACTACAAGGTTGAAACCATAAACTCTACTAACATCTTGACAACCTTTGTCATTATTGCCAAAGGGGAGTAGTGGGATGAGAAAATTCAAATCACAGGAATCACATATTCAGGGGGAGCTCTCACATTTTTGGTAACATTTTTGGACTACACATTTTTGGATACTTTTTGAAATTTCTCATGAGTGTTGCCATAAATGCCAAAGCGGGAGATTGTTGGCATATGCACACTCCAATGAGACATTGTATGTGATTGAAGGTTTTGTCATTGATGGAAACCTTGCAATCCTATGGCACCGGCAAAGGCATTATAATGGCATCAGCAGATCACACTCTACACTGGCACTGACATAGAGGAAAGGAAGTATACCGGCACAGAGGCCGACAAGATTTTGTTATATTATATTTTGTTTATTATTATAAAAATGTGTAAGCCGACTTGGCATTTTGTAAAATGACTCTTATATATAAAAGAGATCATTGTAGACATTTTGAATGATGAGGAGAAGCAGATAGGAAAATATTAGGTAGACCTATTGTGCGAAATATAGGTCAAGGGGTATATGTAAAGAATAGAGTAGGAACCAGTACTGAATCTGGCATAGAAGATGCTATTGTAAAGCAGTACAAGATATTGGATTTGTATAATCCTTATTGTAAGTTAGAGAGACTTCCCATTGAGTAGTGAGCTCTAGGTAGTTGGCCTTCCTCCATATGTAGGCCCCTATTGTAAGTAATATTCTCTTATTGGCCAGTGAGTGAATATTGTGGGTCAGAAATCCCACCGAGGTTTTTCCCACACCGAGTTTCCTTGTTAACATCTTGTGCTATGGTGTGCTTTTCATGTGGATGTTCTTGATTCTGTTTATTGCATTATTTCTTATATATCAGTACACTGTTATATTATGTTCTGCATGTTTTAAGTTAAGAAATACTAATTATTGGTTAGATACCGAATCAACCCCCCTCTCAGTATCTGTGGGATCCCTAACAGGCACTTCAAGTTGGTCCAAGGAGGATCACTAACCAACCACCCTACTAGTTGCTTGCTTCTACCACTTTGCTAACCCTTTCGGTCTCAACCATTCTAGTGGTTACCACTCTTGATGACACCATCTCATCAATCTTCACAAGGCTCCTATGTTCTTCTAGTGAGGTCAAATTCTTATGTTTACATCTACTTAAACTTTCTTCTTGATCAATGTTGTTTCTTCTTCTACTAGTTTTTCAAGGTGACAAACACTTCACACTTCCTCTATACTGGCATCTTAATCATTCCTTCTCTTTTTAGTTTAGTGCAAAACCCTAATCTGAAGCACTTAGGGAATTCCTTCAATTCACCAATATATCTGGTGTGATCTTTCAAGTGCTCACCTTTACCTCTTCACTCTTATCTCTTCAAACTATAATACACTCAATGCATATAGGAAATAAGCCCCATTTACTTGGTGGAGTAACACCCTATCATTTTCTCATGTGAGTTCCCTATTTGTGCAGCATATTTTCAAACAGGCACATGAGAACCGGTGTGAGTACACACACTATCAGTCATTTCTTCTCATGATGACTACAACTTCATTTGGTGGGATTCCTACTGGTCTGCAACCTCATATCGTAGTGGTTCATTCTTCTCTTCCAATGTTGATGTGATTCGAATAACATTCTGCCTCTTCATCACAAACAACCACTCAAAACACCTCTCTATCTCATCACACAAGTCAGGCACTAACTTGTGTACTGATGACCACTGAGGTCATCTTCCTTACCTTTATCAGTGTTCTACAACACAAGGTGATATCCAAGATATCACATCTTGTAATCCTTCATAACAATGTCGCACATATATCTCTTCTATTGGTGGTCATCCCATATGAATTGACATTAATGAAAACACAATGCCAACACAATCAAGTATAAATATACTAACTGAAGACTTAAGTTGATGATGCTTGATGCCAACAAAAATAGATTAATTGATAGATTAGAGATTGATCAGAGATAAGATCAAAAGAATTTGAGTGTTTGAGCTATCTAACAGAAAGGTAGAACCAGTAGAAGGTGCACCAGAGGTTTTACCGATAAGGTTAGAGAAACTGACAAGCTGTCATATAGAACTACAATTGTGTAAACCGACAAGGGGGATTCACGAAGAAAGCTATAGAAGGTGAAGGAGATAAGAGAGTGTACCGGTGAAGGGTAAAAAAGGTATAAATAGAGAATAGAGAACCAATAGAGAACTAAGAAAGGGAGAACTAATTGAGAAGAATAAAACTGGTGAAGTATTTTGATTGCAAGATTTACAAAGATCATTTTTAGCAAGATTGAAACTATTGTATTAATCTGATCTAGTGTATATCATTGAGTTGGAGCTTGGTGCAGGCGTTGGTGCTCCTTGGGTTGGTGCCCAAAACTTTGTAATCAGTGTTTATTGTCAGGCTGGATTGCAGTAGTAGTCTCCGACAATATTTCTCACCGAGGTTTTTCCCATATTGGGTATTCCTCGTGTATCTAGTGTTATGTGTTGATTATTTTTGTGTGTTTTTATTTTATCACTTTCCTTAGCTCACCAATATATCCTCCTTGTGTCTGATTTGCCAACCGGTACCAAGAGTTTGGTTTAAAAGGCTTAGAATATTGGGAATCAAAAATTCACCCCCCTCCTCTCAATGGTACATTGTGTTCAACAATTGGTATCAGAGCCTAGGTTCCTGATCAGATAAGCTTTCTCTAGCTTCGGTAGATTTTGGTCTTAGAACATAATGGCAAGAAATGAGTCCTCATCCTTTTTTGAAGCTCCCATGTTTGATGGAACAAACTATGCATTTTGGTGTAGAAGAATGGAAACATATATGTCCTCTCTAGGATTTGATGTTTGGATGTCTTTAGAGAATGGGTACACTATCCCTAGTGTTCCTCCCATAGACCTGGATGCTAAGAAGGAGTATGAGAACAATGCAGAGGCTAAACATTCTATTCTCAGTGGGCTTTCAGATAATGAGTTTGTTAAGGTTATGCATTACTCATCTGCCAAGGAGACTTGGGATAAATTGCAGACATTATTTGAAGGAGATGCCAATGTCAAAGAGGCCAAGCTGTAATCACTAAAAGGTCAGCTTGAAGGCTTGAATATGAAAGATGAAGAAAATATTGCAGACTACCTTCACAAAGTAGATGAAACTATGAACACCATCAGAGGAATTGGAGAGGAAATTGTTGATGAAATTATTGTCAAAAAGGTCCTTAGATCACTCACATCTAAGTATGATACTAAGGTCTCTACTATAGAGGAAGTCAAGGATCTGAAAAAATCTTCACAATGGATGAGTTATTTGGGTCCTTAACTGCTTATAAGATGACGACAACTGAAGAAAGATCTTCAAGGAAAGAGGCTTCTTTCAATTCCACGAAAATGGGAAAGTTAGAAGTTGCTCATAAAGTATCCAGTGGAGACTCGGATGTAGAGGTAGGAAAATTTGTTAAAAAGCTCAAGAGAAGATCCGATAAGTATAAACGAAAGTTTCCACTGAAATATTTCAACTGTGCTAAAATAGGACACTTTTTTGCAAAATGACCCTACAATGAAACCAATGGAGATGAGAAAAGGAGCTCTAGAAGATCTTTCGGTAAAGATAAAGAAATGAAAGTGTACTGGCAAGGAAGAAGAAGCTACCAGAAGTAGAATAGCGTATATACCATTGAGGATGATTTGCCAAATGAAGAGAGTGCATCAGAAGATGACTGTCATGAGGTTGAAAGAGAATTTAATCTCTTTATGGCACTAGATGAACCGGTTGTGGATGATGAGGAAGATGAAGACATTGAAGCTGAAGTGGATCTAGAAGGTGAGCTCATAAGTGTTCATGAGGAGTTAAGTAAGACAAGAAGAGAACTAAAGGAATTCAATCTTGCTACAACAGAAGAACAAGATCTCCTGAAGCAATCCTTGGATGAGTCCAATCAAGTGATTTATGACTTGAAACTTCAGTTGGAAGAATCTAAGAGGATATGTGAAGTTACATCCTCTGATTTGATGAATAAGGAGAAGGTGCATCAAAATCTAGAAGAATAAATTGTAAAGCTGAAAAAGGAGCTTGAAAAGAGTAAGGATGAACTAAAAATAAGGAGGAAGTATGATGGTAGAATTGAAGCTTTGGACAAGATGCTAAATAATCAAAAGCATTCAAAATATACTAGTGGCTTGGGATTTGAAGAAGGATAAAGTTCCAATAGAAAAGACACGTCTGGTAAGGAGATATAGTTCGCTTCTCCAAGTGAAAGTAAAGAGAAGCAAATCTTTAAAGTCAACAAAGATACCAGTAAGAAGACCTATGTAGAGGCTACAAGAAAATGTCCTATGAATAGGTATACTAAAAAATGAAAGGCTCACTCATCATACTGGTATGCAAATCATAAAAGAAAGCCCAAGGTGGATAGTGAAGGATTCGCTAGAATCAACAACATGAGACAAAGACATCCGGTGACACAAAGGTTTTCTAGTTCAAAGTGACAAGACTATTATGTACCCAATTTCCATGGTTATTGCTGCCAGTGTAATAAGTTTGGACATAGAGTTGCAGATTGTAGAGTAACAAATAAGCCTACTATTAGTTTTGAAAGTACAAACTCTTTTGCTACACCCCAGGGTATGGATATTGTTTGTTATCAGTGTAATGGATTTGATCATAGGAGTTTTGAATTTAGGAGAAGTCAACCGGTGTCTTACAATCATTTTAAAGATTTATCTTTTAATGTCAATATGAAATGCTATAACTATCAAGAGTTTGGACATATTGCAAAGCATTGCAAGCATAAAAAAATCAAGCAGAAATAGACAGCTCTTGATCAGAAACTGGTAGTTAAATCAGAACAAGAAGTTGTTGCAGATAAAAAGAAAGAAGACAAACTGGTTTGGGTTGAGAAACACAAGAACAAAGAAGAATCAAGTTTGTTTGTGCAGATTGACCTACATGCAAAAAGAAGAAACTTGTGGGTTGTAGACAATGGTTGTTCCAACCACATAACTAGTGATAA
The DNA here is from genome assembly GCF_030272615.1 of Cryptomeria japonica. Taxonomy (NCBI): domain Eukaryota; kingdom Viridiplantae; phylum Streptophyta; class Pinopsida; order Cupressales; family Cupressaceae; genus Cryptomeria; species Cryptomeria japonica. The sequence goes on along the minus strand of NC_081407.1, from coordinate 835,334,032 downwards.
AAATAAATTTATCAAGCTTAAAGATTGGAATCGAGGCTTAGTAAGATTTGGAGATAACTCCTCCATCAAGATAAAAGGTATAGGTACTCTAAATATAGATGGAAAATTCAAGGCACATGATGTGTATTGCGTAGAAGGTCTAAAACACAAATTTCTAAGTGTGAGTCAGATGAGGGATAAAGGATATAAATTCATTTTTGACTCTTGGTTGCCAGATAAGAAAAGAAAGTACCGGTCAAATTCTAGGAGAAGGTAAAAGAACTTATGGAAATGTGTACAATCTGAAGGAATGTTGTCAGTCCCATGGATTGATGGGACAAGTGGATGAGAGCTGCCTGTGGCACAAGAGATTAGGCCACATACATTTTGATAATCTAGTTGTGGTAAGAAAAAAGGGGTCTGTGAGAAATATACCACCAATCATCAAATTGATAAGCACATTTTGTGATGAATGTATGAGAGGAAAGAAAAATAAGGTGAGCTTCAAGAATAAGGAACATAACACCTCAAGACCACTTGAACTGGCAAATATAGATTTGTGTGGTCCAACTAGGACAAGAGATCTTATTGCTAAGAGGTACTTTATGCTCTTCATTGATGACTATTCAAGAATGACATGGGGCACTTTCCTATAGGATAAATCACAATCACTTGATAGATTCAAGATCTTCCGGAAGATGGTAGAGAAAGAAAGTGAATGCAAGATAAAATCCATAAGATCAAACCAGGGTGGTGAGTGTCGGTATTTTGGTATGGTTTTGTCATTGATGTCAACACCTACTAAACACTTATCAACTCTGGCACTTTGGAGAATCAACAACTTTCACCGGCAAGCAAGTGACTTATGCACAGTCACCAGTATTTGGTACACTAATAGGATATAGTGATCACCAACACTTGGAAGAGCATGGAAAACACTTGGTTATGTCAAATAAATCATGTGGACAACTTGTCTAGGAGTTTTGTTTATTGGTATATTCGTATTTGCATATTTGTTGTTACTGGCAAATAGGTCCATGTTACACCGACGTGTTTATCTTATCTAGATCAGCATGCCACGCTATGAAGATGACTTATTATTGTTGTAAATGCAGTAAGACGACATTGTGAATCGGTTATTGCATCAAGTATTAATTAATTTGTAAATTAATTTTATTGTATTATCCTTTAGAACCGACCTACTAAAATTGGTCTTAGGGTATGGTATAAATATAAGATCTTATTTGTAAGGTCGAATGTGGAATACGAAAAAGGATTGTGTGAAGGTATATGCGAGAATAAGCAGAGCTATACACATAGACATCATTTGAAGGTTGAAGGAGGGTTTTTGTGAAGACAATCAGAACTACACTAGTACTTGAAACAAACATATGAAGATGATACTTTGTGTAGTACATTCTTATTGGATTTAACCATCACATTGTAGTCAGTGTGACTCCTATTTTGTGATTGAGCAGTGAGCTCTAGGTGCTTGGGCTTTCTGCATGTGCAGACCCCATTTGTATACACTTACTATCTATAGTAGTATCATCTGATTGTGGGTAAGGTTTCCCACCATGGTTTTTCCCCTTACAGGGTTTCCACGTACAAATATTGGTGTTATGTGTTGTGGATGACTTTGTCTTTTTGTTTCATGCATTAATCCTTACCGGTATTGCAATTAACTATTAAAAATATCTACTGACATATTAGACTGGTTTACTGGTATTAAGCATTAAGATGGTTAAGTTGTTTTTGGTTTAAATTTGTTGGACAACTGAATCACCCCCCCACCCTCAGTTGTCTTTGAGACCTAACAGTGAGTTCACATCAAATGAGATTCAGGACTACTGTGATTAGAAGATAGTATTCAGCCCCTAGGATACCACAACAAATCATGGGACTATCAGATAGTTCTACTGCTAAAGCTATTTGGGATCATTTGGAAACACTGAATGAAGGAGATTCCATAGTCAAAATTGCAAAACTTGAAAGCTTTCGGGTCAGGTATGAAAATCTGAAAATGGAAGAAGATGAAAGGATTTCTACTTTTATGGAAAGAGTAAATGAGATTGTTTTGGGTATTATATGTTGTGGAGGAACCTTAAGTGAGGATGAAATTGTTTCAAAAGTTTTAAAAGGATTACCACTAGCATATAAAATGAAAGTCACTGCTATAAATGAGTTAAGCACAATGCCTAATACATCAATAACTAGGGATACACTGATTGGAAAACTTTCAGCTTTCGAAATTGAAGAATTTGGTCATGTTGCTACTATAAAGACAGATTTAGCCTTTAAAGCATCTACACCATCATTTGACAAATCAGATTGGAAAGCCTTTTATGCAAGAGAACTTGAAGAAAGTAGGAAAGAAAATGAAGAACTTGAAGAACTTGAAGCACTATTTGTAAGGAAAATGCCTAAAGTTCCAGTCGGAAGTAAGTATGAAGGTAAAGCACCCTTTAAATGTTTTAACTACAATAAGATTGGTCATATGGCTTCAAGATGCCTTGATAGACATGCTAGACTAAGAGAAGAAGCTAGAAGAACATACAAGCCTAACCCTAAATATCAAAGGTACAAATTTAAGAAGAATAAAGACAAATCTTGTTACATTGCTGATGAAGGAGTGACTGATGATTCTGATGAGGATCTGGTAGACAATGGATGGGCTTTTGTTGCTATAATAGAAGATCAACCAACACCTACTGCTCAACCGGTAGAATAGGCCTTGGCAGCTAAAGTTGAAGTAAAGGATGAGTGGATCATTGATTCAGGATGCTCACATCATATGACAGAAGATAAAGGTAAATTATTGAACTTTCAAGATTACAATGGAGGCTTAGTAAGATTTGGAGATAATAAAGCTTGTTTGATCAAAGGTAAGGGTACAATATCTCTTGATGGTAAGAATAATAATGACAATGTTTACTGTGTTGAAGGTTTAAAGCATAATCTTTTCAGTGTTGGTCAATTAGTTGAGAAAGGATTTCAGCTACAATTCAAAAATAGAAATTGCAAAATCATGAATAGAACTAGTTTGGAAATTGCAATCAGTAATTAGACTAGAGGTAATATCTTTCATTTGAATAGGAGTGAAAAGACATGCTTAATTGCACATATTGATGAAAGTTGGCTATGGCATAAGAGACTCTATCATGTAAACTTTGATTGCATGGTGAAAATTAGTAATACTAAGGCAGTTAGAGAGTTACCTAAAATTGTCAAACCTCACAATACAGTGTGTAAGGAATGTCAATTTGGAAAACAAGTTAGAGCTAGTTTCAAAAGTATTCTAGAAAATCCCAATAATGCTCTTGATTTAATTCATACTGATTTATGTGGTCTGGCTAGAACTAAAATCTTACAAGGTGATAGATATTTCATGCTAATCATTAATGACTATTATAGAATGTGTTGGGTTACTTTTCTCAGAGAAAAATCAGAAGCACTTGGAAAGTTCAAACTGTTCAAAGCAATGGTAGAAAATGAAACTAGTAAGAAAATCAAATGTTAAAGATTAGATCAAGGAGGAGAATTTACATCTAAGGAATTTAATGCATTATGTGAAGTGAATGGAATCAGAGATAGCTATCAGCACCTCAGACACCATAGCAGAATGGAGTTGTTGAAAGGAAAAACAGAACCATCTTGGATACAGCCAGAAGTATGTTATCAAAAGAAAACCTACCACATGTATATTGGAGAGAGGCAGTAAGTACAGTGGTCTATACATTCAACAAAGTTCAAATCAAAGGTGTAACTAGTAAGACCCCTCATGAACTATGGTTTGGTATTACTCCTACTCTTAAATATTTCAAAATTTTTGGAAGTAAATGCTATATCAGAAGAGATGAGTATATTGGCAAATTTTATCCTAGAAGTGATGAAGGAATATTTCTTGGTTAGTCATCTGAGAGCAAGGCATATAGATGTTTTAACAAAAGATTGTAGAAAATTGTTGAGAGTACAAATGTAAAGATTGATGAACAATTCAGAGGAACTTCAAGGTATATAGACTCTGAACTGGCAACAAAATTTTTGACAAATGAACCTACATTGAATCCACCAATACAGAATGAAGATACAGTTACCCTGGTATCATATAAAAATTCCACAGTAACTGAGGAACAATAACAAACAAAGACACCCTAGTATGGAAGACTGAATCATTTTGAAGATCTGCTAATTGGAAACAAGTATAAAGGAGTTATGACAAGAGGAAGGTTGGCAAATGAAGAGGTATGTCTTATTTCTCAAATTGAACCATCATCTGTTAATGAGGCATGTGAAGATAAATATTAAAGCTATGGAAGAAAAATTAGAACAAATTGAGAAGAATAACACTTGGACATTAGTTCCCTGACCTAAAGATAAAAATGTAATTGGAACCAAATGGGTATTCAAAAACAAACTTAATGAAGATGCTAAGGTTATCAGAAATAAAGCAAGACTAGTGTGTAAGGGATATTCTCAGAAAGAAGGAATTGATTACAATGAAACCTTTGCATCGGTAGCTAGAATTGAGGTAGTTAGATTATTTTTGGCTTTTGCAACATATAAGAACTACAAAGTATATCAAATGGATATTAAATGTGCATTTTTTAAAGCTTTGTATGGATTGAAGCAAGCTCTAAGAGCTTGGTATGCAAGATTAGATAAGTATCTTTTGAAGATTGGTTTTTCTAAAGGTAATGCAGACAACAATTTATATTATAAAGTGACTAATGATGACATCTTGGTTATAGAAGTTTTTGTTGATGATATAATCTTTGGAGGAGAAGATGGATTATGTAAATAATTTTCTATTAAAATGCAACAAGAATTTGAAATGTCTATGATTGGAGAAATAAAATTCTATTTAGATTGTCGATTTCACAGACTA